>NC_143031.1:39605000-39952500 GCF_057628025.1 Oncorhynchus mykiss | reverse complement strand
TTGTCCAGGTGGGAAAGGTCAGTGTGGAGTGCAATAGAGATGGCATGATCTGTTGGGGCGGTATGCAAATTGGAGTGGGTCTAGGGATTCTGTGATAATGGTGTTGATGTGAGCCATAACCAGCCTTTCAAAGCACTTCATGTCTACAGACGAGAGTGCTACGGGTTGGTAGTCATTTAGGCAGGTTACCTTGGTGTTGGTATTACAGACAGGGAGAGGTTGAAAATGTCAGTGAAGACACTTGCAAGTTGGTCAGCGCATGCTTGGGATACACGTCCTGGTAGTCCATCTGGTCCTGCGACCTTGTGAATGTTGACCTATTTGAAGTCTTATTTGAGTCTTACTCGCATCGGCTACGGAGAGCGTGATCACACAGTCGTCTTTAACATCTGATGCTCTCATGCATGTTTCAGCGTTACTTGCCTCGAAGCGAGCATAGAAGTAATTGAGCTCGTCTGGTAGGCTCGTGTCACTGGGCAGCTCGCGGCTGTGCTTCTGTTTGTACTCTGTAATAGTTTATAAGCTCTGCCACACTCGAGGAGCATCGGAGCCGGTGTGGTACGATTCGATCTTAGTCCTGTATTGGTGCTTTGCCTGTTGGCTGGTTCGTCGGAGGGCATAGCAGGGTTTCTTATAAGCTTCCGGGTTAGAGTCCCGCTCCCACACCTCAAGACTTCCTTAGATATCGTGCACCAGCTGTTGTTTACAAATATACATAGACCGCCACCCCTTGTCTTACCATAGGCTGCTGTTCTGACCGTCCGATACAGTGTGTAACCCACCAGCTGTATGTTATTCATGTAGTCGTTCAGCCACGACTTGGGGAAACATAAGATGTTCATTTTTTTAATGTCCCGTTTGTAGGATATACGTGCTTGAAGTTCGTCCACTTTATTATCCAGCGATTGTACGTTGGCCAATAGTACCGATGGCAAAGGCAGATTAGCCACTCGTCACTCTACAAGGCACACCGATCTCCTCCTACTAATGCTACTATAGGTAGACGTTATTCAACAAATGAATGTCTTGCATTGTCAGATTAATTTAATTATTTATTCATTCTGTTATTAACCAAATATTTAATTGAAAGCTGTACATTAGCCATTCATTTAACTGTACATTAGCCATTCAAATCTGTAATTTACTGTACAGTCATTCCTCCTATCTGTTTCTAATTTCTGTCTTTGCAGACTCAAGTTCCAAGTTTGTCACGTGCTCAAGTACAGTGAAATGCCTTTCTCTCAAGCTACAAACCCAACAATGCAGTAATCATCATCAATGTAGCACTACAAATAACACAAGGTAGAACAAAAATACACAAGAAAGTAAGAAGCAAAATACAGGGTCAGTTCCAATACCATACAGTATTTACAATGTGCAGGAAAATGTGTGTGTGTGTGGAGTCCTATGAGTGTGCATAGAGATGCTGCAAAAATAAAATACAAGGGTTAACTCAGTCTGTGTAGCCATTTTGTTAGCTATTTAGCAGTCTTGTGGCTTGGTGATAGAAGCTGTTCAGGAGCCTGTTGGTGTCAGACTTGATGCACCGGTACCACTTGCTGACTGGAAGCAGAGAGAACAGTCTATGGCTTGGGTGGCTGGAGTCTTTAATGCTTTTCCAGGCCTTCCTTTCACACCACCTGATATAGTCGTGGCCAAAGGTTTTGAGAATGACACAAATATACATTTTCACAAATTCTGCTGCCTCAGTTTGTATGATGGCAATTTGCATATACTCCAGAATGTTATGAAGAGTGATCAGATGAAGTGCTATTAATTGCAAAGTCCCTCTTTGCCATGCAGATGAACTGAATCCCCCAAAAACATTTCCACTGCATTTCAGCCCTGCCACAAAATGACCAGCTGATATCATGTCAGTGATTCTCTCGTTAACACAGATGTGAGTGTTGACGAGGACAAGGCTGGAGATCACTCTGTCATGCTGATTGAGTTCGAATTACACTGGAAGCTTCAAAAGGGGGGTGGTGCATGGAATCATTGTTCGTCCTCTGTCAAACATGGTTACCTGCAAGGAAACACATGCCGCCGTCATTGCTGCACAAAAAGGGCTTCACCTTAAGATTGCACCTAAATCAACCATTTATCGAATCATCAAGAACAACAAGGAGAGCGGTTCAATTGTTGTGAAGAAGGCTTCAGGGCGCCCAAGAACGTCCAGCAAGCGCCAGGACCGTCTCCTAAAGTTGATTCAGTTGCGGAATCGGGGCACCACCAGTACAGAGCTTGCTCAGGAATGGCAGCAGGCAGGTGTGAGTGCATCTGCACGCACAGTGAGGCGAAGACTTTTGGAGGATGGCCTGGTGTCAAGAAGGGCAGCAAAGAAGCCACTTCTCTCCAAGAAAAACATCAGGGGCAGACTGATATTCTGCAAAAGTTACAGGGATTAGACTGCTGAGGACTGGGGTAAAGTAATTTTCTCTGATGAATCCCCTTTCCAGTTGTTTGGGGCATCTGGAAAAAAGCTTGTCCGGAGAAGACAAGATGAGCGCTACCATCAGTTCTGTGTCATGCCAACAGTAAAGCATCCATGTGTGGGGCTGCTTCTCAACCAAGGGAGTGGACTCACTCACAATTTTGCCTAAGAACACATCCATGAATAAAGAATGGTACCAACACATCCTCCGAGATCAACTTCTCCCAACCATCCAGGAACAGTTTGGTGACGAACAATGGCTTTTCCAGCATGATGGAGCACCTTTCCACAAGGCAAAAGTGATAACTAAGTGGCTCGGGGAACAAAACATCGATATTTTGGGTCCATGGCCAGGAAACTCCCCAGACCTTAATCCCATTGAGAACTTGTGGTCAATCCTCAAGAGGCGGGTGGACAAACAAAAACCCACATAATGACAAACTCCAAGCATTGATTATGCAAGAATGGGCTGCCATCAGTCAGGATGTGACCCATAAGTTAATTGACAGCATGCCAGGGCGGATTGCAGAGGTCTTGAAAAAGAAGGGTCAACACTGCAAATATTGACTCTTTGCATCAGCTTCATGTAATTGTCAATAAAAGCCTTTGACACTTTTGAAATGCTTGTAATTATACTTCAGTATTCTATAGTAACATCTGACAAAAATATCTAGACACTGAAGCAGCAAACTGTGTGGAAATTATTATTTGTCATTCTCAAAATTTTGGGCAACGACTGTACTTGGCTGTCTGCATCACCTTCTGTATCGCCATGCGATCGAGGGCGGTGCTGTTGTCATACCAAGCAGTGTTGCAGCCAGTCAAGATGCTCTCAATGGTGCAGCTGTAGAACATTTTGAGGATTTGAGAGCCCATGTCTGCTTGTTAATCCAGTTCACACTGTCTGTCATTTTCCAACCGAATCAAGTGTTGAACTGTGACGCAATCAGGTTGACATAACACACACTTCCTGTCTTGTGCACCTTATTTAAATTACAATGAAAACCACCAATGCTTCTGTGACGTCCCCCTCTCCCTCTTTACCCTCCCAGATTCAAGACGGGCCAGATCAACGGTGACCTTCTCATCTACCACGTGCTGCTGACATTGAAGCCCTATTACGCCAAGCCCTATGAGATTGTGGTGGACCTGACCCACGCCGGACCCAGCAACCGCTTCAAGACCGACTTCCTGTCCAAGTGGTTTGTGGTGTTCCCGGGCTTTGCCTACGAGAACGTGGCTGCCATCTACATCTACAACTGCAACACGTGGGTGAGGGAGTACACTAAGTACCACGAGAGACTGCTGACAGGCCTGAAGGGGAGCAAGAAGCTGCTGTTCATTGATTCACCAGTGCGGCTTGCGGAGCACGTGGAGCCTGACCAGCAGAAGCTGCCTGCGGCCACGCTAGCCCTGGAGGAGGACCTCAAGGTGTTCCACAACGCCCTCAAACTGGCCCACAAGGACACCAAGGTCTCCATCAAGGTCAGGACATGGGGGAGTCAGTAGATTTATAATGTTATATGATTCTTACATACTTTTTGGGCTGTGGGATGTAATTAGGGGCACAGACAGGAATGACAGGAATGTCTGAGATGGATTGAATGCTTGTCCCCCGGAAGTAGATGTGGTCTGAAGGGTCAACCGCTAAACCAGACTCCGGATGATAATGGACGTTTTTTTAAACCATGTTACTCTTTTGTGGACCATATAGCATAGTGACTCAGTCTCAATGAGCTGTCTCTGTTGTCCCTAGGTGGGCTCCACAGCAGTCCAGGTGACGTCAGCAGAGCGTACCCGGGTGCTGGGTCAGTCGGTCTTCCTCAACGACATCTACTACGCCTCAGAGATAGAGGAGATCTGCCTGGTGGATGAGAACCAGTTCACGCTTACCATCGCCAACCAGGGCACGCCGCTCACCTTCATGCACCAGGAGTGTGAGGCCATCGTCCAGTCCATCATCCACATCAGGACGCGTTGGGAGCTGTCCCAGCCGGACTCCATCCCCCAGCACACCAAGATCAGGCCCAAAGACGTGCCGGGGACCCTGCTCAACATTGCCCTGCTCAACCTGGGCAGCTCCGACCCCAGCCTCAGGTCAGAAACACAGCTGTGGAAAATAGTCATGTGATTAGTATAGATTTTGATGGGACTATGAGAACAGACCGTTAGGCTTCATAGGGATGTTTGAATTATACATCTATGATGCTTACTTACGTACTATTTTTTTTTTTTTCTCTCCTTCCCTTTCTGTCTGTGCTGGTTTCAGATCGGCGGCCTACAACCTGCTCTGTGCCTTGACCTGCACCTTCAACCTGAAGATAGAAGGCCAGCTGCTGGAGACGTCGGGCCTGTGTATCCCTGCAAACAACACCCTCTTCATAGTGTCCATCAGCAAGACACTGGCCGCCAACGAACCACACCTCACCCTGGAGTTCCTGGAAGAGTGTATCTCTGGTTTCAGCAAATCTAGTCAGTATCCTTGTTCCTGCCCTCCACACACATACGCCAAACGCACAAATACATGCGCTCACACACTCACATGCACAAAAACACACACACACACACACACACACACTGTAACATCCTCTCTGATGTGTGTTTAGGTATTGAGTTGAAACACCTGTGTCTGGAGTACATGACCCCCTGGCTGCTCAACCTGGTGAGGTTCTGTAAGCACAATGACGATGCCAAGCGCCAGCGTGTCACCGCCATCCTGGACAAGCTCATCACCATGACCATCAACGAGAAGCAGATGTACCCTTCTATCCAGGCTAAGATCTGGGGTAGTCTAGGACAGGTGGGGGCCTCTCCTCTTTGTATGCGTTTTAGCCCATGTATCAACCAGTATTTCAAATCAAATCACATATTTTCAGATGTAATCGCAGGTACAGTGAAATGCTTTTGTTTCTAGCTCTAACAGTGCAGTAATACCTAGCAAAACCATGCACACAAATCTTAAAAATAAGAAATATCAATGAAAATAGTGTGTATGGACAGTATATGAATAGAAAAGGTGTAGTAGTGATTAGCCATGACTAGAATACAGTACACACGAAGTGGGTAAAACCAGTATGTACACATTATTAAAGTGACCAGTGTTCAATGACTACGTACACAGGACAGCAGTCTCTTAGGTGCAGGGTAGAGTACCGGGTGGTATATTGAATATTACTGAGCCTAGGCAGTGTCTGTTATTGCCTTAATGCTACTGCTGATTCATGCACTGGGAAATGGCTGAAGGATTCAGGGGACCCACTGTTCAGGATGTTATAGATGCTGGACAGGGACACCCTATGCCAGGGATCATCAACAATATTCAGCCATGGGCTGTTTTTTTTCTTGAGCGGATGGTCGGGGGCCCGTAACATAATTTGTCGACTGTAAATTGGCTGCAAGAAGCCCAAACAGTTATGTTTGACTGAAACATAAGAATTTAAAACCTTGCTTACATTTGTATATAATCATGTGTTTCTCTATGTGTGGGAATACTTGGGAACAGATTTCTTAAATTAAAATCACTTAGAGCATATTTCCAGGTGTTTTTACAGTCTTATGTCCAACAAAAGACAAGTGTTATTATTTTGTTGAACACAATTTTGCACACAGTGAGTCCATGCAACATATTTTGGGACTAAGCACATTTTTACTGCTGAACTTATTTAGGGGGTTGGATACTTGTTAACTAAATACATTTCAGCTGTTCATTTTTAAATAATTTGTCAAAATTTAGAAAAACACAATTCCACTTTGACATTATGTGGTATTGTGTTTAGTCCAGTGACCCAAAATCTCAATTGAATCTATTTTAAATTCAGGCAGTAACACAACAAATTGTGGAAAAAGTCAAGGGGTCTGAATACTTTCTGAAGGCACTGTATGTTGTCATTACAAATGATTCTGTCTTCTGTGTCAGCGTCTCTGTACTTTTCAGCTCTCACCAGTTATCATGCTTGCCACTGAAAGCTTTGTGTATTAGCGTGGAGAGGAACGTCATTACTAAAAAAGATGCTGGCTGAGAAGTCATTCTGAAAGAGAAATGACTTGAGACAAAAAAAAAGCATACGCTGAGGCCGTTGTGCAAGTCCCAGTATCTATAGGTTTACTGTGAGAACTTTGGTGAAAGTTCTGGGTTGCATCACACCTCTGTGGGCTATTAATGGAGATGAGTTTATGGTTTGTCTTGTTGTCCCTGTTCTGTAGATAACTGACCTGCTGGACGTGGTGCTGGACAGCTTCATCAAGACCAGCGCTACAGGAGGCCTGGGTTCCATCAAGGCTGAGGTCATGGCTGACACAGCTGTGGCGCTGGCCTCCGGGAATGTCAAGCTGGTATCCAGCAAGGTGAGAAACGCACACACAAACACCTCAAGAATTACCAGTGCGATATACGATACATAACCAAAAGTATGTGGACACCTTGTTGAACAACTCGTTCCAAAATCATGGGCATTAATATGGAGTTGGTCCCCCTTTGCTGGTATAACAGACTCTACTCTTCTGGGTAGGCTTTCAACTAGATGTTGGAACTTTGCTGCGGAGATTTGCTTCCATTCATCCACAAGCGTTAGAGAGATCGGGCACTGATGTTGGGCCATAAGTCCTGGCTCGCAGTCGGCGTTCCAATTTATCCCAAAGGTGTTTGACAGGGTTGAGGTCAGGGCTCTGTGCAGGCCAGTCAAGTTCTTCACACCGATCTCGACACACATTTCTGCATGGACCTTGCTTTGTGCACGGGGGCATTGTCATGCTGAAACAGGAAAGGGTCTTCCCCAAAGTTGGAAGCACTGGAACTAAGGGGCCTAGCCTGAACCATGAAAAATAGCCCCAGACCATTATTCCTAGTCCACCGAACATTACAGCTGGCACTGCGTTCGGGCAGGTAGCCTTTTCCTGGCATCCGCCAAACCCAGATTCGTCCATCGAACTGCCAGATGGTGAAGCGTGATTCATCACTCCAGAGAAAGTGTTTCCACTGCTCCAGAGTCCAATGGCGGCAAGCTTTATACCACTCCAGCCGAAGCTTGGCATTGCACCTGGTGATCTTAGGCTTGTGTGCGGCTGCTTGGCCATTGTAACCCATTTCATGAAGCTCCCGACAAACAGTTATTGTGCTGACGTTGCTTCCAGGGGCAGTTTGGATCTCGGTAGTGAGTGTTACATCCGAGGACAGACGATTTTTTACGCGCAACGTACTTCAGCACTTCGCGGTCCTGTTCTGTGAGCTTGTGTGGCCTACCACTTCGCGGCTGAGCCGTTGTTGCTCCAAGACCTTTCCACTTCCCCATAACATCACTTTCAGTTGGACGGGGCAGCTCTAGCAGGGCAGACATTTGATGAACTGACTATGACGGTGGCACGTTGAAAGCCACTGAGTAAGTAAGGCCATTCTACTGCCAATGTTTGTCTATGGAGATTGCATGGCTATGTGTTCGATTTTATGAACCTCAGCAACGGATGTGGCTGAAATATGCTACAAACATCAATACAGATGCTGCACACATGAATACAATCTTTCCAGATGTCCCTTGTTCTATAAAATGCCATGAAAGATCCGTTTTGTACATTTATTATACTGCTTTATGGCAAGATGTAATTGTGTAATGTCACTGAATTAATTGGAGTAGCTAACATATTAGCCAATGTTACAGATTACATTACACAGGGTGTCTGCGGGTCCTTAAAAAGTGTTAAGTTAATTTATCTGATTTAAATGCCTTAAAACGTTTTCATGTCTTAAATTCAGTTTTCAAAGGTCTTGACAGAGTCACTACAGTGTTTCCATTATATTGTGCCGCTGCTTAATACCACCGTGGCAAACAAAATGAATAAATAGAGATTGAGCAACATTTCAAAATGTACAGTGCCTTCAGAAAGTATTCACACCCCTTTTCCAACATTTTGTTGTGTTAGAGCCTGACTTTAAAATGCATTACATTTAGATTTTGTGTCACTGGCCTGCACACAATTCCCCATAATGTCAAAGTGCAATTAATTGTTTATTGCATTTTTTTACAAATGAATAAAAAATAAAAAGCTGAAATGTCTTGTCAAGTATTCAACCCCTTTGACTTACTGTGTGTGCAATAATGGTGTTTAACATTATTTTTGAATGACTACCTCATCTCTGGACCCCACGCATACAATTATCTGTAAGGTCCCCCAGTCGAGTAGTGAATTTCAACCACTAAGACCAGGGAGTTTGCCTCGCAAAAAAGGGCACCTGTTGGTAGATGGGTGAAAAAAAACAAAAGGCAGACACGGAATATCTCTTTGAAAATGGTGAAGTTATTAATTACACTTTGGATGGTGTATTGATACACCCAGTCACTACAAAGATATAGGCGTTCCCGGAGGGGAAGGAAACCGCTCAGGGATTTCACCATGAGGCCTATGGTGACTTTAAAACCGTTACTGAGTTTAATGGCTGTGATTGGAGAAAACTGCAGATGGATCCACAACATTGTAGTTACTTCACAATACTAACCTAAATGACAGTGAAAAGAAGGAAGCCTGTACAGAATAGTTTTTATTCCAAAACATGCGCAATTAACTATGTCCTGAATACAAAGTGTTATTTCTTGGAAATACAACACATTACTGAATACCACTCTTCATATTTTCAAGAATTGTGGTGGCTGCATCATGTTATGGGTGTGTAAAACTAACCTGGTTGTCTGCTTTCCAACAGACACTAGGAGACAAATGTACCTTTCAGCAGGACAATCCTAAAACACAAGGCCAAATTTACACTGGAGTTGCTTACCAAGACGACATTGAATATTCCTGAGTGGCCTAGTTACAGTTTTGACTTAAATTGGCTTAAATCTATGGCAAGACTTAAATGGCTGTCCAGCAATGATCAACAACCAACTTGACAGATATTGAAGAATTTTAAGAATGTGCAAAGTATTATATCATCCAGGTGTGCAAAGCTCTTAGAGACGTACCCAGAAACACTCACAGCTGTAATCACTGCCAAGTATGATTCTAACATGTATTGACTCGAGGGGTTGAATACTTATGTAATCAAGATATGAGTGTTTTTTTAAATATTTTTTTATTACACATTTTCAACATTTTCTTCTACTTTGACAGAATATTTTGTGTTGATCATTTACAAAAAAATGAGAAATATATTTTTAGCCCACTTTGTAACGTAACATAATGTGGAAGAAGTCTAGGGGTGTGAATACCTTCTGAAGGCACTGTAGTTGCAGGAAAGACCATTGTTAAAAAAGAGGAGAGCTTCATGTGAGTAAGAATGATTTTTCAAACGGTCAATATAGAGGAAATAACACCACTTTACAAACAGAGTATGTTGTTGAGATGATGTGCCATTTACAGTGAATATATCAGGAGGCCTATATAGGCCTAACAATGGAACGTTTTTGCGTGGCTATCTAGCAATAACAGCATATTTAAGGTTAGCAATCTAGCTAATGTGTTTTAAATTCCCACTTCCTCAGTTTTTAAATTATGTAGCATTATAGCCCCTAGGCCAATATGCACAAAAAACATTCAGGCAAATTAATTTCTAAATAGATTGGATTACTCTGGATCCTATTTTGATATGTTGCACATGAAAATATCCATCATGCATTCCCTGAACTGAATGTATGTTCATGTAATACTTGGCACTGGAAAAAGTCAGTCAAGAGCCCTCCAGCTTAGCTACCCTGCTTTGGAAGTACAGCCGTTTGATACCTGATTCACTGAATGAGGGAAGGACCTGGTGTGTTTAAGCAGTGCTGGATTAAAAGCCTGCACACCCAGAGTTTACCACTATTTTATACAGTAACAGTGATGTAAATTTGACTTTATAAGGCATTTTTTCACATTGGTATTGTTTTGGTATTGAGTATAATTTTCTGAACACTTAAGAGTTTGTGATCCAGCTAATGATTAGCCCATTGAGGTAGCCTTAACAAATGCAGGTGGGCAACCCCATGCTTCAGCCATCTATAACCTAGCCACTATGCTACTACTCCTTCAGTCTAGAGGTGAATGCTCATTGCTAAAATAGCACATCTGTCTGATTTAATATGTGCCATATAGGCTATAGTCTTTGGGGAAAGAGCCAGCCCTAAAAATTCTACTTTTTGCCAACATGGGAGAATATTAGCAGATGTGTGCTGCATGCATACTTCAAAATTGGTATTAAATTGCATTCCAAGTAGTATTAACAAATTGTTAAATGAAACTTGATAGAACCTGCAGATACCCTGATGTTGAACCATACCACTACAGTATGTATGAAAGTCTGTTTTAAACATCTCACAAACCAAACATAAAAGCAGACACATTTTAAAAGTGCCTGCCCTATTTAGGTCACAGGTGGTGTCCTGCCTTTACTTGTCATTTCCTTTTGACTGTTGAGCTACTTCTCTCCTAAAGAGAGCATTGAGTGTATTGCCCAATGAAGTATCCATAACTTACCTCACAAAATGCTGATCATGTGATCTAGTACCAGGAACAGTATGGCAACTGAATACAAAGGCCAGTCTGTGTGGGGTGACGTCTCTTTTCTCTTCTATCTGTACTTGTATGTGAAGGCAAAATACTGAACACAGGTTTAAATTGTTATTGCACAATTGATTAACACCACACTGGGATATTAAACATGACTTGCTGCATTCCCAATTCTGCCTGTAACCTTTAACTACAGGACAGTGATGCTAGCTAAATGACATGAAAGAGTCCTGAGTCATCCTGCTCTTTATCATCGGTGGATGGGAGAGATAATAGAAGATGGGGATGTCAAATGTGGTAATGTGATGTGCTACGTACCAGACCTTTGATGTAACCTTAACTCTATCCCTTGTCTGGTCTGCAGGTGATCATCCGCATGTGTAAGATCATCGATAAGACGTGTCTGTCTCCCACGCCCACCCTGGAGCAACACTTGATGTGGGATGACATCGCCATCCTGGCCCGTTACATGCTCATGCTGTCCTTCAACAACTCTCTGGACGTGGCCACTCACCTGCCCTACCTGTTCCACGTGGTCACGCTGCTGGTGGCCACCGGCCCCCTGTCCCTCCGCGCCTCCACACACGGCCTGGTCATCAACATAATCCACTCCCTCTGTACCTGCTCCCAGCTCAACTTCAGTGGTGAGGAGGCCACACACACAATATCCTAGCCCTGGCTGTAGAGAAGAGAGGACAGACAGAGCGACAGAGAGAGAAGTGAAACAATTTAAAAGGCAGAGGGTTGATGGGTGTCATTCAGTGTTTTGAAAGTAGATGGATAGCTAGAGATGTACACTTTTGGGAGATTTTTCATTGATGTACTGTATAGCCTTGCTGAAACTAACTGAACTATTCCCCTGTGTGTTTCTCTCTTCCAGAGGAGACCAAGCAGGTCCTGAGGCTGAGCCTGACAGAGTTCTCCCTGCCTAAGTTCTACCTGCTGTTCGGCATCAGTAAGGTCAAGTCTGCTGCGGTCATCGCCTTCCGCTCCAGCTACCGCGACCGCTCCTTCTCCCCCGGGTCCTACGAGAGGGAGACCTTCGCCCTGTCCTCCCTGGAGACCGTCACCGAGGCCCTGCTGGAGATCATGGAGGTCAGGAGATCACCACACTGACATCGTCACTCATTATTCCATCGTCTCTATGAAACTACTGTCTGTACCGGGTGATGCTAGAGATCACCACACTGACATCGTCACTCATTATTCCATCGTCTCTATGAAACTACTGTCTGTACCGGGTGATGCTAGAGATCACCACACTGACATCGTCACTCATTATTCCATCGTCTCTATGAAACTACTGTCTGTACCGGGTGATGCTAGAGATCACCACACTGACATCGTCACTCATTATTCCATTGTCTCTATGAAACTACTGTCTGTACCGGGTGATGCTAGAGATCACCACACTGACATTGTCACTCATTATTCCATCGTCTCTATGAAACTACTGTCTGTACCGGGTGATGCTAGAGATCACCACACTGACATCGTCACTCATTATTCCATCGTCTCTATGAAACTACTGTCTGTACCGGGTGATGCTAGATGCTGGGTGAACACCAACCAAATGTAATATTCTACTTGCCCAGTCTAGCAAACAAAAATAGTTTAAACAAATATTTTTTATTTTTTTTAATGTGCTCAAACTGTTTCCTCTTTTCCACAAGGCCTGTATGAGGGATATCCCTGGCTGTAAGTGGCTGGACCAGTGGACAGAGCTGGCTCAGAGGTATGGTAACAACATTTACACTCTTCTAATGAACAGAACCAACCACACTGTTTGCTCCAAATCAATTTTCTGATGCTTATATTACTAATGCTAATGTCAGAGCAATGTAGAGAGGCTTCAGATCATTTACATTTAAAAATATATATATATTTCTTTTGATATTTAGCATACATGCTTATCCAGAGCGACTTACAGGAGCAATTAGGGTTAAGTGCCTTGCTCAAGGGCACATAGACAGATTTTTCACCTAGTCGGCTCTGGGTTTCAAACCAGCAACCTTTTCGGTTACTGGCCCAACTCTCTTAACCGCTAGGCTACCTTCCGCCGTCAACTTGACTGACTTTCATAAGGCATGCGTATGAAAGTAGTCTGTGTATTCATCCGCTCTCTCTCCTTTTCTCTCCCTCTGTCAGGTTTGCGTTCCAGTACAACCCATCCCTGCAGCCCAGAGCCCTGGTGGTGTTTGGCTGCATCAGTAAGAGGGTGACCCACGGCCAGATCAAACAGATCATCAGGATCCTCAGCAAGGCCAGCCCCCTGCTCAGCATAGACAGGGTCTGTGTCCCATCACTCGGCCCTGTTCCTCGCTACATTCTGTCATACATAGAATTAGGACATGCATCTCATTGAAACCACTTGAATGACTGTACTGTATCTTGTGAAAGACAATGGTCAGTGCAATTATTTTTTTTAAAGCAGCGCTGTTGTCAAAATAGAATATCACTTCAAGTAACCGTGCTTCCATCTCGTGCACTTTTTATCTGCCAATTGGCGTTCTAAATCTACAGACATGACCTCTACTCTCGTGGGAACGTTGCAAGTCTTTGAATAGATTCTGCTACAAGTTTTGGAAGTAGTTGTGAATGCTGGAGCAGTGTCTGATCCTGTCTCATTAGGGTCTGTCTGTTGAAAGATGCTGTGTGTAGCATAACCTGTGCTGCGCAAACTGAATTGACCTGTTGTCTGTCAATAGGGTCTGGAGAGCTGTCTAAAGGGACCTGATAACTACAACAGCCAGGTGTTGATAGAAGCTACAGTAATAGCTCTCACCAAGCTGCAGCCTCTCCTCAACAAGGTACACACACGAAGACACAGATGGCCGATCAAGGGATAATTTAAGAGATGGATGTATTAAATGTTCTGGTGAGCTAACTTATTTGTGTGTGCGTGCGTATGAACCACATTCTAAAAAGTAGAACCCAAAGCTCCTTCTGACACGCAGAGAGAGCAGAGAGGAGGGAAGTTATTTTGGCCCTGCCTGTATGTGGTAAATAGGCTGCTGATAGATGGTAGATGGTGGCAGTAAATTGTCGTGTGAGACACGCTCTGACTGCAAGTGTGTTTGTTGGTGGCTCGCCTACGCACAGGGCCCTGTGTGTGTGTTGGATTGTGTGTGTGTGTGTGTGTGTGTGTGTGTGTTGGATGGTAGTAGTGGTGAGGCTAAATAACAGCTTCTGTGTTTCCTCCAGGACTCCCCCATGCACAAGGCTCTGTTCTGGGTGGCCGTGGCTGTGCTCCAGCTGGACGAGGTCAACCTCTACTCTGCCGGCACCGCACTGCTGGAGCAGAACCTTCACACACTGGACAGCCTCAGGGTCTTCAACGACAAGGTACTAAACACACAGACAACTTTTCAAAAGGATGTTCTTCCACAAACCTTCAGCTCAAACATTCACACTTTTTTTGGGGGGGGCCAGGTCTTCTCACTGTTTCACTTTGATTTAATTATTTACAAAAACATGTAAACCTTATCTTCCCCTCTTTCCCCTGTAGAGTCCAGAGGAGGTGTTTATGGAGATCAGGAAGCCTCTGGAGTGGCACTGTAAACAGATGGACCACTTTGTGGGCCTCAACTTCAATTCCAACTTCAACTTTGCACTAGTGGGTCACCTGTTGAAAGGTAAGTAGGCGGGGGTGTCTAAGCATTGGGTCGGCATGGTTGAGCTCTTTCTCTAACCAACCACGTCTCTGTCCAGGGTACAGACACCCCTCCCCCAACACAGTGGCGCGGACCATCCGGATTCTCCACACACTGCTAGCCCTGGTGGGAAAACACCTCAACTGTGACAAGTTTGAGGTGAACACCCAGAGTGTGGCGTACCTGGCAGGTGAGTTCAGGAGGGATCCTTAATGAAGCCATACTACGAATATTTATGATTGATTGATTTTTATTTATAAAAAAAAAATAAACCTTTTTCTCCCCAATTTCGTGGTATCCAATTGTTAGTAGTTACTGTCTTGTCTCATCGCTGCAACTCCCGTACGGACTCGGGAGAGGCAAAGGTCGAGAGCCATGCGTCCTCCGAAACACAACCCAACCAAGCCGCACTGCTTCTTGACCCAGCGCGCATTCAACCCGGAAGCCAGCCACACCAATGTGTCGGAGGAAATGCCGGGCACCTAGCGACCTGGTCAGCGTGCACTGCGCCTGGCCTGCCACAGGAGTCGCTAGTGTGCGACGAGACAAGGATATCCCTGCCGGCCAAACCCTGGACCAATTGTGCGCCACCCGCAACAGAGCCTGGGCTCGAACGATGCAGTGCCTTAGACCACTGCGCCTTAGACCACTGCGCCTTAGACCACTGCGCCACCCGGGAGGCTATTGATTGATTTTATTATTAGAGTGTCTTGCATCTTCAGGATGCCCATGTTCATATTGACTTTAAACAAAAGTGATTTTCGTTCCTGCCTCCCGGGTGGCGCAGATTTTCATTGATATTCTTAATTTGCATGCCAACGGTTTCTGCGTAAAAAAACAAACTGATCTCGTAGTGAAATGACGCCTGTCTGTGTGTGTAGCTCTCCTCACTGTTTCAGAAGAGGTCCGCAGCCGCTGTAGCCTCAAGCACAGGAAGTCCCTGCTCCTCTCGGAAGTTACCATGGAGAATGTTCCCATGGACACATACTCTGTGCACCACAGCGACCCCTGCTGCAGGTGAGTCTACAGGGCTGCCTGCTGACAGAGCAGCTGACTGAAGATTAGTTTCAGCTCTCTGTATTGTACAATGTCAAAAAGGAATTGTACGGACAATATGTGTTCACCTTTCATGAATGTTTTGTTTTTCCCTCCTGTGTCAGGACTCTTCGGGAGAGTCAGCCGTGGACATCCCCCAAGGTGTCAGAACGCTACCTAGTGGCTCATTACTCCTCGGTGGGGCAGATCAGCCCCCGCACACGCAAGTCCATGAGCCTGGACATGGGCCAGCCTTCCCAGGCAAACACTAAGAAACTGCTGGGTAAGACACCTGTCAATCATTCTGCACTGCTAGAGATCAACAGAAGTGTTTTATCAAGAGAGAACTGGTCAGAGGGAGTTAGCCTATAGACATGATGACCTAGATATCCATAGAGAAACCACCAGGTCTATGCTATTTTAGGTATTGTTAGTGTTTAAGTGAATTGACCTGTGTGTTAACATGGCCATCATGTATTTTTCTATGCTGGCTCACCAGGCACTAGGAAGAGTTTTGATCACTTGATATCAGACAACAAAGCACCAAAGAGGCCAGATATGGAGTCTGGCATCACTACGCCACCAAAGATGAGGAGGGTGGCGGAGAACGATTATGAAATAGGTGAGTGTCCAGGTCAGTGTCCGTCTCCTGTTCACCTGACACTTACATGTTTGTGGCAGGGATGCTAGAGGTTTGACACTGACTCATGTGTCTCTCTCTCCATCCCACAGAATCGACCCAAAGAATCTCCCACCACACCCTGAGGAAGGTGTCTGTGTCAGAGTCCAACGTGCTGCTGGATGAAGAGGTTCTCACAGACCCCAAGATCCAGGCTCTGCTGCTCACGGTCCTGGTGAGACCACTCGCTCAGCTCTCCTCCTCCACCTCTGTCTTTCTCTGTCTCTCTCTCTCTTTTAAACTCCCTCTCTCACAGTTCCTTGTCGTTAGTTTGTGCCTATTTCTAACATGCTGGTGTAAAGGATCTCACTGTTCCTTCCTGTCTTGCCTCTATGCTACAGGCTACGTTGGTGAAGAATACAACAGATGATTTTGACCAGAGAATCCTCTACGAGTTTTTAGCTGAAGCTAGTGTTGTCTTCCCTAGGGTCTTTCCAGTTGTGTAAGTGTTTCATTTCAACACAATAAAGCCATGAACAAATACATACAGTATCAGTCTAAAGTTTGGACACCTACTCATTCAAGGTTTTTTCTTTATTTTTACTATTTTCTACATTGTAGAATAATAGTGAAGACATCAAAACTATGAAATAACTTCTCCATGCATCACGGTGGGAACCACACATGTGGAGAGCATCCATTCACCTACTCTGCGTCTCACAAAGACATGACTGTTGGAACAAAAAAATTCAAATTTGGACTCATTAGACCAAAGGACAGATTTCCACCGGTCTAATGTCCATTGCTCGTGTTTCTTCGCTCAAGCAATTCTCTTCTTATTATTGGTGTCCTTTAGTAGTGGTTTCTTTGCAGCAATTTGACCATGAAGGCCTTATTCAGTCGATGTTGAGGTGTCTGTGACTTGTCTGAAGCATTTATTTGGGCTGCAATCTGAGGTGCAGTTAACTCTAATGAACTTATCCTCTGCAGCAGAGGTAACTCTGGGTCTTCCTTTCCTGAGGCGGTCCTCATGAGAGCCAGTTTCATCATAGCACTTGATGGTTTTTGCAACTGTACTTGAAGAAACTTTCAAAGTTCATGACATTTTCCAGGTTGACTGACCTTCATGTCTTAAAGTAATGATGTACTATTGTTTCTCTTTGCTTATTTGAACTTTTCTTGACATAGTATGGACTTGGTATTTTACCAAATAGGGCTGTCTTCTGTATACCTCCCTTGTCACAACACAACTGATTCTTTCAAACACATTAAGAAGGAAAGAGATTCCACAAACGAACTTTTAACAAGGCACACCTGTTAATGAAAATGCATGCCAGGTGACTACCTCATGAAGCTGGTTGAGAGAATGCCAAGAGTGTGCAAAGCTGTCGTCAGGGCGCAGGATGGCTACTTTGAAGAATCTAAAATATATTTGGATTTGTTTAACACCTATTTGGTTACTACAAGATTCCATATGTGTTATTTAATAGTTGTGATGTCTACAATTTAGAACATAGTAAAAATAAAGAAAAGGCCTTGAATGAGTAGGTGTGTCCAAACTTTTCACATGTACTGTATATTCCTGTTAGTGTGTACACAAGCCTTCATATCATGTTGTGGTCTTCTTTCCAGTCACAACCTGCTGGACTCGAAGATCAACACCCTCCTCTCACTGTGCCAGGACCCTAACCTCCTAAACCCCATCCATGGTATCGTGCAGAGTGTGGTTTATCATGAGGAGTCACCCCCCCTTTACCAGCCCTCCTACCTACAAAGTGAGAGTACACCCACTCCTCCCCCTCTCCACACACCATTACAGTTAGAACTATGGGTTCTGTGGTGAAAATGTCCATTTATTAATAGTTGTTTCTTCACTTTCTCTCTCAGGCTTTGGGTTTAATGGTCTATGGAGATTCGCTGGGCCCTTCTCAAAGGTGAGCAGACAAATCGTTTGCCTCTTTAGAGTATGGAAGGTTTATTGTCTGTTTAACTTCCTTTCCATTCTGCTGTGCACACAGCAAACCCAGATCCCGGACTACGCTGAGCTGATAGTGAAATTCCTGGATGCTTTGATTGACACGTATCTGCCGGGGATCGACGAGGAGACGAGTGAGGAGTGTCAGCGTACGCCCACGTCACCCTACCCCCCGCCGGGCCAGAGCCAGCTCAGCATCACAGCCAACCTCAATCTCTCCAACTCCATGACCTCACTGGCCACCTCCCAGCACTCCCCAGGTCTGCACACACATACAGTACACACACACAGAGATAGCCAAATCTAGCCCTTCTCTCAACAGTTTTTATTCTTTCAAATTAACTAGCTGTGATGCTTTACAGTAGACTCCATCGCAAACTAAATAGACCTTTGACCTATTTGCGTTTTGTCGTCATCATAATAATATTCTGGCATGTTAGGTCTTTCCATTTGACCAATCAAGAGACTCAACATGCACTAACGAATACATAGAATTAAAGGGAAATATAAAGTGTCCATCCATTTCCCACTGAATTCAACCTCACCTGAAAAGTTCCATCCACTATATTTAAGCAATAAGGCCCAAGGGGGTGTGGTATATGGCCAATAAACAACAGCTAAAGGCTGTTCTTCTGCACGACGCAACACGGAGTGTCTTGATACATCCCTTAACCGTGGTATGTTGGTCATATACCACAAACCCCTGAGGTGCCTTATTGCTATTATAAACTGGTTACCAACGTAATTCGATGAGTAAAAATAAATGTTTTGTTATACCCGTGGTATACATTCTGATATACCACGGCTGTCAGCCAATCAGCATTCAGGGCTCGAACCACCCAGTTTATATGTAACGTTACATGGTGGGTTCACCAACTTGGTCCATGTGTACAGCTGATTCTCTCTCTAACCCGGCATGATGTTTTTAGGTCATATTTTATTATTTAGTGTTCATCATAGACATCTCATTCATGTTTTTGTTCACTTTTCTTTCGCCTCATTTGATGTGCTGGATGCGGTGTAGTTTGTAGACGATCTCCAACTTTGTCCCGTTTGAGGTCCCCCAAGGTGGTGCCCCCCAAAATGATGGATACAATTAAACTATAGAGCTGCAATGGGCAAATAGTGTCTCAGCCTATAATATGTGCATTAGTGGTAACAACTTATTTATGTATTGTAATGTCATACTGTATGTCTTTACCATTTATTCAATTTTATACTTTTGGAAATGTTTCATTATTTGTTTTCTTAATTTAAGAAATTTTTGTCATTTCTGCTATGCCACTATTTGGATGAAAGAATGAGCCCCCTTTTTCTCATACCACTTTTCTCACGATTTATTTCTGTCACTGCTTTGTTAAGTTGGGTTAAGTGTTGTTTTTGTTAATCATGTTGCTCTTTGTTTGATGTCATTCCTCTTTTTGGGTTGCCATGGACACTCACTCCTGTTTCTTTCCCACTCTGTGTCTGTGAAGCTTCTCTGCCTTGCTCTAAGTCTGCTGTTTTCGCCCCACACCACGTCCGGCCAGGTATTACAGCCCCTCCTCCCCATGCTGCTCCTCACTCCCAGGCACACGGCACAGCCTCTCAGAGGTGTGTGGGGTAGCAGAGGCCCATCACAAAGCCCAACAACACTACGAGTATTTGTGATGGAAGTTGATGTACATCATGTTTCAATGCCCATACACCGTATGTCCTGTTTGAACAAAACCAGTGGGGAACCTTGACTATAGAACCTAGGCCTTCAGAGGGCCAAAAAAATATTCCAATACGTTGTATCAAAATCAAGAAAAGAACAGAAAACATAACATCTCTTAATGCGCCCGACACATCTTCTGTAGTCAAACTGTTCTAGTTGTAGTGAAGGAAGAGCAATGCTTTTTGATGATATTATGAATGAATCAAATAGGCCTGGCCGCGCTTTGGGCTCCCGCACACACAGAGACAGAACCAGCATGGACAGTGGACACAACATAACACAAAACATTAAATAATGTAACCAGCAAAACCAAAAACACACTGTTTACACTACCTATGGTAGCCTAACACCACTATTGCCAATAGCGACGACAACCGTGTCGCATCAAAGGTGAAAGGCTCGGAGTGCTGATAGGACAGCGACCGTCATATCTGTGCACTCCATGGCGCTGAAAGGAGAGCGTTTTGGTGAAACACAGACACGGATGAGAGACAGGCTACAGCAGTCACACGCAGAATCAAATAACGTTAAAGAATTAGCAGCCCATTCACTCTAGTAGGCCCCATGAAATCAGAACAATACAAAAGCACAACCATTTCATTTAAAAAATGTAATTAACAAACCAGCTATTACTTCCACGTTCATCACACTAACTGGTCATCTAAAGTTTAAACGCAACACTGTTTTACAGTCATTATTTTCAAATAGATATCAAACAGGAAGCGAGCTGCAACCAAAAATGGTGCCACTCACCAGATGATGATAATTTGTAAACAAAGTTTGAGAGTTAATCTTGAAATGGGGAATATTAACGAATTAGCAACAACATTCACCTTCAAGTTGAAAACAGCTGCTGCAGCCGCTGTCGCCGTTGTAACACTACCACAACACAAGCTAGCTAACATTGTCACACTACCACAACACAAGCTAGCTAACATTGTCACACTACTACAACACAAGCTAGCTAACATTGTCACACTACTACAACACAAGCTAGCTAACATTGTCACACTACCACAACACAAGCTAGCTAACATTGTCACACTACTACAACACAAGCTAGCTAACATTGTCACACTACTACCTCACAAGCTAGCTAACATTGTCACACTACTACCTCACAAGCTAGCTAACATTGTCACACTACTACCTCACAAGCTAGCTAACATTGTCACACTACTACCTCACAAGCTAGCTAACATTGTCACACTACTACCTCACAAGCTAGCTAACATTGTCACACTACTACCTCACAAGCTAGCTAACGTTACTAGTGTTACACCTCGATCACACCTACAGGTTATTGTGTTTTGGTACACCAGCAGTACATTCATTTCCCATGGAACGCTGCCTTGCAGAATTGAGTTGCAGGGGCAGTTGCAGTGCGTTCTGTGCCAGTGGTGGAAAAAGTACCCAATAGTCACATTTGAGTGAAGGTAAAGATTCTTTAATAGAAAATGACTGAAGTAAAAGTGAAAGTCACCCAGTAAAATACTAATTGAGTCAGTCTCAAAGTATTTGGATTTAAATATACTTTATTAAAAGTACATGTGATTGCTCAAATATACTTAAGTATCAAAAGTAAAAGTATAAATCATTTCAAATTCCTTATATTAAGTGAACCAGATGGCACAATTTTCTATGTTTAATTATATTTACAGATAGCTAGAGGCACACTCCAACACTCAGACATCATTTACAAATGAAGCATTTGTGTTTATTGAGTCCGCTAGATCAGAGGCAGTAGGGATGACCAGGGTTTTTCCCTTGATAAGTGTGTGAATTTTATTATTTTCCTCTTCTGTTAATCAATCAAAATGTAATGTACTTTTGGGTGTCAGAGAAAATGTATTGATTAAAAAGTACATAATTTTCTTTAGAAATGTAGTGAAGTAAAAGTTGTCAATTATAAATAGTGTATTACAGATGTACCCTAAAAAATGGCTTTAGTACTTTAAAGTATTTTTACTGAAGTACTTAACACCACTGGTTCTGTGTGGTGCATACATTGGATTTTTTGAAAGTATGCATCAAATTCTATGCGTAGATGGCTTGACAGAAATGGTAGCAGAAAAGGTGAATTTAACTTTTGTTGCACACATCCAGATGAGGCTGCATACCATTTTGTGCAATGCCACTAGAGGTGTTTTGGGCGTTAGTGTTGGAAACTACTGCTTGCACCACAAGATTTTAAACGGTCCCACCCTTTGCAAGTCAAAATATTTCACTGTCACTTCAAAATCTTCTCTGATACAGTTGAATGGTAGAGGCCTTATGTACAGCTTTTTAAGACTTAGCCAATGGCTGGCTGAGCTAGCTAGATTTTTCTACCCCGAGACCACCAAAGAAAATCCTGATTGGATATTTTTTTCTCTTCACCGTTAACACTTCTCTTTCCAACACAAACTGAAGAGATGAAGTCAGAAGATAATTACATTTATTGTAAAGATTTAAATAGAAATAAAAATATATTTCAAAGAATGTATATATATTTTTTATAAATCCTTAGGCCTTCCCTGATGGCCCTCGTGGTTCACCACTGTTCAAAATACAGAGCAATCCTATGGCAGAAGTTAGTGCACTTAGGTCAAAAATGGTGGATTTGTTTTCAGCCATTGGTTACATGGGTTCACTGCTCCCCCTGCTGTTGGATTTGTAGCTTTACAATCCCTGTGTTTTTCACAGTATTGATAGCCATATAAAGGTAATTACATTTTGTTTTTCAGGTAGATAACTTAAAAGCGTTTGCATTACTTTAGAATTATAGAATAGTTTGTAATGTATTAGTGTGACACATTATACCTGATGGCCTGTGTTTGGCGTGTGTCCTCCGGCAGGAATCGACAAGGAGAATGTGGAACTCTCTCCGACCACGGGTCACTGCAACAGCGGACGCACGCGCCACGGCTCTGCCAGCCAGGTGCAGAAGCAGCGCAGTGCAGGCAGCTTCAAACGGCCCAGCATCAAGAAGATCGTATGAGAGAGGCCCACCACTAGGACCCCTTACTGGGGTCGCCCACGCCAGTCATCATGCTGCACTTTTACTCCAACTCTCCTCTCTCTTTCTCAGCCTTGATTCTCCTCAGTTTCCGTTGTTTTTTTTGTTGTTTTTTACCCTAAACTGTCCAGTCAGCCATATTTGCTTGACGATCAAGAACTCTGAATATGATGCAGTTTTGTTTATGAAACGGTCAGTGTATGAGATGTCATTGAGAAAGAGTCTGGCGGTTATTATGTTTTGTGTATTTTTGTCACATCGGAATCCTTTTTTAAAAACAGCATATATTGAAAGAAAGCATTAACATTGACAACACAGCAGTAAAAGTAGGGAACATTGTGTCTGAAGCCATTTTGTTGTCTTGCTTCTTTCTGGTTTTAATTTTGTTTCATAATGACAAAGTATTACGAGAAGACCATTTCTGTGATTTGCACAATTTTCTGTAATTCAACATGCTTGTACGTTTTTTTTTTTTTTTTTGTCTTTTCTAAGTGGTGTTTGTAGGACATTTTTCTTCAAGTTGAGAGAGCTTTGCCAATGGGGCTGAAAGACATGAAAGGACAAGCTGCAGATGCATCTCATTGGGACACATGGCCACGAAGAGGCATTGTGCCTTGGGACCCAGCGTTGAGAAAAGGGATCCCTCGCACCCACCAGAGAGACGCTACAGAGGGAGAGCACTACCCTGACACACACACACCATTGTGGAGGAAATTGCTGAATACCCTAAACCCTCCTGTAGTAGCAACATCTGTGAAAAGCATGACTAACAACAGACATTAGTGGTTTACTGTGTTATTGGGGGCTGGACTATCAATTGGCCCTGTTTTGAGCTGTGTCGGGGACAATCTAATAATGGCCAAGCCATGTGTCTTTATTGATTGTCAAAGCTGTGGGGATTTCTGTTTGGCAGTATTTTTATTCCCACATGAGTCAGAGAGCGCCAACTAGGCGGCAGGGCGATGTTTATTGTCATAAGTCTTGTCCTAGAGGCAGAACTGAGCGATTTTCCCCTTAGATAGCCCAGCTGTAAAGTCAAAATTGGCTATATTGTAAAAAAAATCATGAAAACGTGCTAGATTTGATGATTTTGTGGCTGTGCCAGCTAGTGACCACTGTGGGGCTGCCTCTAGAACTAGATTTGTGATGGGAAAAACGCTAACCTGCCAGGTGGGCCACTCTGGTGTTGGAGGACAGCAGCCCTGCAGGTTTCAGAGCTTTCGCATTTAATCAGCACCCTATTCACGTTTTATATCACTATGTCAAGGAAAGTAAAGGAGGAAAATCTAGAAAACAGGAATAGAGATTGTCCTATGTCAGAAATTTGGATTGGACATTTGAAATTGTCCTTAGCTTTGAGATTTGAAATATATCTATAGTGGTAGTCTTTCTCAGTAATAATTGTTTCATTCTTGCCCCAATTTACTGTTAACACATACAAACCATAAACATGGGAGGTTGTTTTGTTCATTGTGTGCCTTTTCTAGGGTTTTCAGATGTTTATAATGAAATGAGAAATGAAAAAATTGCTTCATACAGCATTAAAGGTATTGTAGATGGTTACTCTGCATAAATGTATATTTATATATACAGTTGTATTGTAAACAATACCTTATGAATGACAAGCATACAGGCATTATTAATCTGCTGCCTGGTATGGTTAAATATTTATGTAGAACGTTAACATTCGGTACCTCTTGTCAAAACAAGTATTCACACACAAATTCCATGACACTAGGGACCAGATTTGCTGAGTGAGTGCATGTGCAAATGTTGCACCTGTTTTGTCAAGAGTGAATGATATTGAAGTCAGAACAGTGATGGCTTTTATGTTTGTTTTTATCTTTGTTTTAGGGAAATTGGTGCCAATTATGTTCTGGTTCAAAAGCTTTAGTAAATCTGTCCCTGTTTATGATGTAAATAGTACAATAAGGTATTTGTTATATAGTAATTACAATGACATAGTTGTGATTTGTTTTAGTGAGCTTTGAATTTTATCATTGCAAAAGTCTGATTTAATTTGAAAGATTTGAGATTTGAAATATGGATTAATTAAACTATGGTTGTAATTAATCACCTCAAGACACACCTGCTAAATAGTGTTCTCCATGTTTAAAATCAGCATAAGGAAATAATGCCAAAAAATAACTTTGTGCGGGATTGAGACTATGGTTAGGCTGTCTGTTCGCAGATAGAACTGTGTGTATTTGGGAGTACAGCTGTACAGGGTGTTATTGGCCCTTTTGCCATTGTCTTCCCCTCATTAGTCCGTAGTGTGGCATGTGTAAAGGTTTAGGCAGACATAGGGGTCAGTTCCATGATGCAGTGCGGCAGGTCCTGGGATGCTGCACCAAAGACTGGCAAATCTGTTCGGTAGTTTTATCATTGTTGACTTTCTCTCAGCCTTTGCAGTTGGTCCAGTAGGCCTTGCACAGATAGACGTGTGGCAAACAGAGACGTTCCTTTCTCTAACAACATGGTGCAGTTTGTTAGGCAGCAGAGGAGTTCTCTGGTCACACCATTCAATTTCCTTGTGGAGCCTGGTTCCTAATTTCTGCTGTTGTGTACCAAGAAACCAACCAGTGCCATACATGGAGTTTCTCTGAAGTCATGGTTGTTTCAGAAGCTTGTGCCAACTCCTTCAGAGTTTTTCGTAAATGTGCTTGTTAACATTGATGTTAATCCTGGGGTCAAACACAATTCCATTAGACATTTTTGACTTGCTTTTGGGAAGGCCAGCGTGTGCATTAAGTGAATTATGTAAACTGAGTAGGAGTCGGTGTATAGAGATGGGTTAAGGGAGGATATGAAAACTGACAGTTTTAGTTGTTCACCTACATCCAGACATTTTAACAATCAACAACCATGCTCAACCCTACATTTATTTTCTTATTCTATTAATCTGGTTTCGATTGGACATGATGACCACAAGAAAATGAACAATGTGCACACTTTTTTTCCAAAATCAAAGTGTGTTGGTGCTGTTGAGAGGTAATGAACCTTGTGTAATGAAGTTGATTCCAAATGCCTAGATTTTGTTTACAAATGTTAATATACTTGAATCAGGAGGCTATATGTCAAGAAGAAGCAGTTCCTCATCATGGAAAGGGGAAAAAAATGTTTTTAGAAGTCAAATGGAACAAGTTCACCAAACACAACATTTCAAAAGATGAAAGGAAACCAAAGTTTAGGAACTGCAATATAGTACACACACAAACTCGGAAACTACTGTGTTTGATAAACAGTCCTCTGAGAGAAGTCTAATGTACTAATCCACAACTTAGTTTGCTTTCATATGGGGGTGAGAGATGATTCAAGTAGTGAAAGAGAGATGGAACAAGCTATGAATCAATGCAAACCATAATGTTTTCTTTTTGTATGTGCTTTTTGTACATTTAATGATAATTATAACCACAGCATTCTTCATAATGTGCTATGATGTGTGTATTGTAAAACAAACATTTTATTTAGTTCTGGCCTCATCAGACTTTAGGAACTACAGATCTCTGTTTCTAGCTCATATGCTTTTAAGGATAAACCCAACCAACTGATTTTATTTGTATTTATTTTACAGTGTAAATCAGACAGAGCACACTTTGTATATTCAATGGATCCCTCTATCAGTGTCTCTTCATAAAGGGTAGGCCAGAGGGAATGTGTTTGCCTTGCTTTTACTTCATGGAAATGTGCCACTTTAAAGAACTGAAAAGAATTGTCCTAATTTGAGTGAATTGAACATTTGTCTGTTCATGTGAAATTGAAAATGGTCACTTGAAGGCTCTAAAATGTACTAGCAGTAGCTCAGGAGAGACAGTATTATAGATAGCAGTTAACCACTTTGTTCAATGCAAGGATAAAACAATGTCAAAATAGCTTTTCTCCTCAAACATTGCTTTAATATACAGTAATGGCCTATTGGTCTTCCTTTTAAGATGGTAAAGCATAGAAATGATAGCTGAAAAGTGTTGGATGCAGAGCACCGTACCACCTGTTATCACACCATTTAACAGACAAAAGTATTGGGAGCAGAAACTGTCTCCGAAAGGTCGACTGAACTCTCTGTAAATGTATTGTAGGTTTTCATCATTCTCAACTGAAGTCAATTGTGTCTTGCACTGGTGTGATATCTCTTAATTTGGCACACATCTCAAGGTTATGCAAAATATTTTTAACCATTGGCCACTGTTTTACTGTTTCTTTCCCTCATGTTTTATGCAGTAAGCTCCACCTCTGTAAATAATTTTGTGTAAAAATTGATAAAGGTATATTTACTACACTGTAAATACATGTGATGATATATTGTATTATTTAGCTTTTTGTAAAGCAGTTAGTTGCTGTACATGTAAAACATACAAATTGAATGATTCTAGTGTTAGTAATGATAACCTCTCTCCATCATGTCACTGCATTGTGTCATTAAATATATTGAGGAAAATAAAGGTTTAAATCGAGGATATAGATGACTGTGTACTCTAAAACCTCCACTGTATGATCGGTTGCTGTCCTCATCTGACATTTACAGATGTTGCCCTAATAAATCATTTCTGTCCAAACTTTGGCTGCTGGTGTCAAACTTGTAGATCATAGCATTTGTGTGCTTTTGATGGTTGTTTAATTTATTATTTAAAAAATGACTAACCTCTACCTCTGCACCTCATTGTCATTAATAGTAAAATAAAAGGTGTAGACTACCTGCCACTCCGCCATTATTGCTCATCAGCATGCGCATGAAACCGGCCGTCACTAGTTACCACAGCCACAAAATCAGAATTACGACTAAAACCCAAGCCCTCTATTTCTACAAATTATATTCTTAAAATATGATTTTAAACCTATCCTTAATCACACTGCTAATCTTATGCCTAACCCTTACCTTAAATTCATGATTCTTTGTTTGTTTTCATACATTTTTACGGTAGGCTTTACCCAATTTTGACTGGTTGTGGAGGTGACAACCTATGAAACCATGCAGTCTCCCTCCCTGGGCAATACTATCGCGAGGGTTGATTGGCTGCAGTATTTGGAGCAAAGCTGCTGGACTTCTAAAAGTGACTGTGTGCTGAAAGAAACAGGTGGAGATATCCAAGCGGTAGCTGGAGCAATTTACTGGTGTGCTGTTATATAGCTAAGCGGGATATTAAAAACGTGGTAAGTAGATCTCTAGCTACCAAATGTTAGCACTCAAACTGGTGTACAGTTTGTTTGGCTAACTATCAACCTCATCTTGCACCAGTTTCAAATGCATTGCATGTCAATGGGGAGAAACCAGAGGAAACGTTCGATTGTTGCAAGCAAAGATGATCGCAAACATCTCTGCTTTGGTAACTAGCTAACTTATCTACTTAGCTAGCTAGTTACTTCTAACTGCGGAAATTAAAGTGGGAGCTAGCTAAGGTTAGCGCTCTTAATTAGTAACACTCTAGCTAACTAAGTAGCGAGTTGTCCAACGCACCTGATTCCCATTTAACACATTAGCCGGTCAGAATGACAACTGCAGAGGCCAACATTTGGTGATGGTTATATTTCGGCCGTGCAAATTAAGGATGAAATGTCAGTGTCTTTTGGGGGAAATAAACTGATGCTGATAGCTGTCAGTGCAATATGGATGCGTTTACACAGGCAGCCCAATTCTGATATTCTGTTGACCAAGCAGATCTGATGTGAAAAACCTAATGTGATTTGGTCAATTAGTGGAAAAACATATTTGAATTGGGCTGCTTGTGTACACCAGTTTGAGTGCCAATCAGTTATGTTTAGTTTTTATCAGCCTCATCAAAAACTCGGGCCACAGGTTGTCTTAGTTTTTTAAACATTGGCTAGTCAGACCATTTGGGGCGGCAGGTAGCCTAGTAGTTAGAGCGTTGGACTTGTAACCGAAAGGTTGCAAGCTCGAATCGCTGAGCTGACAGGGTAAAAGTGTAGTTCTGCCGCTGAACAAGGCAGTTAACCCACTGTTCCTAGGCCGTCATTGAAAATAATAATTTGTTCTTAACTGACTTGCCTAGTTAAAAAAGGTAAAATAAAAAAAGTAATACTGTTCCAGCTGGCTAACAGCAGCTGATAGCTGTTCCTAAAGGCGCTGTTCCCAAAGGCTGTGGTAAATGGCAACTGAATTGCGAGAAAATTCGCCTTCCTGCGGTCCTGGTTGTTGTCAGCTCAACTTGAATGTTGTCATTAAAACATTGATTACTAATTGGTCAACCATGCGCTATAGGGGGTGATACGTGCCAGAATTAGGCATCATAAAGCTACTGATACTTCTCACAAAGTCACGCGGTAGCCGCTCAAGACTTCAGCTAATTTCCTCTTTTGGAGCCTCACGGGAGCGAGCACCACGAACCGTGCTGCTTGCGAAACTGCTTGAGTTTTGCCGCACTACTCCCATTGAATTCTAAAACCTTTGCCGCGGCCCATCTAACTGCCCTTAGGTACTATAAAGCATAGCACAGTACATTTTCGACCAGCCTTTACTTGGCAACACTTCCTCAATTCCTGACTTAGAAGACATGCGTGGTCTTCTAACCTTCCATGCAGATGGTTTGTCTCATTGATTGAGACGGGTGGATGTCCACACCAAAGTGCTGCATGTCATGAGCGCCATCTAGAAATCAAGCCGTGAGTTTAACAACACTCGCCTGTCTTGACAAATGAGAAGATTTGAAGTAGACAAGATGGCGACGTACACATTGTTGGCTTACTTCATGGAACAAAACAATTATTTTATTTAATAACCACCTGACCCAACTATGTTGTCTTCCAAGTCGGGAATTCAGGAAGTATAGCTGGAAATTCTGTGCTATGCTTTACTCTGCCAACGGCTATCAGCCATCAGTAGTAATGGTCTGACTAGCCAATGTTTTTAAAGCTAGTTATTTCAGTTGGTCCATGCTTGCTGACATGACTTTTTGACCTAATGCAAATAGCTAGAGGTCCCTCAATCCTGTTAGGATAATTAGTTAGGCATTAAATAGAAACTGTTTCCATGTTTACCATTGCTATTTTCCTATGCCATGTACTGTCTCGTCTTTTCTGACACCACCTTCAGTTTACTGTTACATTCATTATCAAAATTGAACAGCAACACTCTAGGCGCATGTTAATAATTGATTATACCTTACAAGGATTCAACCAATGTTATCGATTCATAAGTTTAGCCTACAATTCAATATAAACAAACATACTTTAGCAAAGACCACAGTTGGATTATTATTGACTGTGCTGTGGTCTTGCTGCGCAGCAGAGGAAATTAAGCACTTAGTCCTATCTGTATTGTTTTGTTGTCAATTTTTGTTATTGACATAGCTTTGTTCTGTTCAATATTCTCTACCTGACATAGTACTTTAAATACCCTGATTCATGTTCAGTTCAAAAGAATACAAGATGAAAGATTGCTGACACATTAACCTCTTGGAAAAATAACGTTCAAAAAGTAAACGGCCTATTTCTCAGGACCAGATGCTAGAATATGCATATAATTGACAGATTAGGATAGAAAACACTCTAAAGTTTCCAAAACTGTCAAAATATTGTCTGTGAGTATAACAGAATTGATATTGCAGGCGAAACCCTGAGAAAAATCAAACCAGGAAGTGGCTTCTATTTTGAAAACTCCATGTTCCATAGCCTCCCATTGCTCCATTTAAAGGGATGTCAACCAGATTCATTTTCCTATCGCTTCCTCAAGGTGTCAACAGTCTTCAGACATAGTTTCAAGCTTTTATTTTGAAAAATTAGCCAGAATGATAACATCTCGTCAAGTGGTCACATGAGTTTGGATAGGTATTGCTTTTCCCTCTCCTACTGTGAAAGACATTTGCGGTTGATATATTATCGATTTATATATTTTAAAAACAACCTGAGGATTGTTTATAAAAAACGTCTGACAGGTTTCTGTGGACATTACGGATATTATTTGGAATTTGTTTGCGTTGTTGTGATCACTCTTTCCTGTGGATTTCTGAACATAATGTGCCAAACAAACGGAGGTATTTTGGATATAAAAATAATCTTTATGGAACAAAAGGAACATTTGTGTAACTGGGAGTCTCGTGAGTGAAAACATCTGAAGATCAAAGGTAAACAATTCATTTGATTGCTTTTTTTTTGATTTTCGTGACCAAAGCTACCTGATGCTAAGTGTACTTAATGTTTTGTCATGCGATCGATAAACCTACACAAACGCTTGGATTGCGTTCGCTGTAAAGCATAATTTCAAAATCTGAGACTACAGATCGATTAACAAAAGGCTAAGCTGTGTTTTGCAATATTGCATATTTCGTGAATCTGAATATTTTTTGTAATATTATTTGACTGAGGCGCTATGCTATTCAGCGGTTGCTGATGACAAGGGATGGGTAGCGTCAAGAAGTTAAACCAATGAGGGTTCTGAACTTTAAATGGATACTTTTATTTGGCAATGAGGCCCGTTATCTACTTTCCCATAGTCCGGTGTACTTGTGGATACCATGTTTTATGTCTCTATCCAGTATGAAGGAAGTTAGCATTGACTCGCGAAACTACATCTAACTAGCGTTACCCAATGACTTCCAGTCAGTGTGCTATCTGCTAGCATGCTAACTCTGGGGAAGTAAAGGGCATCATTGCCAAAATCCTGAAGTATCCCTTTAAAGCCAATTATCTCCATCTTTTTGCAGATAGAACCTCTATAATCCCTAGCTCTCTATTTATACAGTCAGAGGGCTAGTTGTTGAGGGTAGATATTGCTGAGCATGGGACGTTGGGGCCTGTCACTCCCCTTTCCTGTTGGTTGTGGAGAGGATGCCCTGCAAATGGAATTAGATATTGAGCATAGTTTTGGAAATCCTCTGAGGAATACTAAGACAGGGCTGTCACATGAACCTGCTTGTTTGTCAAACATTTAGGCTACACCTCTTCTCCTGTCTCTAAGATCACGTTCATAAATGAACTGCTGTAGCCTATAGGCATTTGTTTTCAGAACCATATATTTGCGTGGCTCAGATGTTTGATGCTATTAATGGTTATTATTCCTTTGTTTTGTGGGAACTTGAAACGAACTCTAGGAAATAAGAGCTTTCCTCCTTGAAGATGAGTACTAGAGTATTTTCCACAGCACACCCTGCCTGGCACTTCTTCCATGAGGGTCAAAGTCAAGTCACACAACGGCCCTCTGAGACTTTGCATATGTGACGGTAGGGCTGGCATGCCTGGCGAGAAGCGTAGCCAACTTGTCCGTATGCCAAAACCTGAAGGTCACAGGCTTAAGTGGAACTGCAATATAGTGTGAATGAATGGCATGCCTTTCATGCTCACCTCTTTTTATAATTCTCTACCAAAAGGTTGAGTCAACCTGCATGTAGGACAGCCGGTCAGGGTCTGGCCAAACTGCAAACAATACTTCTAGCTTGCTACACTGTATAATCTTCTGTTCTGTGGCAAAAAACTATTGGGCAACATAATTACTGATATTTAGCCTATTGGTTAAACAACAGATAATGACGGATAAGTTGATTCTCCCCACCACAGTAGGTAATAATGAGTGAGTTTCTATTGGTAATGCACCACTCTGGACAGTGGTGCATTACCATTGTCCTATCAGGGCCCGGACCCTTAGCCCCAGACCCAGCTTCCCAAAGTTAACTTCTGCACAAGTGTGCTTTGTTCGCTGCAATCAGATGCTGTCACTATGACCTGGCTGCTAATGGGATTGCTGCTCAGAGGGGTGGTGTGGTGGAGACTGAGTTTTTTTTTTTTCTCTCACTAAACTAGAATAGTGTGGCCATGCTCCCTTAGCCATCCCCTCAATGGTATTTTTATCATCAGTGCTTCACACCTTTCTAGCCCAGCTAGAAGTAAAGAGACTGGGCGTGTTGTGATTTGTTTTTATGGTGTTAACTTGTGTATGTCTCTTCTCAGGTGTTGCTGTTAGCAGCAGGAGATTAGGAGATGGTGCTGAGGCTTCAATCCGTTCTGGTCCTCTCCCTGTCGGGAGTGTTGGCTTTCCTAGGCCTGTGGTGGTACACCTCTCGGAAGAAAGAACAACCCACTGACAAGGATAAGACGACCACAGACCAGGCGCACCTGTCCTCCTCCATCAGAGACAGAGGTATTGGTGTTGTGGAGAACGGCCACTCCACTGGAACAGATCGGGACAGGCACGCAGTGAGGAAGAGGTCGTTAGTGGAACAGGAGCGTGTTGATTGTACAAACACACAAGCGGCAGCAAAGCTGGCTAACATCCCACTCTGCCAATCACAACCGGAGGAAACTTTTGTGGCTGCAGAGTGTCTGAGTAGAGGCCTCGATACTACTACTGTGAAGCCCGTTACGGAGAGAACTGAGTCTTCAGCTCAAGTACTCCCAGAGACTGCACCTAAGAGCCAAGCCCAGGGGGGACCTGAGAAGGATATAGCATTACAAAATAAACACCAGCCATCCTCTGATGAGGAACAAGTTTCTTGTATCTTTGACCTAGGCTCTAATCCTAACCTTGGTGAGAGTGCAGGCCTAACGCCACATGCACCGCCGCTCTCTGAGACGCTGGAGGACACTACAAACAGAACTTTCAACAAAGAGGCTGCAGTGGAGGTTCGACTAGACCCAGGAGAGGTTAGACTGGACCCAGAGGGAGAGGTTGGAGAAGACAAGATAACATTTTGTTTTGCAGAGATGAAGCCTCTAACCGATCTGGCTGAGAACTGCCTCCTCTCCAAAGACAACCTATCTATCCTGCCTGCTGTGGAAGAACCAACCTGTGAGTCAAGTCTACAGGATGTCACCTGTCTGGCTTCTCCCATCAACCTCCTCACCAGTCAGGTGTCCCCCTCAAGGCAGCCATTGGGCATTCTGATATCACCTCAGAAGAAAGACCAGTCTGAGGAGTGTGAACTTAGCAGGAGTAACACAGAGGAAATTAACCAGCTGGCGTCAAGTCTGATTACTGACGTGGTCTCAGTAGCAGTGAGTCAAGTCCTGAAGGAAAGGACCCTACTAGAACATAATGTTGGGCCTCTCTGTAACAGGGACCCCTTCACATCCCCAGATATCATCTCAATGGGTAACAGTGAGACTGGGAGAGAGATGCCTGGTCTATTGCAGGAGGATCAGTGTTCAACAACTGGCAGGGAGAACATATGTTCATCTCCTATAGTCTATGAGGATGTGAAACATGACTGCAGCAGTAGAACTGCGACTGAGCAAGCAGAGCTAGCAGAAGATTCTGCAGTAGGTGATTCTGGCTCCAGCTCAGGTCATTCCAAGGAGAGCTCCAGTGGTGAGGACTCTAGCCCCAGTGTGAGCCTGCAACCACCCAGGGGACCCGCTGAAGGACTGGGGGCCACCAGCATGGCCCTCCCTAATGGTCACAGGACAGAGGTGGCTGTTCCAGGTGAGTCGCATCATAGCAGATTTTCAATTTCTCACAATATATCAGTATCTTTCTGTTCAAGCTGACCGGTCCCCTTTATTTCTTAGTGTTGCGGTCACACACCAGTGGCTGGTGTCCTGTTTTAGCTCTGCCTTATGACTTCAGGACTGATTTTACTGCAGTGAAGAAATTTCTTTATTTTGCAATACTCTAGCCTGCAGCTGCTAGAGTTCCCATATAGAATGTGAACCTGGTTTAGTCTCAGTACTAGCTAGACACCATACCGTAGACTGTTTTTACAGTTGCTGATGAGGGAACATTCCCCTGCATGCTAATTTAACTTTTTGTATTGCCTTCTTGGTGCAGTATTTTCAGGTAAGAGAACTCTCGCCATGCCAGAATGTTTTCTTTCTCCCCTGTTACTGTTGTATGTGGGTGTTTTGTGTGCTGCTGTGTTTGCGAGGTTACATTGTGTACACAACACAAGTGACTGTTTTTAGTGACTGATCCGTACTGCCCCAGGCTCTGGTGTGAACAGCATGGACTCTGTAGACCGTTACGTTGAACACGAAGCCAGGGACAACCAGCATATCAACAGTCCAAGTCCGCTAAGTCAACTGCTGAACACCGATCAGCAAATTGAAAAATACATCCAGAGTTACAACAGCAGCCAGCCACCTACAGTTTGGGACATAGAGGTGCCAAAGGTGAGTCTACCTCCCCTGTCTAACCCTCTCATCACTTCACCACATTACTGATAATATATTTTCTCTGGCTACTGTTTGCAATGTTAGGTTCTCTAATGTCGGGGATTTTTGGGCTTGTAGTAGAGACTTCAAATGTTGGACGCTATAGTCTTGAGCACCTAGTTAAATTGTGCTTAGGAACATAAAAAACATAATCTCTACATAGTTTAACTAGTGAGAAATATATACAAAAGCATGTGGACACCCTTTCAACTTTGTGGATTCGGCTATTTCAGCCACACTTGTTGCTGACGGGTGTAAAAAATTGGGCACACAGCCATGCAATCTCCATTGACAAACATTGGCAGTAGAATGGCCTTTCCGAAGAGCTGTGACTTTCAACATGGCACTGTCATAGGATGCCACCTTTCCAACAAGTCAGTTTATAAAAGAGCTGCCCTGCTAGAGCTGCCCTGGTCAACTTTAAGTGCTGTTATTGTGAAGTGGAAATGTGGTAGGCTACACAAGCTCACAGAACGGGACTGCCGAGTGCTGAAGCGCGTAACGTGTAAAAAAATAAAATAAAAAAATAAAATAAAAAGAATAATAATCTGTCCCTACAGAGTTCCAAACTGCCTCTGGAAGCGACGTCAGCACTAACTGTTCGTCGGGAGCTTCATGAAATGGGTTTCCATTGCCGAGCATCCGCACGCACACAAGCCTAAGATCACCATGCGCAATGTCAAGAGTCGGCTGGAGTGGTGTAAAGCTCGCCGCCATTGGACTCTGGAGCAGTGGAAACATGTTCTCTGGAGTGATGAATCACTCTTCACTGTCTGGCAGTCTGACGGCCAAATCTAGGTTTGGCGGATGCCAGGACAACACTACCTGTCCAAATGCGTAGTGCCAACTGTCAAATTTGGTGGAGGAGGAATAATGGTCTGGGGCTATTTTTAATGGTTCGGGCTAGGCAACTTATTTCCAGTGAAGGCAAATCTTCTTGCTACAACATGACATTCTAGACGATTCTGTGCTTCCAACTTTGTGGAAGGCCATTTCGTGTTTCAGCATCACAATGCCCCCATGTACAAAGCGAGGTCCATACAGAGATGGTTTGTTGATCAGTGTGGAAGAACTTGACTGGCCTGCACAGAGCCCTGACCTCAACTCCATTGAACACATTTGGGATGAATTGCCTAATCGCCCAACATCACTAATGAACGTGGCTGACTAGAAGCAAGTCCCCGACGCAATGTTCCAGCATCTAGTGGAAAGCCTTCCCAGAAAAGTGGAAGCTGTGATCGAAGCAAAGGGGGGGGGGGGGACCAGCTCCATATTAATGCTTATGATTTTGGAACGATATGTACGACAAGCAGGTGTCCACATACTTTTGGTCATGTGAAGTGTGTTTATAAAACATATGTACTACAAAAATCTTATTAAACCTAATTTAAGATATAGAAAAATAAATATCTAATGCATTTATATTACGCTACTTTTCATGTGGACAGTATGTGTTACTACATTACACAAGCAGCTGTTTTTGACCACATCAAATTGGAGGGGAATTGCACCCTTTTTACCTCTGATTGGGGATGTTGGTATAAAAGTTTATAGTCAACATGATCAATTGCTTAAAACAGATCAATATTATTATACCTCCCTGACCAAGGCCCTTCTCCCCTGATTGATTTGGCCGGCGGCCAGCTCTAGGTCTTCTAGAGCCTCTAGTCTTGGTGGTTCCAAACTTCTTCCATTTAAGAATGCTGGATGCCACTGTGTTCTTGGGAACCTTCAATGCGGCAAATGTTTTGGTAACCTTCCCCAGATCTGTGCCTCGACGATCCTGTCTCGAAGCTCTACGGAGTGTTCCTACGACCTGACCTCATGGCTGGGTTTTTGCTCTGACATGCACTGTCAACTGTGGGACTTTTTTATATAGACAGGTGTGTGTCTTTCCAAATCATGTCCAATCAATTGAATGTACCACAGGTGTATTCCAATCAAGTTGTAGAAACATCTCAAGGATGATCAACAGGATGCACATGAGGAAACAGGATGCACATGAACTCAATTTTGGTTCTTATAGCAAAGGGTCTGAATACTGAATAATGTTTATTTTAAATTTGCAAACATTTCTTAATCTGTTTTCGCTTTGTCATTATTAGGTATTGTGTGTAGATGTAGGATTTTCTTGGTATTTAATCAAGGCTGTAACAATGTGGAAAAAGTCAAGGGGCCTGAATACTTTCCGAATGCACTATATAGGTTATTCCAAGTTTCCCAGTGGCTTTTGTATAATGTATGTTTAAACGACACATTTAACCCACAAAAATTGCCCCCGTTGTATTGTTTTCACGCAATATGCGTGATATAACAAAAGTTTGACCAGGTATTGTTCAGAACAGGTTTTTTAGATGGACGATACATTGGAGATAATATACGACAACTAATAGAACAACATGAAACATCTAAGAAGCCAGGCCTGGTATTCATAGCAGGTTTTGAAAAGGCCTTTAATAAAGTAAGGCTGGATTTTATATATAAATGCCTGGATTTTTTTCAATTTCGGGGAGTCTCTTATTCAATGGGTAGAAATTATGTATAGCAACCCCGGCTGTAAAATGGTAAGTAGAGGCTATATATTTCTCAGAGCTTAAAAACTGGAGGGCCATCCTTAACAGGTTTTCTCAATTTCTGCCTGAAAACATACCCTAATCTAACTGCCTGTAGCTCGGGCCCAGAAGCAAGGATATGCATATTCTTGGTGTTATTTGAAAGGAAACACTCTGAAGTTTGTGGGAATGTGAATTGAATGTAGGAGAATATAACACAATAGATCTGGTAGAAGAAAATACAAGGAAATAATCAGATGTTTACTGTTGAATCTTTGAAATGAACAAGAACAGCCAAACATTCAGATATGATGCTGGGGATCATTTCAAATAAGAACATAAGTGGGCAACAGTATTTGACCAAAGTTTCAGACGGATACCTTCAGGAATGAGTGCGGTATATGCCATTGAGCATGAAGTCACCCAGGTGTCCCTCACAAATTTTCCAAAATGTGCCCAAATTAGTACATTGCAAATAACTATATACAAAACATTTATTCTAACATACCCCCCAAAAATATATATTTGAACAATTTAAAAAAATAAAATAAAAAATAATGGGAAAAAAAATGAATATTTCTAAATAACAAGAGTACCTATTTATACTTTCAATGTACAATAATGTGAAGAACCTCAGTCCTCTACACAATATTGTGCTGCTGATGCCATAGCAGTGTCTTTCTGGTGTGAAGCAGAGGGTCACTGAACAGGTGGTGTAGGTGACAGGGGATTTCTTGTGGCAAAGAGCACAACGAAGCCTCCCTACTGAGCCCGTTTTGCCCTGAGGCACATTCCTGCCTGCAATGATGAATTTTGGCATGTGAACACCACTGGTTGGAGCAAGCTCCTGGATTAGCAGCTCCCTGAAGGCTAGCTGTGAGATGGGGGGGGCTGTCCACAGCTCTTAGCCATTTCCTTCTGGAGTATGAAGGCATTCACCACAGCAATGTCAATGAAATGATAAAACAATGTCTTGTACCATTTCATGGTCTTGTGGTAGTCCTTCACAGCAGCTGGAATGGGGACATTTTTGGTGGTCCCTGCCCCAGTATCACCACTGAAGGACTTGTGGATACTGGAGCACATGACCACCTCCCTGGTATCCATCCACTTCACAAAGTGCAGGCCATCCTCGCGAATCCATCTCATGCTACCCTGCTCAGCCCGCTTAGGCATGTCATTCACCCTGGTTTTCGGAAATCCCACTCTGTTGGTCCGAATGGTGCCACAGGCCCACTTCTCCAGCTTTCTCAGGTCTATGAACAAGGTAGGGCTTGTTTACAGGTTATCCACAAACAGTTTGTAGCCCTTCCTTAGCAGCTGAAAATCCATAACGGAATCATAGCTAATGCCCTTACCGGTCACACAACTGCTCTTCCCCTCATAGATAACAAAAAATAATAATAATTGCACGTCTATGCACACGCATAATCGGCCAAAACAAACCGTTTGCAACCCCATTTAGTTGGTTTGTTGCGCATGTACTGTTTTTGGCCAATTCTGGCCTTTTTGAGGTTACCTTTCTCTCATCTATGGAAAGGTTCTGGGTGGGCTGAAAATAAGTATTGCAGGCCTCAACGATGTTGTGGTAGAGGTTTATTTTGCAGAGCTTATCAAACCTTGCCGTACCTCGCTTCTTCTTGTTGTCCTCATCAACTTTTGGGTCACTGATATGAAGCGCCCGTGAGATTGTCAGAAACCTTTTGCATGACATGACCGTGGTGGGGAAATGCAGTTGATAGAGGGGTGCAGTTTTCCAGTAGTCCTTCAGGGTTTTTAGCTTTACAAGACCCATGTAAATGACCATAGAAAGGTAACAAAAAAGATCTGACATGGAAATGGGCTTCCATGTCTCTTTCTTGCCTGCCTGCTTCTTAGCTCTGTACTTATTTGTGTTCAACACCAGGGTATCAACAACTGCCGAGGTGAAAAACAACTGAAGGTCATGTCCAGCTGAGATCCTGGTTTCCTTTTTGGTCTGAATATTGGAGGTGGCAGCGCCACATCCTCCTCCTCTCTGCCAGCAGGTTCCACACTTCCCTTCCTCTGCTTCTTTGTCACCGACTTCACACCTCCTAGATGTCTGGGCGGGGGTAGGTGTGGTGCCAGGGACAGCAGGGGTCCGGCTGGATGGACCAGCTTCAGTAGGGGATGGGCACCTTGGCAGTATGGGCTCACACAGAATTGCTGGGACTGTGAAATAAAGACAGACACACACACAGATTATATATAGAGTAGGGAAACGATCACTATGGTGAGGAGCGGTTCCATTCCATTTTTAGATCAAATAAAATGTAAAAAAATATATACAGACAGACATGCACGCACCCACAATGTAGAGCAATGTGTACTTTATACATTTCATTACTGATTATTTTTATATATGGCAAATAAAATATCTCAAACAACTCAAATTAATAATATTTGATATTAATTTCAAACAACGTTACTCACCAATCCAACACGGAATCTTCTCCATACAAGAACATCTCTTCAGATTTTGAGTCAAAAGTATTCTCCCTGTCCGAATCATCTTGGAGTAATTCACTGTCACTATCCCTATCAATTTCTTCAATAATATGGTGTAGATCTGTATATTTTGACTGTCTTTGATTGTACAGATTTACTCGCTATAATTCTTCTCTGAAAATGCTCTCAAAACAAAAATGCTGTGCGTAACCAGCGTGGCTGCTTCTGGTAGAATTTTCAATGGCGAATGGCTGTGTTTACGCTCGAGTTTCCCACAAATTCTAGTCTTCCCGGATAGAGCCATTACCTATTACCGTTTACCTCATCTCATTGGCTATCTACCAAGCTAGATTTCAAGACGATCAGTGTTCATTGGTCCGAAATACAGTCAATCAACGAAGAACTGGTCATATCATTGGTGGGCAATGAGGTCATAGTTTGGTGTGTTCAAATCAGTTCCTTTCGGTCAATATGTCCCGGGAAAAAACCATGAAGTATGGCTGTGTTACTAACAAACGGAGGATTGCAATGAAACCAAACATGGCTCGATAAACGTCCGTTTTAGAGTGAGTAATTACATCGAATGTTACGTCCAAAGTTGAAGGACACTGAATTTACGATACAAGCCGCTTACAAAATGTTTCGTGTTAGGCTATTAAAAATTGGATTATATCGAACAAAACGACAATTTATTGTTTGTCGTGACCTTTAGTATTGTCAAAAGATCTTCAAAGGTAATTGATGAATTTTATTCCTATTTCTGACTTTCGTGACTAATTTACTTGGCTGGTAACTGTATGTAATGTTTTGTCTGCTGATCGATAATCGCATGGTTTGCTTTCACAGTAAAGCCTTTTTCAAATCTGACACGGTGACTATATTAACAAGATGTTTAGCTTTCATTTGGTGTATTGCACTTCTGATTTTAATTAAAGTTAAATATTTATAATTGCATTTCTGCAATTTTTGTCAACGTTCCGCTAGCGGAACCCCGGTCTTAGACAGGTTTAACTGTCAGAGTTAAACAAGGGTGTTCGCTGTCACCATATCTATCTGTTATGGAGCTCGAAATGCTAGCTCTTAATATCAGATCAAATAACAACAAAGGATTAGAAATCCAAGGCTTAAAAACAAAGGTGTCCATGTATGCCAGTGACTCAAGTGCTATATTAAGTCTGGATGCTAGATCCCTGCAATGTCTCATTGAAGATCTAAACTTTTGGCCTCTGGACTAAACTAATTATGACTAACTTTCGCATTTACCCTGCACTTTACCTATACAATGGGCTGATGGTGAAGGAGACATACTTGGTATTCATATCCCAAAATATATAAATGAGCTCTCCAATGAATTTGAATAGAAAACTAGTAAAATAGACAAGATCCTGCCATGGAGAGGTAAATACCTGTCTAACTCCTTAGTCATATTTCCGTTTACTCACCTATGTATGGTGCGACGTACTCCTGATTTTTTTAAATTTAAATTTTTTATAAATCATTTGAGTAAATGATTTTGTGCCCATCTATATAATGAATATGAACTGGGTGGGTTGAAATTTTTAAAGCACTAAACCTCTCTCTAAAAGCTTCACAAATATTTTACTTTAACCCAAAATGTGACTCGCCACCTAGATTTGATTTTATGTAGCAACATTTGAATGTCTACTTTTATCTTATGTAAAAATAAAAACAGACTCGGAGCTAGAAAATGGTATAATCATACACTGCATTTGTGGAAACAATGGGAAAGTAATTCTGCTTTGAAAGTTGATCAACTTTTAAACTCTCTTTTGAGAACTCTTTTCAATGTTTTGGTACAACTTTTGGAGAGTCCTGTGTTTACACCATTCAGTATTGGTCACACCCTCTTAAGCCTTAGTCCCATTTCTTTAAGGGTTGATCCAACCATTCTGTACTATCTTGCCAGCTACTTCCAGACATCAGAGAGAGGGAACAGCTCATTGAACATTACTCTCCCTATCGCTCTCTGTGGTTTTGCGTTCAGAGCGCACACTGAATCCTCTGGCCAATAAGTACAGTTCCGAAAGCTCTGACCTCACAACTACAGTCAAGCACTGGCTAACATTGGCTAGCTAATTCCAGACACATAATAAGAAAACATCCCACTCTGACCATTTTAATCGCCCTAGCAGAGCTGGTTAGACTTTTTTCATGTTATCTAGAGCGTTGGTGACTAACTGTGCTGCTAGCAACAATTGAATTACACTTTGTTGCCAACGTTTACTGACATATTCAACGGGTGTTAAACATTCAAAAATGCATCAGTTATTCTGCGCTCTTGCACGCGAAGATTAGTCTTTTGTTAAGAAATGTAGCTAGCTAGGTAAACGATGAATCCCAACGCATGACGTAACTTTTTAGTTAGTTAGCTAACAGTACACTTTAACTTGACATAAATGCTTTGTCAAGACATGTCGCTAACTAAATAATGGACCATAATCACAACTCATGACGTTACTACCCTGCATGAATCAGCAGTTAGCTAACCAACCAGGTTATATGACTATAGCTAGTGTCTGAGAAATTAAGAATAAGATCATATACATAACATTAGCTAGAGACCCAGCCAACTAACGTTAGCTAGCTAACAGTACACTTGAAATGAAACCACTTTCTGTCCAAATTAGAAACGTGTAATATCTGAAAATCTTACCAGTATATATCATGATTTGACGCGTGTCCGGTCTGATGCCATGCATCGTTGCCTTAGTTTGACGATGTAATCCAGACTCGTGTTTTCTCCTTAGCTATCATACCCGAATTCCCCTTTTTTTTTGGCTAAACCAACTAGTCTCGTAATTTAACCTTTTTTTTTCTCATATTTACAGGTGGCATACAAGTTTGATATTAAGGCACATCAAAGTTGTTAGAATGCATTTCTGCCAAAAGAAGCACATTTTGATAATACATTTTTTACGTTCAAACAGCTCTCCTGTGAAGTCGTGACTTGCGACATACGCCTAGTTTCTTGAATTGGGTCACAAATGGCTCAAGTAGATTACTAAGAAAAGCTCATCCATGGTTTAAAAATTGCCTTTTTGTCATGTCTCATTTTCAATTTAAATGAAAAATATTTAAGTATCTCTCTTTTTCAAAAAAGTACTGCAGAGCTGCTTTCAATTTCATCCCCCAAAAACGATAGAACAAATTATGGTTGAATGGATGTACTGGTTGGTAAAACACCTGTATCTATGTAAAATGTTTGTTTTTAAATTGTAATGGTAGTTGTCTTTTTCAGGTCTGCTCAATCCAATATATTACAACTAATTGATTACAGCATTACCCCAAAATGGAGGAGGCGGGTGGCAGTGAGAGGTAGGGATTCACAAAACCTTAAATGTCTTAACAAAAAAATGGCAGTTAACTTTAACTTAAGAAGAAAGTTAGGCAAAGTTGCTATTTCTTAGGTTTCTCCTTAAGCAAGAAGTTAAGAAGAAATTATATTATTGGAAATGGTTATTGGAAATGTTAATTCCAAGATGACTAAATCCTTGTCTTAAACTCAGGGCAGTGAGAGAATAAGCTCATGAAAGCAATTGAACATGTTTAATTCACTCCAACTTTATATGAAAGTTTCAGTATTGGTTCTTTTAAACCCAAACCCAACAGCATTCTCAGTACAAAATATGCTAACATGATTGCTTGGATGGCCAACAAAATTGGTTGCCTAGCAACAAACATATTAAGCAAATTCATAAGAATCATTAAATATTAAGATATTGTTGAGGAATTGCACTTACAAACTATCCTATGAACCTATTTTTTTTTCTTAAGCTTATGTTTTTGAGTAAGAAGTGTTTTGTGAATCTGGATCCTGGTGTGTGTGGATCAAAACTGCATTCAAACTCACACGTGCGTACATGCACTCAAATGTATACCGTTGGCTTTTTTTATGTTTTTGGTTTTACATTTTTATGTTTTTCTCTTTTGTAAATTTTGTTGGTATGTGCATGGGAGGCAGATGTCTGAACTGTGGGGGGCAGTTGATTGCCTGGTGGCTGGGAGCTTGGGCTGGTGGCTGGTAGGTCGCTGGTTTGGGTTGCCCTTTTTGACTTGGTGGGAGATCTGTCGACGTGCCCTTGGGTGGGACACTTGACCCGGGTAGCTCCTGTGGGTCACTTTGGACGGGAGTTAGATCACTGAATGTAATGTAAATATTGAGTGGCTTCACTACAGGTGGATTTTTAATAGTCAATAATAATCAAATACAAAAATGTATGCTGGCGACCCACTTCAGAGGTTGAAAGACTGGGGCCTTAGTCAGACTTGCGTCTTTTATACCATCCACTGCTTCCGAGTATATTACTCGCTAAAGTTTAGTCCCTGGACAATAAAGTAGACGAGCTCAGGGTCTCCTTCCAGAGAGACATTAAGCACTGTAACATACTGTTTTATGGAATCATGGCACTTTCTGGATATATTGCCCTGTCCATTCAGCCAGCAGAGTTATCTGTCCATCTCATGGACAGAAAGGACTCTGGGCAGAGTGAGGCGGAGGAGTTTGTTTCATTACTAACATTCATGGTGTGATTGTGGTAACGTACAGGAACTGAAGTTCTTTTGTTCTCCCAATCTGGAATACCTCACCATCAAATGCCGACAGCATTGCCTCCCGAGATTATCCTTTTCTTCGGTCATATTCCCCGCCCACCCCAAGCTGACACGACTGCTCTCAAGGAACTGTGCAAACTGGAATCTGCATATCACGAGGCCACATTTATTGTAGCTGGGGAATTTATTAAAGGAAGTCTGAGGAAAACACTACCGAAATTCTGTCCGCACATCTCCTGTGCTATATGTGCAGCATGGACCCTGGCTCATTGCTACTTTCCTTTCCTGGACAGAAACAAGGCCCTCCCTTCGGCAAATCACGCCTCCATTCTGCTCCTCCACATCTATAGGCATAAAGTTAAACCGGAAGCTACCGTGGTAAGGACTGTTCAACATTGGCCTGGCCAATCAGAATCTGTGATTTTTGATCATGTGGCCTGGGAAATGTTCCAGGACGCCTCAGAATAGTATCGCCGAATACACTGAATCGGTGAAGTGCTTAGGATGTTCCCACTGACGAATTTACCCAAACCAAAAACTGTGGATAGGTGGCAACATTTGTGCAAAACTGAAAGTACAAACCACCGCATTTAACTACGTCAAGGTGACTGGGAACATGAACATTTTACAAACCGATCAGCTACGTCCTCCTTAAGACAATCGGATACAAAACGACAGTACAGGGAGAAAGTGGAGTCACATTTCAATTGCTCAGACACGAGTCATACTGTATATGGCAGGGACTCCAGATAATCACGTATTTTATAAAGGGAAAGCCAGCCACATTGCATACACAGACGCCTCGCTCCCAGACCAGCTAAACCCCTTCTTTACCTGATTAAACCTATGGCAAGACCTGAAAATGGTTGTCTAGCAATGATCAACGACCAATTTTATTTTATTTTTTTTACGGTGCTTGAAGAATTTGAAAATAATAATGGGCAAATGTTGCACATTGTAGGTGTGGAAAGCTCTTAAACTTACTCAGACTCACAGCTGTAATCGCTGCCAAAGATGCTTCTACAAAGTATTTAAACTGTCGGAGTAAAACAAGGTTGTCCACTATCGGCATATCTATTTATTATTACAATCGAAATGTTAGCTGTTAAAATTAGATCCAACAATAATATTAGAAATTCATGGCTTAAAAACAAAGGTGTCATTGTACGCAGATTATTCATGTTTTCTTTTAAAACCACAATTGGAATCCCTCCACAGCCTCATCAAATCAAATGTATTTATATAACCCTTTGTAAATCAGCTGATATCTCAAAGTGCTGTACAGAAACCCAGCCCAAAACCCCAAACCGCATGCAATGCAGGTGAAGAAGCACGGTGGCTAGGAAAAACTCTCTACAAATGCCGAAACCTAGAGAGGAATCAGGCTATGAGGGGTGGCCAGTCCTCTTCTGGCTGTGTTGGGTGGAGATTATAACAGAACATGGCCGAGATGTTCAATTGTTCATAAATGACCCCTCCTAGGGACGACATGAAAGAGCACCAGTAAGCCAGTGACTCAGCCCCTGTAATAGGGTTAGAGGCAGAGAATCCCAGTGGAAAGAGGGGAACCGGCCAGGCAGAGAGAGCAAGGGTGGTTCGTTGCTCCAGAGCCTTTCCGTTCACCTTCACACTCCTGGGCCAGACTACACTCAATCATATGACCCACTGAAGAGATGAGTCTTCAGTAGAGACTTAAAGGTTGAGACCGAGTCTGCGTCTCTCACATGGGTAGGCAGACATTCCATAAAAATTGAGCTCTATAGGAGAAAGCCCTGCCTCCAGCTGTTTGCTTAGAAATTCTCCTGACAATTAGGAGGCCTGCGTCTTGTGACCATAGCGTACGTGTAGGTATGTATGGCAGGACCAAATCAGAAAGATTGGTAGGAGCAAGCCCATGTAATGCTTTGAAGGTTAGCAGTAAAACCTTGAAATCAGCCCTTGCCTTAACAGGAAGCCAGTGTAGGGAGGCTAGCACTGGAGTAATATGATCAACATTTTTGGTTCTAGTCAGGATTCTAGCAGCTGTATTTAGCACTAACTGATGTTTTATTTAGTGCTTTATCCGGGTAGCCAAAAAGTAGAGCATTGCAGTAGTCTAACCAAGAAGTAACAAAAGCATGAATACATTTTTCTGCAGCATTTTTGGACAGAAAGTTTCAGATTTTTGCAATATTATGTAAATGGGGGGAAAAAAGCTGTCCTTGAAACAGTCTTGATATGTTCGTCAAAAGGGAGATCAGGGTCCAGAGTAACGCTGAGGTCCTTCAGTTTTATTTGAGACGACTGTACAACCATCAAGATTAATTGTCAGATACAACAGAAGATCGCTTTGTTTCTTGGGACCTAGAACAAGCATCTCTGTTTTGTCCGAGTTTAAAAGAAAGTTTGCAGCCATCCCCTTCCTTATGTCTGAAACACAGGCTTCTATCGAGGGCAATTTTGGGGCTTCACCATGTTTCATTGAAATGTACAGCTGTGTGTCATCCGCATAGCAGTGAAAGTTAACATTATGTTTTCGAATGACATCCCCAATAGGTAAAATATATAGTGAAAACAATAGTGGTCCTAAAACGGAACCTTGAGGAACACTGACATTTACAGAGGACAAACCATTCACAGAGACAAACTGATATCTTTCCGACAGATAAGATCTAAACCAGGCCAGAACTTGTCCGTGTAGACCAATTTGGGTTTCCAATCTCTCCAAAAGAATGTGGTGATCGATGGTATCAAAAGCAGCACTAAAGTCTTGGAGAACGAGGACAGATGCAGAGCCTCTGTCTGATACCATCAGAGGATCTAGGTACTTTTTCTAACATCTCTGGATTAAAATCAAATTATGATAAGTGTGCTAGGGTAGCCTAGTGGTTAGAGCGTTGGACTAGTAACCGGAAGGTTGCAAGTTCAAATCCCCGAGCTGACAAGGTACAAATCTGTCGTTCTGCCCCTGAACAGGCAGTTAACCCACTGTTCCTAGGCCGTCATTGAAAATAAGAATTTGTTCTTAACTGATTGCCTGGTTAAATAAAGGTTAAAAAAAAAAAAAAAAAAAATGGATAACAATAAAATGCAACTTTTACGTTACTGTGTAGTTTACTAATAAAATGGTCTGACGGGCATGTGGACATACTCTGTATACATATCCTGAAATTATATCACTCAGTACATTTTAATAGAAAGTTAGCAAAAGTTAAGATCTTGCTACCATGGAAAGGAAAAATACCTGTCTATTTGTGGAAAAATCACCCCTGATTTAAGTCTTTAGTCATATCACAGTTTACCTAGTTGCATATTTTTACCTTTTTTTAAAATTTAACTAGGCAAGTCCGTTAAGAACAAATTCTTATTTTCAATGACGGCCTAGGAACAGTGAGTTAACTGCCTGTTCAGGGGCAGAACGACAGATTTGTACCTTGTCAGCTTGGGGGTTTGAACTTGCAACCTTCTGGTTACTAGTCCAACACTCTAAACACTAAACAACCTGCCGCCCCATATGGTTTTGCCTACACCTAGTGACCTGCTTTTAAATTATATGAACAAAAAATATTAAATGTTATTTGTAATGGCAAGCCAGACAATTAGACAGGCCTATTTATGTATTGAATATGCATTTGGAGGACAGAAATTATTAACGCATTAGACCTCTCACAAAAGGCATCAGTCATAAAAAAGTTATACTTACGTAAATCTGAAATGGTTCTCTAGTATATTTGTAAGAATGTCTCACCCAATGTTCAAGAATGGCCTTTTCCCTTTTCAGATTACAACCTCTCACTAATTTCTGTTGTTTGAAAACACATAAATCTCCAAAATATATATATATGATTTTTTTAAACAAGCCATAGAAAGTTGGTTGCTATTTCAGTTTATTCCACCTGAAAAGACAGAACAAATAATACAACAAATATTGTGGTTTAAACTCAAATATACTAATTGATTTTTTTAAAAATTTGTTTTTAGATCAAATGTTTAAAAAAGGTATAATCTTTGTAAATTATATCATAAAAAGGACTGGTGGAGTTACAGTATGTCAGCTAACACAGACATATGGAAATGTCTGCTCTACCCAAAATTACAACTAATTGCAGTGTTACTACAAAAATGGAAGAGGCAAGTGGAAGGGCGAAAAAGTAAAGAACTTGTCTGTCAGCCCTGAATTAAAGACCAAAAATGGTTAAAGAGAATTGCGATAAATACAAATATACTAGTTTCATTTAAGGACCACATTTGACAGGTGTGCCATATAAATTGCAAAATAGTTTAAGAGATTTTCGATGTACTGATTCCATGGCACATGGTTTATGAATTGACACGCAAAATGACGCCGGATTCAAAACTTAGAATTTTTCAATTTTAAATGTATTATACAAAATTCTTGCAACCAATATAATGATATATGGGGGATACAATCTTCCCAGCTCTGCAGATTTTGCTGTGAGGAAGCAGCGTCATTAGAACATTTTTATTTTGGTACAGTCCATATGTACTCGTTTTTGGTCACAGGTCCAGGAATGAATGAAGAATTACAACATTTACCTAATACTAACTCTGCAGATAGCAATACTGGGTGATTTGAAAAGTCCTAGTCAATCGATCAACAATATAATTATTTTAGCAACATTTTTTTCTTTTACAATCTGTAGAAACTATGAGAATATAAAGGTTCAGTACTTTTGTGAAGCATCACAGCACAGTTGACAAATACATGGCAAATAGAAATCCAAAATGGATGGACATAAGAAAATAGGACTAAAAACAAAATATAACTATTGTAAAATAAGCTTCAACTTTCAGTTCATACATAATCTAGGTGTTATTAGTTTACTCCAATTGAGGGAGGGGTGGTAGGGTTTGCGGGGAATAATAAAGGTATATTCTACAAAGTGTTTTTTTTACCCACATATATGGGGGGATTGGAAATGATGCAGACAATTACATTGATGGAAGCAATCTGTCCTCAATATTAAAGCTGACCCACCCCCTAAAAAAAAATAACATCAAAGGTATTCAAATAGCCCTTACATCAGCTGCAATATCAAAGTCCTGTACAGAAACCCAGCCGAAAAACCCCAAACAGCAAGCAATGCAGGTGTAGAAGCACAGTGGCTAGGAAAAACTCCCTAGAAAGGCCAAAACCTAGGAAGGAACCTAGAGAGGAACCAGGCTATGAGGGGTGGCCAGTCCTCTTCTGGCTCTGCCGGGTGGAGATTATAACAGAACATGGCCAAGATGTTCAAATGTTCATAAATGACCAGCATGGTCAAATAATAGTAATCACAGCGAACAGGTCAGGGTTCCATAGCCGCAGGCAGAACAGTTGAAACTGGAGCAGCAGCACGACCAGGTGGACTGGGGACAACAGGAGTCATCATGCCAGGTAGTCCTGAGGCATGGTCCTAGGGCTTAGGTCCTCCCAGAAAGAGAGAATTAGAGAGAGCATACTTAAATGCACACAGGACACCAGGAGAAATACTCCAGATAAAACAGACTGACTGAAAAAGAGGAAACAAATAATATTGTATCAGGGGTGTGGATACTTATGTAAATTAGGTATTTTTGTATTTAATTTTCCATAAATTAGCAGAAATGCTGAACATGTTTTCACTTTGATATTATGGGGTATTGTGTGTGTAGATGGGTGAGAATATTTTTGGTTTGGGCTGTAACACAACAAAATGTGGAATAAGTCAAGGGGTATGAATACTTTCTGAAAGCACTGTACATAGTCATTGAATATTAGTCACTTTAATAATGTGTACGTACTTTTTTTTTTTTTTACCCACTTTATACTTATACCGTATTCTAGTCGAGGCTCATCCTGTACACCTTTTCTATTCATATACTGTTTTTACACACCATTATAACAATATATTTATGACATTGCTCGTTATGATATTTTAGAATTTTTCTGGATTGTGTGTTTATTTTGCTAGGTATTACTGCACTGTTGGAGCTAAAAACACAAGTATTTCTCTGCACCTGCAATAACATCTGCAAACCTGTGTACACGACCAATAAACTTTGATTTGATCAAAATGCAACACTTCCAAATGTAGCTGGCAGTCTTCTAAAAGTTGTCCTTTACCAGTGATATACAACTTGTTCCTAGATTCCATGTTTTTAAAAATTGTATTTACAGGATGTGCAACCTGTATCTTTTTAAATATATTTTTGTCACTATTGATTTCAATGTGATATCGATAGAAGTCATTTACAAAAGTGTTGAGTTTTGGTGACCCCCGTATCAAAAGCCAACATTCTGCATTTTTATCATTGTGAGGTGAAAGATATCTCCCGTTTCCATGTTTTTTTTCTTGTTGTTGGGGGCCGGTGTTTTTGACATTTGTCAAAACAAGTGGTTGGTGCTTGTGCTTTAGAAAATAAATAAAATGGACTGATTTACTGTTGTTGCATGTGTAGATGTTACATTTTAGGTTTCCAATATCACAAACTGTTTCTGCGCATTGGTTATTGATTTGGACACCTTAAAGCTGTGTTTTGACATGAGTTATTTATCTAAATGTGTGGTCCACAGGAAGTTTTAGGAATAAACTATGTAAATGTAACTTTCAATATTAATTTCCAACGGTGACTTCTGGTATTTCAAAATATATAAAAATCCCGACTCAGTTTTGCCCTGCCTATTTGTAGTGTGAGCCATTTAGCTATAGCCCAGATTTGGTAGAGTAGTGTGCTGCAGTAAATAGTCTCTGAGACTGAGACCAGGCACTTGGGTGACACTGAGCTGGGTACAGCTGTCTGATTCATAGTGCTATGGGGAACGGTGGTTGGGGCTGTGGTCTGGTAGTGTGTAATGGGAATCCTGCTGCCTCCTGATGCCATACTGTCCTCATGTTCTCACTCAAGGACATGCTGCCTGACTCTGATCTGTGGCATATATATATATATATATATATATATATATATATATATATACACACATACACATACACAGTGCCTTGCGAAAGTATTCGGTCCCCTTGAACTTTGCGACCTTTTGCCACATTTCAGGCTTCAAACATAAATATATAAAACTGTATTTTTTTGTGAAGAATCAACAACAAGTGGGACACAATCATGAAGTGGAACAACATTTATTGGATATTTCAAACTTTTTTAACAAATCAAAAACTGAAAAATTGGGCATGCAAAATTATTCAGCCCCCTTAAGTTAATACTTTGTAGCGCCACCTTTTGCTGCGATTACAGCTGTAAGTCGCTTGGGGTATATCTATCAGTTTTGCACATCGAGAGACTGAAATGTTTTCCCATTCCTCCTTGCAAAACAGCTCGAGCTCAGTGAGGTTGGATGGAGAGCATTTGTGAACAGCAGTTTTCAGTTCTTTCCACAGATTCTCGATTGGATTCAGGTCTGGACTTTGACTTGGCCATTCTAACACCTGGATATGTTTATTTTTGAACCATTCCATTGTAGATTTTGCTTTATGTTTTGGATCATTGTCTTGTTGGAAGACAAATCTCCGTCCCAGTCTCAGGTCTTTTGCAGACTCCATCAGGTTTTCTTCCAGAATGGTCCTGTATTTGGCTCCATCCATCTTCCCATCAATTTTAACCATCTTCCCTGTCCCTGCTGAAGAAAAGCAGGCCCAAACCATGATGCTGCCACCACCATGTTTGACAGTGGGGATGGTGTGTTCAGCTGTGTTGCTTTTACGCCAAACATAACGTCTTGCATTGTTGCCAAAAAGTTCAATTTTGGTTTCATCTGACCAGAGCACCTTCTTCCACATGTTTGGTGTGTCTCCCAGGTGGCTTGTGGCAAACTTTAAACGACACTTTTTATGGATATCTTTAAGAAATGGCTTTCTTCTTGCCACTCTTCCATAAAGGCCAGATTTGTGCAATATACGACTCATTGTTGTCCTATGGACAGAGTCTCCCACCTCAGCTGTAGATCTCTGCAGTTCATCCAGAGTGATCATGGGCCTCTTGGCTGCATCTCTGATCAGTCTTCTCCTTGTATGAGCTGAAAGTTTAGAGGGACGGCCAGGTCTTGGTAGATTTGCAGTGGTCTGATACTCCTTCCATTTCAATATTATCGCTTGCACAGTGCTCCTTGGGATGTTTAAAGCTTGGGAAATCTTTTTGTATCCAAATCCGGTTTTAAACTTCTTCACAACAGTATCTCGGACCTGCCTGGTGTGTTCCTTGTTCTTCATGATGCTCTCTGCGCTTTTAACGGACCTCTGAGACTATCACAGTGCAGGTGCATTTATACGGAGACTTGATTACACAGGTGGATTGTATTTATCATCATTAGTCATTTTGGTCAACATTGGATCATTCAGAGATCCTCACTGAACTTCTGGAGAGAGTTTGCTGCACTGAAAGTAAAGGGGCTGAATAATTTTGCACGCCCAATTTTTCAGTTTTTGATTTGTTAAAAAAGTTTGAAATATCCAATAAATGTCGTTCCACTTCATGATTGTGTCCCACTTGTTGTTGATTCTTCACAAAAAAATACAGTTTTATATATTTATGTTTGAAGCCTGAAATGTGGCAAAAGGTCGCAAAGTTCAAGGGGACCGAATACTTTCGCAAGGCACTGTATATGTGTATATATATATATATTTTTATATATATATATATTTTTATATATATATATATTTTTATATATATATATATTTTTATATATATATATATTTTTATATATATATATATTTTTATATATATATATATTTTTATATATATATATATTTTTATATATATATATATTTTTATATATATATATTTATATATATATATATATATTTTTATATATATATATATATTTTTATATATATATATATATATTTTTATATATATATATATATATTTTTATATATATATATATATATTTTTATATATATATATATATATTTTTATATATATATATATATATTTTTATATATATATTTTTTTTTATATATATATATATATATTTTTATATATATATTTTTTTTTATTTATATATATATTTTTTTTTATTTATATATATATTTTTTTTTATTTATATATATATTTTTTTTTATATATATATTTTTTTTTTATATATATATATATATTTTTATATATATATATATATATAAAAATGCGCACACACAGACCGCTCCTTCCAATTACTCTGAGAGGTGCTCGGTGGAATTGGTTACATCTGAGCACGTTATCAGAGCAAGCCATGCGAAGGGTGACATGGACAGCCTATATGCCACTCAGAGAAAAACACACACATACACCTTCTAGTATGGTATAGGAACTTATGGATGATTATCTCTCTTTGAATTCTGTTTCACTGTCCGACAGCATCTTGTTGGGAGATTGATTGGGAAGCAGGGGCGATATGTGAGCTACCTGAAGGAGACATCCGGAGCGAACATCTTCATCGCCACCCTGCCTTACACCCAGGAGTTCCAGATCTGCCATATAGAGGGTGAGTGCACAAGACGCTGGCTCTCCACAACAGGACATCACTTGTAGTCAAGCACCTAGGCTTTGGTAGCTGCATTGCCCCTTGTGGCTTGCTCAGCTTGTCCCTTTGTTTCCTCCAGGGTCAAAGGAGCAGGTGGATTGTGCTCTGGAGCTGATCAGTAAGAAGTTCAAAGATCTGGATGTGACCAGCTGTTATGTCCATCCTCCAGTGGCCAGACTGCCTTCTCTCCCCATCACATCCTGGGTAAGTAGTATCTTTTGGTTGGCTGAAGTAGTGTGGAACAGTGGGTAGTGCGTTGCCTAAAAGCCTCTCTCTCTCTCTCAGCTGCTGCTTCCCCATAGGGTGACAGTTGAGGTAACCGTGATCCAAGTAGCCTCTGGGAACTATGTGTTCCTCCAGCAGCACACACACCCAACCTTCCATGCTCTCCGCAGCCTGGACCAACAGATGAGCTTGTGTTATTCTCACCCAGGGTGCCCTCCCCTGCCGGCCCCAGTGGAAGGTAGGCATGCACAGCCAGGGTGCCCTCCCCTGCCGGCCCCAGTGGAAGGTAGGCATGCACAGCCAGGGTGCCCTCCCCTGCCGGCCCCAGTGGAAGGTAGGCATGCACAGCCAGGGTGCCCTCCCCTGCCGGCCCCAGTGGAAGGTAGGCATGCACAGCCAGGGTGCCCTCCCCTGCCGGCCCCAGTGGAAGGTAGGCATGCACAGCCAGGGTGCCCTCCCCTGCCGGCCCCAGTGGAAGGTAGGCATGCACAGCCAGGGTGCCCTCCCCTGCCGGCCCCAGTGGAAGGTAGGCATGCACAGCCAGGGTGCCGGCCCCAGTGGAAGGTAGGCATGCACAGCCAGGGTGCCCTCCCCTGCCGGCCCCAGTGGAAGGTAGGCATGCACAGCCAGGGTGCCCTCCCCTGCCGGCCCCAGTGGAAGGTAGGCATGCACAGCCAGGGTGCCCTCCCCTGCCGGCCCCAGTGGAAGGTAGGCATGCACAGCCAGGGTGCCCTCCCCTGCCGGCCCCAGTGGAAGGTAGGCATGCACAGCCAGGGCGCCCTCCCCTGCCGGCCCCAGTGGAAGGTAGGCATGCACAGCCAGGGCCTTGGGACTCCTTACCCTCGGATGATAGTATCTTTCTGTGGTGTCATTTCCTATCTCAAATGTTTTTCTCACACACACACACACACAGTGGGAGTGATCTGTGCTGCCCAGATGCCTGAGGGAGCCTGGTGGAGAGCGCAGGTGATGGGTTACTATGAAGAAACCAAGGAGGTGGAGCTCTGCTATGTGGACTATGGAGGCTATGTCCTGGTGAAGATTGACACCCTCCGCCAGATCAGGTGACACACTAACTGTGGGGAGTCTAAATGTAACTGGAATAGAAGTTGATGTTGGAATTTACCAGTGTTTCCATTACCTGGTAAAACCTTCTTTTGGATGATTTTATTTCATTTTATGCATACAATCTGACCAAATTAAAAACATGTCCAGCAGAAAATATTATATTGAAAAAATCAACATCCTCTATAAATCACATTGGCTGTTCATTGGAGGTTGGTTCAGGTTCTTTCAATCGCATCATCGCTCTCTACTCTGCCGGTCGGTTTTGAGTGCACACTCTCGCAAGCAAACTTTCAATGTACCAACTGGTGCTGGCCAGCAAAGTGTCCCTCACCTGTAAGTCTGTGACTGACACAGAATTGTCTACCAAAGAGGAGTATTTAGATCAGCATTTCCCAACTCCAGTCCTCCAGTACCCCCAACAGTGCACACAGCTCTGGACAAGTGCACAACTTGTCAACTAATCATCCAGCCCTCAATTAGTTGAATCAGTTGAGTTTGTCTGGTACTACAAAATACAATTGTGCTGTTGGGGGTACTCGAGGACTGGGGTTGGAAAACGCTGATTTAGAGGAAGTAAAATTACTTTCAATGCCTCATTGTGTAGTTTGCTTAAATTATTAGCAGTTTAAGCAATCTAGCTAACTACCTACTGTACCAAGGATGGAGGCACAGATAAGTGGGTAAATAGATTGACACTGAAACAGAGAATATTTACAAGCCAGATGGACAAAGACATGCATTTTGCAAGGAGCCAACGTTCATTCCTCCTTGCATAATTATTGTAGTAATTTCCATATGGTGTCAATGAATCGGCAGTGGGTAGTCCTAAAGAAAGCATTACCTTACACGTCAACTATGCAAGTCCGTTAAGAACAAATTCTTATTTACAATGGCGGCCTACACCGGCCAAACCCGGACGACGCTGGGCCAATTGTGCGCTGCCCTATGGAACTCCCAATCACAACCGGTTGTGATGGCCTAGATTCGAACCAGGGTCTGTAGGGACACGCCTCTGCCATTGAGATGCAGTGCCTTAGACCGCTGCACCACTTGGGAGCCCCAAGATTTTGAATATGATATATTTGTTATGGCCGGTAAAGCTCACATTTTGATCTGCATCTGAAACGTGGGATTGACTTTGCTGTTGGTCTTCCCACAGATCAGACTTTGTTGCCTTGCCTTTCCAAGGATCTGAGGCTATCCTGGAACATATTGCACCCCTTCCAGGTATGTTTCAGCTGTATTTATGAAACAGAATTTCAAAATGTTGTCAACAGTTTAAACTCTGTATTTAAACTTCCATTAATGTTCATGCTCTCATATCACTGTGACATCTCTTCCCTATCTACTAGGAGAAGAAGGGTTCTCTGTTGCAGCCAAATCTGCACTGGAGGAAATGACACAAGGATTGCCACTACTTGCACAGGTAGAGAAAAGTACATGGATATGTCTCCTCCTGCTGGTGTACAGTCAGCACAATGACAATAAGGAAAGGTGGTCTCTGTTCTTACCCTGTATCTGCACACTCCCCAGGTCACAAGCTGTCACACCAGTGGCATTCCCTTGGTACAGATATGGAAAACTGAAGGAGAAGAGGTATGCAATACTTTTATATTTTTGAAGTCGTCCACTGTTTATGTTAAACCTCTTCATTTATAAAATTATTCTAATGGCTTCATGTTGCTAATGTTTCTCTCTTGGTCTTCCAGTTGGTGTCTGTGAACCGTGCTCTGGTGGATAACGGACTGTGTAGCTGGGTAGACTGCCTCTGACTGTGAAGACCAATCCTGGCCCTGTTTGGATAGTTTTCAAACGTATCCTCCCTCCCTTTTTAAGCACAGATCTATAAGGAATTGAATATGTGTGAGTAAGGTTACCAGCCCTATTACCCTCACCAATCTACCAATTTAGATCTGTGATTACTTCAAGGAAAGTAGGAAGGAACATTAGATCTCTGAAGTATTCAAACATGGCCCCTGTCTTGCCTTTCATCGTTCCATCCCCTCAGTCCCATCCTCTGGACTGTTGCCCTGTTGGGGCACAACAATGTCTTCCTTCTCAACTCGACTGTTCATGCTTGTTGTTTCTTTATCACCATGTACACTTTCTGATGTAATTATTTGGTGAAGTTTTATTTACAGCCCCCACCCTTATATAAATGTTTGTTAATTATGCTTACATGATTTTTGACCAATATTATTCACAATTCATCTAATTACTGTTTTGTTTTCAATGGATACAATCCTATTAAGAAACTAAATAAAAATGAACTGTCCTTTCTGAGGTGTCCACTTTGACCACAGCCACAGACTTATGTTGTGAGATGTACAGTATAATGAAGCTACAGTCTATCACATCTCATTCAATTAATGCATGTTGTGTACATTTTGTGAGTTTGTTAGATGATACACATTCAGGAACCTTTTGTATATTGAGCTTGATGTCCAAACTAAATATGCACAGTGTACTAAACATTAGAAACACTTTCCTAATATGGAGTTGCACCCCTTTTTGCCCTCAGAACATCATCAGTTCGTTGGGGCCTGGGCTAACATTCCACAGGGATGCTGACCCATGTTGACTCCATTGCTTCTCACAGTTGTGTGACGGTAGCTCGGTGTCTTTTGGCTGGTGGGCCATTCTTGATACACATGGAAAAACTGATTGTGCTGCCATACCCTGTTCAAAGGCACTTAAACATTTTGTCTTGCCCCTCTGAATTGCACACATACGCAACCCACGTCGCAAGGCTTAAACATCCTTCTTTAACTGGTCTCCCCTTCATCTACACTGATTGGATGTAACAGCTGACAATAAGGCGTCATAGTTTTCACCTGGATTTACCTGGTCAGTCTGTCATGGAAAGAGCAGGTTTTCCTAATGCTTTGTACATTCAGTGTATTGTGGCTCTGTAGCCAAGGACATTTTGACTTGGTCAACCAGTGCCGGTGAGGAACTTGTCTGGACTGTTAAACTCACTGAGGGTTATTGTGCTTCAGCTTTGATCCCCGGAGTGTTTGTTTCTACGTTTGAGTTATTTGTATGTCTCTGATAGTTTTTGAAGTGGATGTTCTGGGGAATGATGGAATGAGTAAACAAGAACCTAGCGAATTCAGTAGATGGCGCCAAAGGCTTAGTTTTTGCTATTCCTATTAGTCAAGCACTAGACCGGGAATGTTACGAATACAGAGAGCATCTGCTGTCTTGATAAGCACAGACAAATGTTTCAGTCAACTGAGTACCGTGTAAAGAATGAGTGTATATGAATTTTAGTTTGACTACTAAATGTTATATAAACTCTCCGTGGTTACATTTGTAATCAAACATTGTTTACCTGTGAGGGAACTTGGTAGGCCCATCGTTCAAGGCAGCTGAAGACTTCGTTATTATTTTGCAGCTAACTACTCATTGCACTCAACTATAGAATTAATCACTTGCAGGACCAAATTAGAGCCATTCTGAATTAATACTGTATACAGGAAACCATGCCCGTGTCTGAAGGAAAACTAAATTAATTTGTAATCCACTTTTGTCTAGATTCATCCCAAGTTTGAATTTAACACAGTAAAAAAAATGTACGTGTGTGAAGATGTGTTCTCTGTTTCTTTGGCTTTATGTACATCCTTCGTTTGTATCTTAATCCTGCAACTCATAGTTTTCTTTCATCAGCTTCTATCCAGGTTTTTCTTTTGGGGGGGGGGGGGGGGGGGGGTCATTACTTTTTGTTTCAATTTAGGGTCGTTTCACCACAGATTTGTTACGTTATTTGAGTTGGAACTGAGTTACGTTATTTGAGTTGGAACTGAATGAAAATATTAAGTACATAGGGTTATTATTTTGTCACGAACGGACAGATTTGTGGATTGGATTTTCTCCTTTTTTGTATAGAATTGTCAGTGGTGTACGTTGAAGACTGAGTGACCGTTGTCTTCCCGCGTGCCTTCCCGCGTGCGGTGGGCATTTCAGAAGTCCGTTGTTCTGCTGATAGGATAATAGGGAGGGGGTTGGGGAGGATTTCAGAAATCACCTGTGGTGCACATTAATTTTCCAGCAAAGGCCCCATGATAATGCAGCAGCATGCACTCCTTGGTGTCTTTTGATGAGACTAATTAAAGGCATGAGGCATGTAAAAAAAAAAAAGAAAGCTAATCGGGGGGCAGGACTATGAGGAGCCTCATCCAAGACCCCTATTGATTAATGAAGTCACACTGTCATTCCCCATTATCTTCGCTGCTTATAATAGCACACTCACTCACCCACCAACAGTGGAGAGAGATTGAAGGATTAGCAAAGGTCTCCTCACGTTGCGCTCTATAAATGCTCTCTTTAGTCATGATGCTCAACTCAAGTCAGTGCTATACTTCATGATGTTTTGATTGTGCTGCTGAGTGCAAGGATTCATTTGTATTTTATGTTACATGTCAGTTATCTTTTTATAATATGTAATAGTATTTCTTAAAAGAGTAATGTTAATTTGTGATAGTTGAAACAGAATACAAAGCTTGCCTTTTCATGGAAGAAACTAGTGATCTATGAATGACTCCCAACTTTATTGTTGAATAGTATTTTTCTATATCTATATTTTATTTATATATTAACCAAATTGCTATATTGTTGTAGGCCTACGTTACGTTATCCTGCAAATGATTGTTTCTGGATATTTATGTGAAGTTGTGTGGGTGGCTAACCAGCACAGGTGCAATTGATTAGTCAATTATGGGACCTAATGTAGGACACAGGTGTGCTGGGAATTAATAAGAGGGTGGTAAAGGTAAAAACAAAATGTATCATCCAATCACAGGTATTGCTTTTTAACAGTTTAAAATCCTCTGGTAAAAATAACTTTTATATCCCCCCTGTATTTGGCTTGACACATTTCCTATTTTAAAAATACAGTAATAATATAGCAAGACATCGCAATCACTACCAAATATAATCTTCCTATCTGCTATTTAGGCTCCTCTATTATTTACGTAAAATGGCCTTTCAGGTTAAAGGTTGTTGAATCACTCCTTTTTGATTTTAATAAATAATAACATTAAGAATTGACATGCATGGCATCAAAACCATGGTTGTATCTGGGGAATACTGCAGACCAGGGCAATGTTTTGAAGCAAATGTCATCATTACAATATGGGTTGAATATGTGAAGTCATGACTAGGGATTAGACAGCAGCAGAGCCCCCTAACACAGAACAGCAGAGCCTCCTAACACAGAACAGCAGAGACCCTGACACAGAACAGCAGAGCCTCCTAACACAGAACAGCAGAGCCTCCTAACACAGAACAGCAGAGCCTCCTAACACAGAACAGCAGAGCCTCCTAACACAGAACAGCAGAGACCCTGACACAGAACAGCAGAGACCTCTAACACAGAACAGCAGAGACCCTGACACAGAACAGCAGAGACCCTAACACAGAACAGCAGATACCCCAAACACAGAACAGCAGAGCCCCCTAACACAGAACAGCAGAGCCCCCTAACACAGAACAGCAGAGCCTCTGACTGTCACTGAGATCTATGCATCGATCTCTGCTGGAGCTCGCAGTATGAGGACAAGGGACTGTGTGACAGCTGCAGCAGACAAGGATGTCCCCAGCTGTCCTCTCACTCAACTTCCCCTCTTCTCTCCTCTCACACTAATTTCTCCTTCTTTCCCTTTAAATCTCCAATAGCTCCATGCGAACAGCATCCACAGGCCTGGTTATCTCTCTGCCGTCCTGCATGCTGAGTGCCATCACTACTGAGGAGCTGTGTGAGAACAAAGTCTTCATGTTGAATGCTTGTCAATGCTATGTTCAATATATCAATGCTCTCAGGACAATGTTTCCTTGTCTCTAGGCTCAGCTTTCTGGGTGGAGGGGTTCACTTTATTGAGCTAGTGTTACATTTCTTAGCTTCTTGTTTTAACCTTACTAGATGGATACAGTCCCCACATTTTTCCTCAATGAAAAATGCATCTAACTTCTGGGAGTTTTTTAAAAGTGTATTTCATGGCGCAAAACAGGAACATATGTGTTTCACATTTCAATAGGGAATCGAGTCATAGATGTTTTGATGTGCGAAAGTATCAAATTGAAATGTTCAAAGCATGTAACAGATGTAGGATAGAAAAATGTAACCGTCCTTTAAATACTTTATGCGTTCATTAATCGAACACAGATGCTATTGTGACTGCAGGAGCACTCACAGAAGTGTCCATGCCGTAGAGCGATCTAATGCAGTTTCCTCACTGTTGTTAAGGGTGTTCCCATGGATTTTTACGTATTGTCTCTAACCTTGATCACTAAAAGACCAATATTTTCCCTTTACTTTTCAGCACTGAACAAACCTTTGACTGTGTGTATTGTTAATTACTAAGTAGCGATTGATTACATTAATATGTAGAGAGGGTTTATCACATATCATCATGACTGGGGAAACGCATCTCAGCTGTTAGGCTGGAAAGCAGCATTGCCCATGTTGTTTTGAAGGCTGAATTGCATCTCAGACATGCTCACTTAACACTAGTGGCTGCTCAGATTAAAGGGAATGCTCCACCACTCCATAAACCTTGGCTTGGAGTGTTTGCCTTTCATTGAATACAACAGCTGTCACAATTACTGGGATATATCCACATTGTGATGTTTACTTGCCTTGTGTAAAGTACTTTGATGTATTTGGCTGTTTAGAGCTCAGCTTAACCGTGTGCGTGCCTGCTAGAGAAACACAGAGAAGAGAATACGATAAACAGTATAAATTGACTCATTTACCAGAGCAAGCATCAACATTTAGTTGTTGTAATATTGATCAATTCAAGTGGCTTTTTCCTCTTTGAGTGGTGGTTCATACAAAAATAATCAATTGCAGTGCCTTCAGAAAGTATTCACAACCCTTGACTTTTTTCACATTTTGTTGTTACAAAGTGTAATTAAAATGGATTTAATTGCCATTTTTTGTCAACAATCTACATTTGTAACATTTGTACAAAAAAAAATAAACAAATATATCTTGATTAGATAAGTATTCTACCCCCTGAGTCTAACAATTTTTTCAGAATGGCACAAATTCCCCGATATCAGGGTACTCATGTTTGCTTTCAGAGCATGTTAGAATCACCTTTGGCGATTACAGCTGTGAGTCTTTCTGGGTAAGTCTTTAAGAGCTTTCCACACTTGGATTGTGCAACATTTGGTTGTTGATCATTGCTAGACAACTGCAACATCACTGTCTTCTTGGTAAGCAACTCCAGTATATATTTGGCCTTGTGTTTTAGATAATTGTCTTGCTGAAAGGTGAATTTATCTCAGTGTCTTAGCCCCATTCTATTTTTTTTACCCTGAAAAACTCCCCAGTCCTTAACGGTTGGTTATAAGCATGCCAAAAACATGATGCAGCCTCCACTATACTGGAAAATATGGAGAGTGGTACTCAGTAATGTGTTTTGTATTGGATTTGCCCTAAACATAACACTTTGTATTCAGGACAAAAAGGGAATTGCTTTCCCACATTTTTTTGCAGTATTACTTTAGTGCCTTGTTGGAAACAGGATGCAAGTTTTTATTCTGTACAGGCTTCCTTATCACTGTCAATTAGATTAGTATTGTGGAGCAACTACAACATTGTTGAGCCATCTTTAGTTTTCTATCACAGCCATGTTATGGGGTATTGTGTGTAGACCAGTGACCAAAAAAATCTCAATGGAATCCATTTCAAATTCAGGCAGTAACACATCAAAATGTGGGAAAAGTCAAGGGGTGTGAATACTTCCGAAAGGCACTGTACATGTGAAAATAAATTCTACCTACCAATGTTGAACCTCCTCTATGTTTGGGTTCTGTCTAGGAATAAGAGCAGCTTCAACATGGGTTAGAATAGCTTCATATAAAATCATGTTAATTGTAAAAAAAAAAAAAAGTTGACCTGTGTGACTTGTGACCGACACTGAAAATAGCTCTCATAGACAAGACAGTTCAAAGTCAGCAATGACATCACTTTGCAACCGGTTCTAAGTGCCTTACAAGGGTTCTACTGAAGAAAAAAAATGATTCATTCCAGGAACTGAGTGTGTGTGACATGCCTTAAAAGTGTTCTTCTTCTAAAAAAAAAAAGATAAATTATTGTGTGTGTGCGTGCGTCTTCCTCCCTTCGTCTCAGGCCGCAGTAAGGAAATAAACAGCAATCACTGTACCATGACTTGAAATCCACTGAGCATCCAGCTTTAATTGAGCTCTCACTTGTGTTCAGATTTAATGGAAAACAAGGCCCGCTTCCCCCAGTTACTGAGTAATGAACATGCATATTCAGAGGTTACAATTAAATCCACCTCTTTTTTTTCTCTCCTTTTTCATCTTCAGGTGGACTGCGTTTCTTGTACTGTAGTGTTTCAAAATTCAACATGGAATACAATGCTAAAATCTTTTCCTATTAAAATAGTGTCTTATTATAAGTGATTATAGGGGATGTGAGGTAACACATTTCTGAAACAATTCTGAACACCATTTGAACAAAATATCCCCCTTCTATGCATAGCTCTGCAGTGTACCTGTGGTTATTAGAAACATAGCCCTATTCTATATAGTACAACACATATTGCAGGCTAATACTGTGGTACCATAGACCTACTTTAACCTGTCTCTGCAAGAGTTAAATATTAACAATCTACTGTACACGTTCATACAAACATGCATAAAATATTAATGCATTTATTTAGGTTAAATAATGATAATATTGGTAATTTAAAGGCGCAAACAATTAGTTACAATATATATCAATTGTATAGTTTAACATCTGTAATAGCCAATATGCTTATTTTGACAGCCTGTTCATTTTGACAGCCTGTTCACCCCGCTACCATCTACGCTGAGACAGTATAGGTGCATCAAAGCTGGGACTGAGAGACTTTTAAACAGCTTCTATCTCCAGGCCATCAGACTGTTAAACAGTCAACACTAGCCGGCCTCCGCCCAGTACCCTGCCCGGAACTTAGTCACTGTTACTAGCCGGCTACCACCCGGTACTCTACCCTGCACCTTAGAGACTGATTTGTCCTATGTACATAGTCATTGAATACTGGACACTTTAATAATGGGTTGCATGCTGTTTTTCCCACTTTATTTATATGTAAATACTGTACTGTGTAAAGCTGCTGTACACACCTTTTCTATTCATATATTGTCCATATAGTCTATCTATATTTGTGTGTGTGTGTGTGTGTGTGTGTGTGTGTGTGTGTGTGTGTAATTTTTTATGGAATCTGACATAGCTTGTTCTGATATGTCTTAATTATTTTACTCTTTGGCTTAAGTGCGTATTGATAGGTATCATTACTGTTGGAGCTAGAAACACAAGCATTTCGCTGCACCTGCGATTATCTGTGTACACGACCAAGAAACTTTGAATTTAATTGATTTTTTGCAAATATCATTCATCGTTTCTCGAATTGCATGTGCGCCCTGGAAGGAAATTATGCATTGAATAAAATGTTGCCATTAGGGAATGTAAAAAAAAATGCATATCGACATTGTAACTAATCAATTGTTACATTGTCATAAGAAGGTTATGACCAATATGGGGAGTTGTTTTCTGAAATATATAGGCGGGTTTAGTGTATTGACGTCAATTGGATTGGTTAGGTGACGAGCCCTCGCCCCGCCCAGTGTGGGGTAAGGGAGGGTAATGCAGAGAGAGGGAGGGAGCTAGGCTGAGTTGATCCCACGTGTGACGATTCCATTCCCGGCTCAGTAATATTCTCATAGCGGGCTTTGCATAGCTTTTCCCTTGTCTGTGTGTGTGTGTCTGTTACTGTAGTTACTGCCTATAGTTTGGTTAGCTATGGAAGGAGACGGGAGTCAAGCCACATCTGGAAGCCCAAATGATTCACAACATGACCCGGGGTAAGATTATAACCTTTTCGATTTTTATTTATTTATTGGATTTTTCATGTGAGAATATCTGGCAGAGGATTTAGAGCTGTGCCGTGCTGGATTCAGTTTACAGTGCGCACATAACCATTGGTCTTTCTTTCCGGATGCAGTTGGTGATAGCTACGAAGCTTCTGCTTTGCTTTGGTAGATTACAGTAGCAAGTGTAGCCTCCCCCTTTTAACAAAATACATTATTGCTATCGAGCGAATGTTTTTTTTTTTGCTTCTCCCTATTTAAGATCGCTTTTATAAGTAGTTAGTCTTCAAAATGGCCGATCTAACATCTGGACTCACTTCTGCTATGTTTTCTTCTTACAGTAAAATGTTTATCGGTGGCCTCAGCTGGCAAACCTCACCAGGTGAGACAATTATTCCCTTACATGTCCCATGTTTCATGTTGTTTTGTTGCAATGGTCGATTGTGCTTGCACGCGTTCTCTGTGTGTGCGTGTGTGCAGTATACTATATGGATATGTGTGTGCGTGCAAGGTTGTTTGTTATTTCCAATCATCTGAAGTCCTCTATTCGACCCCTATGTGCATTGCAGGGCGTGTTTGAATCACACTGACAACAGTATGACGACCATTTGTACTTGACTAATTACCCAATATATTTCCTCTATTCACAGACAGCCTTAGAGACTATTTTAGCAAATTCGGAGAAATAAGAGAATGTATGGTGATGAGAGACCCCACGACAAAACGTTCCAGGTAAAATAAAATATTTGTACTTTTGCTTTCCAGTAGGTGAAATTATATCCAACACTTGTGTACATGACACATTTTAACCCGGGCTGTTTGTCCCGCGTTGTGTTTCACAGAGATAGCTGCAGCTGTATTGCTCGCAGTAAACTGCGGGCGAATGCAATTTGACATTGACTTTGGGAATTGGGACTGCAATAACGTCATATAACTTAAATATCAGTGCCCGCAATTACTATAGTAATCTATAATTCAGGATAGTCGTATCCCTATCATCTGAATGAATACTGGTTCATTAGGATAGTGGATACATGTGGATACATGTGTGTGCAGTTCTATTTTTTGAAAGCTAAGGAAATCCCTGATACATGTTAAATGCGCTGAGAGAAACAGCTGAGTTTATATTCAATGTTCTCATTTGCATAAATAATGTGTAATCTAATTGATGTTTCTTTGTTTTGCAGAGGATTTGGGTTCGTTACGTTTGCAGATGCTGCCAGTGTAGATAAAGTCTTAGCTCAACCACACCACGAATTAGACTCAAAGACGGTATGTTTGTGTTTTGATGTCATTTGCAATGATATTTTACTGTCTGTGTTGCACATTTTAAATGTTCATCATTGCCTTCATTTCACATGCATGCTTGAGTTGTAATAATACTGTAATATAAGTTCCACATAGAAAAATAATACCACATTGAAACCAACAACAACTGCAGTACATCCATGTGTGGCAGGTGGCATCTCAGACTACTCAGAATGCCATGTACCGGTCACTGGGTTGGTCCTCTTGGTAAAGATCTCTTTGGTAAAGCCATACATTTGATCAAAGCTGTAGATGTGGAATACGCCCATGAAAACACCGTTGCCTCCTCCATGCAAACTCTTGCAGTAAAACACTACTCAGAGGTGAATCTCATATCTGCTCAAATTCCCTTTTCTGAACTAATTAAGCTCTCATGCCCCTTTTCCCCATTACCATTATGGCTCCACATGTGCAAATATCCGATGTCACTCAAATGGGCTGTCTATCACAGACCTCCCACCTCCATGCATATGACCTTTCAGATCATAAATGTCACTCTAGTCAGTTTGATGTATATCACATCATTGGAAGTGGAAAGTTACACATGTGATTGTATTAAATAATTGTTGATGTCCAAAGGGTCCATTAATCCTGTAAATCTCAACAAATATTTGGTATTTCTTTATGTCAGTGGATGCTTCTTATACATAAGTGTATTTGAAATATTAGAACTGTTTCTTCTAAGTTTAAGGCACAGTACATTGTCAAATCTGTAAAAGGCCAACACCTTCCCAATGACCAAAACCTATTTTCTGTCTTCTTATAACATCAACAAACCTGGTGCTTCTCCCATCAGTTTATCTCATGTACTTTTCCACCAGACCAAGGCATCCACACACACACACACACACACACAACACATACACACACACGGCATCCCCATCCCAAGCCTTGAACTATATTGTTGTGCTTCCCTTTTGAAATGTGGCAGTAGATGAATAATTAAGCATGTCAGTAATCTGTGTAGCGGTGAATTAGACAGCGTTCAGATGAAATCATATTTGTCTGAGATATCTGCTCAGTGGGTGGTGATATCCAGTCATGCTCACACAGCTCTGGAAATGGAATAGTCCAAACCGAGAAATAAACGCTTTGTTTGCAGCCTTCTGTGAAAGCCAAGTTCAGAGGGGAGTGTCTTTCAGATATATTTGGAAAGACAAACCTATTGTACTTCAGCAAGCAGTGTACAATTACAGTGGAGCCTGGCTGAAAGCAGTGCTAGAACTTGTTGTAAGGCTGTCCTGACCTGACTGGGAAGTCACTGGAGGGTGCTTGTAAAAGCTTTCTGTTTTTATCTCGATACTTGAAAGTGAAAGAGGAGCGTGATCATGTTTTGCATGTCATAAAAGGAAACTAGCACCTGTAAGCTGTTGCAGATAATATTGGGATGTACAATGCAGATAGTGGGGAGCAAGCCACAGAGTGCTTCATTTAACGTGTGATTATTTGATACACACACTATGACAGATTGTTATCACTTAGAGCACTGTGATATATTAGAATATATGGCATACATGTAGGAATTAAATCATTGATAAATAGCCTACACACATGCAGTATTAATACTGCCGATTAGCATGTGTTCTATATGTACAGTACAAGTCAAAAGTTTGGACACATCTACTCATTCAAGGGTTTTTCTTTATTTACTAGTGAAGACATCAAAACTATATAACACATATGGAATCATGTAGTAACCAAAACAGTGTTAAACAAATGAAAATATATTTTAGATTTCAGATTCTTCAAAGTAGCCACCCTTTGCCTTGATGACAGCTTTGCACACTCTCGGCATTCTCTCAACCGGCTTCATGAGGTAGTCACCTGGAATGCATTTCAAATAACAGGTGTGCCTTGTTAAAAGTGAATTTGTGGAATTTCTTTCCTTCTTAATGTGTTTGAGCCAATCAGTTGTGTTGTGACAAGGTAGGGGTGGTATACAGAAGATAGCACTATTTGGTAAAATACCAAGTCCATATTATGTCAAGAACAGCTCAAAAAAGCAAAGAGAAACAACAGTACATCATTACTGCATGAATCAGGCCTTCATGGTTGAATTACTGCAAAGAAACCACCACTAAAGGACACCAATAATAATAAGAGACTTCCTTGGGCCAAGAAACACGAGCAATGGACATTAGACCGGTTGAAATCTGTTCTTTGTTCTAATGAGTCCAAATTTGAGCTTTTTGGTTCCAACCGCCGTGTCTTTGTGAGACGCAGAGTAGGTGAATGGATGATCTCCCCATGTGTGGCTCCCACCTTGAAGTATGGAGGAGGAGATGTGGCGGTGCTTTCCCGGTGACACTATCTGTGATTTATTTAGAATTCAAGGCACACTTAACCAGCATGGCTACCACAGTATTCTGCAGCGATACGCCATCCCATCTGGTTTGCGCTTAGTGGGACTATCATTAGTTTTTCAACAGGACAATGACCCAACACACCTCCAGGCTGTGTAAGGGCTATTTGACCAAGAAGGAGAGTGATGGATTGCTGCATCAGATGACCTGGCCTCCACAATCACCTGACCTCAACACAATTGAGATGGTTTGGGATGAGTTAGACTGCAGAGTAAAGGAAAAGCAGCCAACAAGTGCTAAGCATATGTGGGAACTCCTTCAAGACTGTTGGAAAAGCATTCCAGGTGAAGCTGGTTGAGAGAATGCCAAGCTGTCATCAAGGCAAAGGGTGGCTACTTTGAAGAATCTAAAATCTATTTTGATTTGTTTAACACTGTTTTGGTTACTACATGATTCCATATGTGTAATTTCATAGTTTTGATGTCCTCACTATTATTCTACAATGTAGGAAATAGTAAAAAAGTTGAATGGGTAGGTGTGTCCAAACTTTTGACTGGTACTGTATGTCTGAATATGGTACGTACAGTATACTGTAGATATACAGTACTTTTGATCCATATAAATTAGGGAGGGAAGAACTCTTTATTTGTGATAATGTATATTCTTTAGTAACCTTAATTGAATAACACTCGTTTTGCCCCTCGTGGTGTAGATAGTATGCAGGTGGTACAACAGTTGGTTATCGACAAAGCCCTCATACCAAATACATTATTTCCTCTGTAGAGATGAGAAGTCTCTTTGCTTGGTGTGTCCTGTATCTGTATTTGTTTCATCCACATTTCTTACTATAACCGAACAACTAATACGACTCAAATATAAACAATTCTGCCTGACAAACTAACCATAGTTATTAACAATTGAGTTGCCTGTAGTTACATTGTAAGTAGGCATATTGTCCAATAAAACACTGGTATTAGTTCCGTTGAATTTATTGTTTGGATTACTTAATGTAAAGTATAAATAAAGCTCTCGCCTTAATAAAGCCATTTGGTTTCCATTTTGTCTGTACTGAACATGAATAAGACTTCATTTGAGTGAAGTAAGCTATAATTGAAATTGCAGGTTATAGCTTGATATATTTTATGGAGAACATTTTTGAAACATACAATCACGTTGTAATGTTTTATTTGTTTATCTTCTTCCAGAACATTACACATTTATTCATTACTGTTAGTTCAATTTCCCTTGCACTAAGGTGTGTTGTGTTAATAAAATTGACAGACGGCATCTTGATAAGCAAGCGAGAATACCCCGTGAAAATCATTCGGATTAAGATTCTAAAAGGGCAATGGTTTAGCAGTTGAAGAGATGGATGATGTCATGTTCTTTGTATGAGCTGAGTTATTGAAGGACCTAAAGTGTGGACCTATTAATACTAAGCAATACTGAGATCAACATTTGATACTTCCTGATGTGCCACTGAGGTTAAATAGGGCACTTTGCCGGCATGCAAAGGAAGCAACTGTTGTTTCATTACATAGACCATCAGTCTTTTTGCAGAAGCGCACATGTAGGATGTACAGTTCCTAGTGAAAGTCTACACACCCCTTGCACAGTCTTCACATTTTACTGCCTTAAAATTCAAAAGGGATTAAAAGTTATAGAACAAAATATATATATGTATATATATGTCTTGATTGCCTATGTCTTCACACCCCAGAGGTAATACCTGATTGAAGCACCTTTGGCAGCCATTACAGCTGTGTATCATTTTGAATAAGATTCTACCAACTTTGCACAACTATTAGGGTAACATGTATGTTGTTTTTGTAAAAATTGCTTAAGCTCAGTACATTTGGTTGGGAATCATTGATGGGCAGTAATATTCAAACATTGTCTCAGATATTCAAGCAAATTTAAGGCAGAAGTGAGACTGGACCACTCAGGAACACTCAACCCCAAAACAATTCTGGTGTGTCTTTGCCATAAACATTTGTGTAAATGTCTCTATCCCAGGGTTACATTTTCAGAAGACTGAGGCGGGTTTTCCTTTACCTTTTTACCTAGGCTTTGCTTTTTCCATAATTATTTTGATCCTAACAAACTCCCCAATCCCTGCAGATGACAAGCATACCCGTAACATGATTCTGCCACCACAATACAATCAATACATCCTAATTTTGTATTTATTACTAATTTGGAAAATGCTCTAGAATTTTTTTATTTCACTTACAAATTGTGGAATAGGTTGTGTAGATCAATAAGAAACAACATCAAATGTTATCCCTTTTTAGATGTAATTTTAAGGCTCCAAAATGTGAAGATTGTGCAAGGGTTGTGTAGACTGTATGTGTTACACTGTATGTACTAACTACAGTGTTGAAGAGTGCCATGCAGTCTCGTACCAGGTCTCTCTTGCAAAAGAGATTTGATCTTAGTGAGACTAGCCTTCATAAACTAAATACAAGAAATCTACCAATTTATGTACCGGCATTTTTTCTTCTTAGAACACTTACTGTGTAGAGATGAGTCAAGATCTAATCATCCTCCCACATTGCTATTTCAACATCAACACAAGAGAATGTTCATTATGTTGAACTTGGATTGCTCTTCATGTGTTTTTGTGGAGATGTTAGGTTGGTAGGAAGCTTGAAAGTACAACATTTTGACGCTTGAATGGATTCTTCTCTCTCAGTGGTGACCTTGAAGGGACTTAGTAAAAGAGTTTACTTGCAATAGCCTACAAGGCTGCAGGTTTAGAAAGAAGAATGAAATAAAACATCTCATTCAATGGTACAGTGTTTATAAATATTTGATCTATTTCTCTCAGTTAGCATACTCCAGTTCCAAACAGTATGACATTTCACAACATATTCCTCCTTTGTTTGTTGAAGTGGATGTTCTCTAGTGCTAATGGCCTCAGTGTGGAAGCAGGATAACCCCGTGGAGAAAGATGTCAGCGAGAGACGTGGACAATGAGCACATGTATGCTTTCGTAATGCACACACCATCATAATGTGCCATGGCTATTGTTCAATCCGCCCTGATTGCCTGGGTTGCTTTCTGTCCAGTTATTAAAACAGAGGGCTTTCAGACCAGGATGAATGTGAATGGAGACATATGGCCAAGTAGAGCCTAAGGCTTCAAAACACAAAGCAATTCAGAACATATTTAGAATGTTATTTGATATGATCCTATATCCCATTTGGAAAAGTATAAGTTATCTTTTTACGTACAGTTAGTTTAAGAAATGATGACGAACATGATTTGAAGTGATTATAATGATTCTTTATGTGAGGAGTTGTAGTGTTAGACTACTGCGTCACAGTATCAATGTCCAAGTGGGGTTTATTCACTCTGGACTCCTGCCAGAGGAGATGCACTGTACTGCTAAATAAGTGATTTCTTTCTTCCAAGACAAAGGTAGCCTGTTTTGTCCACAGATATTTTCAGCCATTATTGAATGACCTCTGGCCAACCCCTGTTTGCTGTTTTGATGTAGCGTTTGAAATGACAGAATGGCTGGTTGAGGTGAGGGGGATAAGAACAGAGAGAGAAAGAAGAAAGGGCTGGTACAGATAGGAGCAGCTGCTCTGAACAAATCTAAGCCTCCTCTGTCGGATATAAATTGAAAGTAATGTCAGCTGTGAGCTCACCTCCGCCGTGCCCCTTGTTGGTTCAGGTCTAGCAGGTGCTTTGTCTTCCACAGTTAATCATGTAAGGTATACATGCCTTTCCCAGGCTTAGAGCCAACAGATCCTATGATGGATTTTGTCTTCTTCTCAGACTTTTCTCTTGCAGTACATGCAGTACTTTTTGCATTGTCATCATTCGTTGCACTTATAATAATTGCAGTGATTGTATTTTGAGCGAATGAATACCTGCGGCATACTACAAAACGTCAATTGAATTGAATCAACACAGACATACAGCGCCTTCAGAAAGTATTCACACCTCTTTACTTTTTCTACATGTTGTTGTGTTACAGCCTGAATTTAAAATTGATTAAATGTCGTTTTTTGTAACTGGTCTACATACAATACCCCATAATGTCAAAGTGGAGTTATGTTTTTCAATGTGTTCACAAATTAATAAAAAAGGAAAAGCTGAAATGTCTTGAGTCAGTAAGTATTCAACCCCTTTGTTATGGCAAGCCTAAATAAGTTCAGGAGTAAAGATTTGCTTAAAAAGTCACATAATAAGTTGCATGGACTCACTCTGTGTGCAATACTAGTGTTTAACATGATTTTTGAATGACTACCTCATCTCTGTGCCCCATACATACAATTGTTTGTGAGGTCCCTCAGTCAAGCAGTGAATTTCAAATACAGATTCAACCACAAAGACCAGGGAGGTTTTAAAATGCCTCGCAAAAAGTGCACCTATTGGTAGATAAAAAAATATATATATATAATTTAATATTTCTTTGAGCATGGTGAAGTTTTTAATTACAGCTTGGATGACCAAGTCACTACAAAGATAAACGCATCCTTCCTAACTCAGTTGCCGGAGATGACGGAAATCGCTCAGGGATTTCACCATGAGGCCAACGGTGACTTTAAAACAGTTACAGTGTTTAATGACTTTAATTGGTTATAACTGATCAATAACATTGTAGTTACTCGACAATACTAACCTAATTGACGGTGTGAAAAGAAGGAAGCCTGTACATAACAAAAATATTCCAAAACATGCATCCTGTTTGCAACAAGGCACTAAAGTATTGCTGCAAAAAAATGGCAAAGCAATTCACCTTTTTCCCTGAATACAAAGTGTTATGTTTTGGGCAAATCCAATACAACTGAGGACCACTCTCCATATTTTCAAGCATAGTGGTGGTTGCATCATGTTATGGGTATGCTTGTAATCGTTAAGAACTGGAGAGTTTTTCAGGATAAAATATAAACGGAATGGAGCAAAGGCAAAATCCTAGAGGAAAACCTGGTTCAGTCTGTTTCCACCAGGCATTGGGAGATGCATTCACCTTTCAGCACGACAATAACCTCCATATAATGGAGTTGCTTACCAAAAAGACAGTAAATGTTCCTTAGTAGCCGAGTTACAATTTTGACTTAAATTTACTAGAGAATCTGTGTCAAGACCTGAAAATGGTTGTCTAGCAATGATAAACAATTTGACAGAGCTTGAAGAATTTAGAAATTAATAATGAACAAATGTTGCACAATCCAGGTGTAGAAAGCTCTTAGAGACGTACCCAGAAAGACTCACAGCTGTAATCGCTGCCAAAGCTGCTTCTACAAAGTTTTGACTCAGGGGTGTGAATACTTAAGTAAATTAGATATTTCTGTATTTCTTTTTTAATAAATTTGCTAAAATTTCTAAAAACATGTTTTCACTTTGTCATTATGGGGTATTGTGTGTAGATGGGTGAGAAAAAAATGATTTAACCCATTTTGAATTCAGGCTGTAACACAACAAAATGTGGAATAAGTCAAGGGGTATGAATACTTCCTGAAATCACTGTACATGTAATTATTTTTTAGAACATAGCTTACGCAGCAGGCTAAGGCAGGCTTCCAAATGTGGATAAAAAATTGCTATAGAATGATTTAATGTTCCAAAACAATACTTCTTTGATAAGGGCATGCCTAATGGCCTCAAGTGAAATTATGATTTCATTTGGGTATTTGTTGGCAGTGCATTTGACATCGATGATTATACTTGTTTGTGTATGAGAACCATAGGGAAATTGACAGAAAGAAGCAGATGATAAATCATTATATACTAATGCTTCCTAAATCATCCGAAGCACAAAGAAAACAATTAAGAAATCAAGCCTTTTGATAAGCAATTGTGGTAGCTTTTAAAACAACTTAATCTTAAACTGCCAGTATAGAGGAAGATCTGTTAAGAGAGAGAATTTACCCAGAATATGGAATAATGTACGAAATCCTGTTGGAAGATCTAAACTAAGGATGTAAACAATTGCCTCCTGCCCTGTTCTTTCACAATCGCACAGTGACGAGGCGCTCTGAGACCCTGCTGTAAAAAGCAGTAACAGAAGATAAAAGGAGGGGGAAAAATGTGTTGGTTTGTTCTCTTTTATTAGTCTGACATACCTAGTTTGACGATGCTGTAGAGATTGAGAAAAAGCTATTTTTAAACTCTGGGATATGATCCATTACATATTGTAGATTAGCTTCCAGTATGCATTGTAATTTGTACCAGCATTAAAACATTGATTGAATATACTGCTCATATATCTTGTTGGTGGATTTGTTATCATTTCATGGCTCTAGCAATGATCCCTTCATTCAACACTGTGATTTATTTCCTACTGGTGAGGGGAAATAGTACTCCTTGAGACCAATTACACCACAAAAAGCAAACTGCTATTCCTATGGAAGTGTGGAAATGGAATAACCTTTAGTTCCAGACATGCTATAGTGTACTGTTGTAATGGGAAATATGTGGCCTATATGACTGGGCCCAGGCTTTAAATGTAATTCCCACATAAACTTCCCATTTACATGAGTACTTCAACAGAATGAAAACAATTGTTAGAATTTCCCCCCTTCGGCAAACGTCTCAAAGGAACCATTCATTTCCTAGGCTGTGACCTACATAAAGGTGTGCTTCTACAAGCCTTCTCAACAGATCCCACACTAAGTCATCATTACCTAACTCAGCTACACTGGTAATCTGGACAAATTACTGCATTATGGGGCCATTTCAATAAACAAACTAAATGTCTGCATTACGAGAAGAAAAACATGGATTGATAGTGACTGTATGTTGAATAAGTCTTCATGCTCCAAACCCATTGTAGATTTGATTGACATGCTGCAAGGCTAAATTTGACCACCTTCACTGCTGTTCTGTTATAAGTTGAACTGTAGCAAACATTTATTTTGACGTCTTAAACAGGCTATATGCCAAATGAAAATTGGCCGTATAAGAGAAACAAAAACAAGCAGCAAGAGTTGATATTCAAAGACACAGTACCATGTATGACGGCGTTGCTATTCAAAGCATATAGTATTGTCTTTGCACGACTAGGCCCGGCTCCACTGAGTAATTGAGGTTGAATTGGTTATGCCTGAGGCTAATTGCTAAAACGAATCATTACATGAAATTCATTATGAGCAGGGTTGCCAAACCCAGGTGTTATTGAATTCCTCTCTCAAATTGACCTGATTTCAAATGATAACAGTCATAACTTCACCAGATAGAAATAGAACAGAGAAATGATGTCGCTGCTTCGTTCTCACCTGCTGCTCTTTCAGATTTCACTTCAAACACAACAGGTGAAATAGGACCTACGGTAGGCTGAATTGATCTGCACCGATGGTAAGCGTTGTCTTTGTTTTCAACTGAATCGTCAATTGCATTCCTTATTTAGGAATGTTTTTTCTTAATTTCTTAGGAATACGTGATCTCAGTTTTGTCGATTCAGAGGCCTTTTACGTCAAAGGAGATGCAGAGGTTTTACAAGAGGAAGATGTTTTGTCCAGCTGACGTGACATGTTGTAATGCTCTTCCAGGACAGATTACCACCTACTCCTTCTTTCTGGCTTCTTTTGTAAATTGAGAGAGACATCTCAGGCCTACATGCGGCCCACTGAGAGAGACATCTACTGAGAGAGAAAGGATCTCTATGATGATGCTCTAGTGGATTACATTCAACCTCTAGGTAGACAAGCCTTCAAATCCTCACAGAGAAATATGCAGCAAGGTAAAGGGTTTGCCCTGCTAAACACAAAGAAGTAATTTTCTGCAAGAGAACAATTTCGATCTGTTTACGTTTGTCCCCTTCAATGGGTCTGCTTGGATGAGATTGTTTGAAAGTTCTCTTTTAAGAGCCTGGTATTAAAGTCAGGAGAAGGCACCGTGACATCGGTGCATGAAATAGTTTCTATTCATTCTGAATGCAAGATTGATAAGGCTGCAACCGCACACCTCGAGACCAGTTAAACAGAAGAAAAAATGAAATTAACGAGACGACAAGGCGAAGACAGAAAAAAAAGGCTTGATCTGATGCACCTTCCTGCTTATTTTGGAATATCTGGAGTCACAAACTCCAGACTCCAACACTGTAATCTTGAATGAATCATTTCCTCCAAACTTTCAAAGGCACTGTTCCCGTTTTGTGAACATCTTTTCGCATCTACATCAAAATGATGTTGTTGTCATTTTGGAGGAACTTTAGCATTTTATCTCTGTCGCTAAAATGTGAATGTTGATGCACAGTTGACAATGTCATTCCTTATTTACTTACTCCAAATGTTTCTGTCATTCACAGATTGATCCTAAGGTTGCCTTCCCCCGACGCGCTCAACCTAAGGTAAGAGCAAACCACCTCACTTAGTATTAGTGATACTAACTGACCAGTCAGCCTCCTTCTCTAAATCTATTTTTTTTATTAGCAACAGGACTCCTTTCATTTTCCCCACTCGTGTGTCATAATGGAAAAAGCATTCCAAAGGCACTTGTACTATGAGCTTGGGACCACTTCCTGCACAGTTGGAAGGTCACTTCTGTGGTCAGCAGTCATTTCCCCTATGCTGATCCCAATTTTACCAAAACAAACCAATAACAAAATAATGGGGATATTTGACATGTAGGTAACTTATTAATGATGACAGTATCATATCTTTCATAATGGCTTAATCCTGGCTCGGTTACTGGTTGTCTTCTGTGTGCAACACACACACACACGCACACACACACACACACACACACACACGCACACACACAGTGTGTTAAGGTTGTGTTGGTGATCATGATGTAGCTACAGTGGTGAGAGGTGTGCTCTTTATCCCCTCTGACTGGCTTTGGGTTAGAGGGGAGCGCCTTTAGGCCACTGTAGTGCTCTTCACATCAGACCTTTTAGACCTGAAACGGGCGGAGATCAATAATGTATTTTTCTCCTTCCCACCGGCTCACAGAGAGGTGTTGTTACTGAGCGGTTCTGGTTTCAAATGGGGAATTGGCAGTGAAAGCTTTCAAAGCCAGAGCACATGGTGTCTTACGGGTATCGGCATATGGTTGAGAAACTACCAGCTCTTTTTTCTCTCTCCCACATTTGCCTGTTTGTCACTTAAACCTTTTCTCTTCCTCGGCTTGTTCCTGAACATAAAACAAATAAAACACATCAAAAACAACCGACATGTTTTTCCTCTGGATTTTGGGATTTCAGTTGAAAGGGAAGCTAGCTCCTCCCTGGAAGACATAGCTGTTGTGCTTATTATTTTATACTTTTTACAACAATATGCTCTGTTTAGCTGGGACCAACATGTAAGAGAACGGAATCGCTCAGAAAAACATGAATTGTTCTCACACACTTATAAACATCCAGTGTCATTATGAAGGTAGGTTACCTCACTGGAAGAAAACAATGACTACTAAACAGAATTGCTACAGTAGTACAGAAAATGCCTGTCGTTGAGATGTTTTAGAAAACGGCAGGCTCTAGGGCAAGCTCATTAGAGGAGAAAATGGCTTTTATTTGTTTTAGTATTATGCAAGAGAATGTGGATTTCAAAGTATCTCAAAGAAATAGGATTAAGGCAGATAGATTAGCATTTCATGCCTTTCTCCTTCATATTTAATTGATTTAAGGCCTTTATAAGCAGTCTGGGTCTGAGGTTGCCATTTAGAAAGCACTTTCTGTCTTGAATTTGTCATCGTTTCTTCCCCCCACCTTCTTCTCCAGCCGGCTGCTAGTCGCTGTTGTTTAACAGGCCTGTCCTCATTGAGAGGGCTTCTATGGGGCCGGCTGCTAGGGCAGGCTACAGGTGCCTCAATGGCGCTGGGTTGTTGAGAGACCGATCGGCTTTGGTTTCCTCCTGGTTTTACTCCACCCCCTATCTACCCTGCACTGTTGCATATTGTGTATAGTACTGTTACTGTACCTTAAGTGATTGTAGATTTTGTAAGTAGCCTACATCTACATGTATCTCCCCAGGTACTTCAGACATTGGCCTTAGTGCTATTATAATGCACCCAGTTTCCTATATGATTATATACAGTGCATGAATATATAGGGGCCCCAATTATGTTAGAATTGTTCTACCTGGTCACACATGGATCCCCTACTGTCTTGAGCCAATAGATCTGCACAGCGTGATGTCTGTGTGAGGTGAATGGAGGGGTTAGGTATGAGAGAGCGATGGACAGGTGCTGTCTCTCTCTGTTCTCATCCTTTGTGGAGCTGTTCTCTTTGTATTTTCACAGGAACATGGAAACTGGGGGCTGATGACTGCCTGGTGTGTTTAGAAACCAAGGTGACGGTTGCTGCCCACATCGCTAAAGATTGGTTTCTCAGCTGTCCATGTCGTTACCGATACCGTCGCTGCTGCTGTTGTTGTTGCTGCGCTGCTGCTGTTGTTGTTGTTTTCACACTGCGGAATCACAGACAATCATAGCGTGTACCAACATGATTTTAATTGGCCACTTCTCTGGTAGATGAGCTCTGATGGCTTGTTATGGAAATGAAAGGAAGGAGCTGGGCCACTCAGAGAAGACGAGCAGCGCAGCTTAACCCCTTCTTTTCCGCCGGGCCGTCTCACCAGGGGCTGTTTGCCTCATTAGGCTTCACTAGCAGCCACTAGTCGCCACATCAATGGCAGTCATTGGACTGCACAGATGAGACAAGCCTCTCTGTACTGTACACAAATAGATATGTTCTGGATGTACTGAACAGTGGGAGCTATACTCTAAAGGAACTTAAAGGAGTAATACTGTTTACTTGGGTTGACAATCACAAAGTTTTATTTGGTGATATGATATGTATATTTTAATCAGGGAGAGGAAGTAACCTTCAAATGTTGACTGCCTTAACCAACCCCCCAAAACAACTAATCTCGTACGGTCTCATCTCGGCAAAAAAACTAATCTTGTTGTTTTGGAAAAGGAGGGAAGCGCCCTCTACCAAATTATGGCTTAGTGAATTGGCAAACACTGTACACTTAGAAAGAATTAGATATATTCTGAACAATAAATTATCAACATTTGATCAAATCTGGCAGCCTTTCCTCTCCTACTTGGACGAGTCGGCGCTGTGAAGTTGTACTTATTAACGCACTCTCAATTGTAATATTTTAATCTACCATTGGGCAGCATGTGCTGGCCCTGCCACCTGAGCAGTTGGGGGGGGGGGGATAGGTAGGGGGGAGTTTGGGGGAATAAGGGGAGGGGGGATAGGGGGGACATCTTCCCTCTTTCTTTCTACGCGTCCTTGTTTTGTATGTCGTGTTTTGTATTATTTGTTTTGCACCCAGAACTCTGGGTCTTGTTGTTCCTGTATGCTCTTTTATGGTTAGATAAGAATTGTATACCTGTCTTGTATACCTACCTATACACCATTCTTGTGTGTGTTTAATAAAAAATATTTGAAACAAATGTTGACTGCAGCTAACAAAGCGTACCGTAGTAGGCCTGAGTGGAAATGGATCTAGGTTATCAGTCATAAATACCATCAAAGCAGTGGCCCAGATTTCCCCTTCTGTCTGTGTGCGTGTCCACTGTGTACTCTGCCTGCCTCTCTCGCTTTCTGCCACTGCTGAAGGACTTCTACTGCTGGTGATAGTGGGAAGGGGAGGCTAGAGCGTCTAGAATAGATTCACTTTTGTCTGGTTCTGGGCCCCCACCTCTTTCTGAGGGACGTGTTGTGTGCTTAATGTTCTGAGTTGGAGAAAGGCTCCCAGGTGTCCCGTGGTGCTGGAGCTAGGGACAAACTTGTTGCTGAGAGAGAAAACTCCTCGCCAAGTTTTTAATGAAGTCCAAAGGTGACACTGTGTGAAGTACAGTACAGACAGAGCCCCCCTTACACACACACACACACACACACACACACACACACACACACACACACACACACACACACACACACACACACACACACACACACACACGCACACACACACGCACGCACGCACGCACGCACGCACGCACACACACACACACAACCAAAGACACAGAACAACAATTATGTAAGATGCGCACACACACAGACAGACAGACATGCACACACACACAAACTCCCTCAGAGAAACACACACACACTCCTTCACATCACCACACAAACACACTCCTTCACAAACACACACACACACACACTCCCTTACAGAAACACACACACTATTGGGAATGCTTGCCAAAGGAGAGAGGCCCAGGAGTGCAGTTCTCTACCCCAATGCCAATTAAGAAACCTGCACAAGGGCTGCTCTCCTACATTCTCTCCATTCTTACTTTCTTTCTTTCTCTGTTTCTCCCTCTCTGTCTCTCTCCCCTCCCTCCCTCCATTTCTTCCTCTTCTTTTCATTCTGGACAGCCTCACATAGCCCGGTGAATCCGCTGTTACGCCTCACTCAGATATGTTGTTTTTCTTTAGGTGATTTTAGTATTATAATCTTCTCCATCTCAGAATGATTTTCATTTCAACTGACACAGCTGACTGCTGGGAATTTGAAACCTTGGCTGCCAGCTACTCTAAATGTCCATATGAGTTTATTAAAAGCGCTAGATTCCCTGTTCAAACTCAGTCGTGCACCACTGCCAGAGTTTGAAAGAACATTCAAGGACAAAAGTCCTTTATATAGAACAGAATACATCATATTGAGCATATCTTTATATGCCATTAGCAGACACTTATCCAAAGAAACTTATAGACGTGTTGAATCCACTATCCTGGCATTGCAAACATCATGCACTTCCAACTGAGCTACAGAGGACCAGATCTCTATGTACATGTATATCTCTATGTATATCTCTATGTATATCTCTATGTACATGTATATCTCTATGTATATCTCTATGTACATGCTTATCTCTATGTATATCTCAATGTACATGTATATATCAATGTATATCTCTATGTACATGTATATCTCTATGTACTGTATATCTCTGTGTACATGTATATCTCTATGTATATCTCTATCTACATGTATATCTCTAATAGAGGTCGACCGATTATGATTTTTCAACACCGATACCGATTATTGGAGGACAAAAAAAGCCGATACCGATTAATCGGACGATTTTTGTATATTTATTTGTAATAATGACAAAATATTTATTTGTAATAATGACAATTATCCGCCTACCTCCTCATGCCTTTTGCACACAATGTATATAGACTCTTTTTTTTTCTTTTTTCTACTGTGTTATTGACTTGTTTATTGTTTACTCCATGTGTAACTCTGTGTAGTTGTCTGTTCACACTGCTATGCTTTATCTTGGCCAGGTCGCAGTTGTCAATGAGAACTTGCTCTCAACTAGCCTACCTGGTTAAATAAAGGTGAAATAAAAATAAAATAAAAAACAACAATACTGAATGAACACTTATTTTAACTTAATATAATACATAAATAAAATCAATTTAGCCTCAAATAAATAATGAAACATGTTCAATTTGGTTTAAATAATGCAAAAACAAAGTGTTGGAGAAGAAAGTAAAAGTGCAATATGTGCCATGCAAGAAAGCTAACATTTAAGTTCCTTGCTCAGAACATGAGAACATATGAAAGCTGGTGGTTCCTTTTAACATGAGTCTTCAATATTCCCAGGTAAGAAGTTTTAGGTTGTAGTTATTATAGGAATTATAGGACTATTTCTCTCTATACCATTTGTATTTCATGTACCTTTGACTATTGGATGTTCTTTTAGGCACTTTAGTATTGCCAGTGTAACATTATAGCTTCCGTACCTCTCCTCGCTCCTACCTGGGCTCGAACCAGGAACACAACGACAACAGCCACCCTCGAAGCAGCATTACCCATGCAGAGCAAGGGGAACAACTACTCCAAGTCTCAGAGCGAGTGACGTTTGAAATGCTGTTAGCGCGCACCCCGCTAAGTAGCTAGCCATTTCACATCACATCGTTACACCAGCCTAATCTCGGGAGTTAATAGGCTTGAAGTCATAAACAGCAGAGCTGCTAGTTATAGTTATAGTAGTTATAACTAATGATTATGATTGATTAAGTTTAATGCTAGCTAGCAACCTTGGCTTCTTACTGCATTCGCTTCTTACTGCATTCGTGTAACAGGCGGGCTCCTCGTGAGGCAGGTGGTTAGAGCGTTGGATTACTTAACCATAAGTTGCAAGATTGAATCCCTGAGCTGACAAGGTAAAAATCTGTCGTTCTGCCCCTGAACAATGCAGTTAACCCACCGTTCCTAGGCTGTCATTGAAAATAAGAATGTGTTCTTAATTGACTTACCTCGTTAAATAAAGATTAAATAAAGGTGTAAAAACTTTTCTTTTTTTTATCGGCAAAATCGGCATCCAAATGACCAATTTCCGATTGTTATGAAAACTTGAAATCGGCCCTAATTAATCGGCCATTCCGATTAATCGGTCAACCTCTAATCTCTATGTATATCTCTATGTATATCTTTATGTACATGTATATCTCTATCTATATATTTATGTACATGTATATCTCTATTTATGTACATGTACAGTGGGGAGAACAAGTATTTGATATACTGCCGATTTTGCAGGTTTTCCTACTTGTATTTCATGTACCTTTGACTATTGGATGTTCTTTTAGGCACTTTAGTATTGCCAGTGTAACATTATAGCTTCCGTACCTCTCCTCGCTCCTACCTGGGCTCGAACCAGGAACACAACGACAACAGCCACCCTCGAAGCAGCATTACCCATGCAGAGCAAGGGGAACAACTACTCCAAGTCTCAGAGCGAGTGACGTTTGAAATGCTGTTAGCGCGCACCCCGCTAAGTAGCTAGCCATTTCACATCACATCGTTACACCAGCCTAATCTCGGGAGTTAATAGGCTTGAAGTCATAAACAGCAGAGCTGCTAGTTATAGTTATAGTAGTTATAACTAATGATTATGATTGATTAAGTTTAATGCTAGCTAGCAACCTTGGCTTCTTACTGCATTCGCTTCTTACTGCATTCGTGTAACAGGCGGGCTCCTCGTGAGGCAGGTGGTTAGAGCGTTGGATTACTTAACCATAAGTTGCAAGATTGAATCCCTGAGCTGACAAGGTAAAAATCTGTCGTTCTGCCCCTGAACAATGCAGTTAACCCACCGTTCCTAGGCTGTCATTGAAAATAAGAATGTGTTCTTAATTGACTTACCTCGTTAAATAAAGATTAAATAAAGGTGTAAAAACTTTTCTTTTTTTTATCGGCAAAATCGGCATCCAAATGACCAATTTCCGATTGTTATGAAAACTTGAAATCGGCCCTAATTAATCGGCCATTCCGATTAATCGGTCAACCTCTAATCTCTATGTATATCTCTATGTATATCTTTATGTACATGTATATCTCTATCTATATATTTATGTACATGTATATCTCTATTTATGTACATGTACAGTGGGGAGAACAAGTATTTGATATACTGCCGATTTTGCAGGTTTTCCTACTTACAAAGCATGTAGAGGTCTGTAATTTTTTTTATCATAGGTACACTTCAACTGTGAAGTAATTAATTTGCATTTTATTGCATGACATAAGTATTTGATACATCAGAAAAGCAGAACTTAATAATTGGTACAGAAACCTTTGTTTGCAATTACAAAGATCATACGTTTCCTGTAGTTCTTGACCAGGTTTGCACACACTGCAGCAGGGATTTTGGCCCACTCAACCATACAGACCTTCTCCAGATCCTTCAGGTTTCGGGGCTGTCGCTGGGCAATACGGACTTTCAGCTCCCTCCAATTATTTTCTATTGGGTTCAGGTCTGGAGACTGGCTATGCCACTCCAGGACCTTGAGATGCTTCTTATGGAGCCACTCCTTAGTTGCCCTGGCTGTGTGTTTCCGGTTGTTGTCATGCTGGAAGAACCAGCCACGACCCATCTTCAATGCTCTTATTGAGGGAAGGAAGTTGTTGGCCAAGATCTCGCGATACATGGCCCCATCCATCCTTCCCTCATTACGGTGCAGTCGTCCTGTCCCCTTTGCAGAAAAGCATCCCCAAAGAATGATGTTTCCACCTCCATGCTTCACGGTTGGGATGGTGTCCTTGGGGTTGTACTCATCCTTCTTCTTCCTCCAAACACGGCGAGTGGAGTTTAGACCAAAAAGCTCTATTTTTGTCTCATCAGACCACATTATCTTCTCCCGATCATCCAGATGGTCATTGGCAAACTTCAGACAGGTCTGGACATGCGCTGGCTTGAGCAGGAGGACCTTGCGTGCGCTGCAGGATTTTAATCCATGACGGCGTAGTGTGTTACTAATGGTTTTCTTTGAGACTGTGGTCCCAGCTCTCTTCAGGTCATTGACCAGGTCCTGCCGTGTAGTTCTGGGCTGATCCCTCACCCTCCTCATGATCATTGATGCCCCACGAGGTGAGATCTTATATGGAGCCCCAGACCGAGGGTGATTGACCGTCATCTTGAACTTCTTCCATTTTCTAATAATTGCGCCAACAGTTGTTGCCTTCTCACCAATCTGCTTGCCTATTGTCCTGTAGCCCACCCCAGCCTTGTGCAGCTCTACAATTGTATCCCTGATGTCCTTACACAGCTCTCTGGTCTTGGCCATTGTGGAGAGGTTGGAGTCTGTTTGATTGAGTGTGTGGACAGGTGTCTTTTATACAGGTAACGAGTTCAAACAGGTGCAGTTAATACAGGTAATGAGTGGAGAACAGGAGGGTTCTTAAAGAAAAACTAACAGGTCTGTGAGAGCCGGAATTCTTACTGGTTGGTAGGTGATCAAATACTTATGTCATGCAATAAAATGCAAATTAATTACTCAAAAATCATACAATGTGATTTTCTGGATTTTTGTTTTAGATTCCGTCTCTCACAGTTGAAGTGTACCTATGATAAAAATTACAGACTACATGCTTTGTAAGTAGGGAAACCTGCAAAATCGGCAGTGTATCAAATACTTGTTCTCCCCACTGTATATCTCTCTCCCTCTCTCTCTCTCTCTCTCTCTCTCTCTCTCTCTATATATATATATATATATCTCTGTACATGTATATCTCTATTTATATCTCTGTGTACATGTATATCTCTATGTATATCTTTATGTATATCTCTATGTACATGTATATCTCTATGTATATCTCTATGTACATGTATATCTCTATGTATATCTCTATGTACATGTATATCTGTAAGTATATCTCTATGTATAACTCTATGTATATGTCTATGTACATGTATATCTCTATTTATACCTTTATGTATATGTATATCTCTATGTATATCTTTATGTACATGTATATCTCTATGCATATCTATGTACATGTATATCTTTATGTACATGTATATCTTTATGTACATGTATATATCTCTGTCCCTCTCTCCCTCTCTCTCTCTCTCTCTCTCTTTCTATATATATATATATATATATATATATATGTATATCTCTGTACATGTATATCTCTATTTATATCTCTGTGTACATGTATATCTCTATGTATATCTCTATGTACATGTACATCTCTATGTATATCTCTATGTACATGTATATCTGTAAGTATATCTCTATGTATAACTCTATGTATATGTCTATGTACATGTATATCTCTATTTATACCTTTATGTATATGTATATCTCTATGTATATCTTTATGTACATGTATATCTCTATGCATATCTATGTACATGTATATCTCTATGTACATGTATATATCTCTCTCCCTCTCTCCCTCTCTCTCTCTCTCTCTCTCTCTCTCTCTCTCTCTCTCTCTATATATATATATATATATATATATATATATATGTACTGTATATCTCTGTACATGTATATCTCTATGTATATCTTTTTGTACATGTATGTCTCTATGTATATCTCTATCTATATCTTTATGTACATGTATATCTCTATATATGTCTATGTAAATCTCTATGTACATGTATATCTCTATGTATATCTCTATCTATATATTTATGTACATGTATATCTCTATGTATATGTCTATGTACATGTATATCTCTATGTATATCTCTATCTCTATCTTTATGTACATGTATATCTCTATGTATATGTCTACGTACATGTATATCTCTATTTATATCTCTATGTACATGTATATCTTTATGTATATGTATATCTCTATGTACATGTATATCTCTATGTATAGTTATGTACATGTATATCTCTGTATATCTCTATGTACATGTATATATCTCTCTCCCTCTCTCTCTCTCTCTCTCTCTCTCTCTCTCTCTCTCTATATATATATATGTATGTATATCTCTATGTATATCTCTACGTATATCTTTATGTACATGTATATCTCTATGTATATCTCTATGTATATCTCTGTGTACATGTATATCTCTATGTATATCTCTGTGTATATCTCTATGTATATCTCTGTGTACATGTATATCTCTATGTATATCTCTGTGTACATGTATATCTCTGTGTATATCTCTATGTACATGTTTTCACATTGGATGATAGTAGGTCATCTTTCCATTCCTCCAAGACTGGAGACAATCATCTACCAACAGAAACACAACCTCACTGTTACTATGTGTATTTATGTTTTTCCTCCACGTAAATGCACTTCTGAAATGGGTTTTTAGAACCAACGGGAAGTGCATTGACTTTTCACTGAAAACAAGAAACAATCCGATAGCTGGCAAAGCTAACTTGGATCAGGGCAAGGGAAAAGTCAATCAATCAGTGTTCAGTTGATGGGATTGCTTTATCGCTACCTCCCTCTAACCTCCTGGTGAAAAAGGTTTGTAGCCGAGACAAACAAACCCACCCCCCCCCAGATAGAGGGCTACATGGAGAGATGTTTTTTCCCTTTGGTAATGGATGTGTGGGGTATCAGGAGATGTGTTTAAATCCCTGACCCTACACTGTTCCAGCTTTGAATGGCCTCAATGAAACTGGCCCAGACAAGAATGAGGCCAAAGCCCAGGCAGGTAGCCTAGTGGTTAGAGCGTTGGACAAGTAACTGAAAGGTTGCTAGATCGAATCCCTGAGCTGACAAGGTAAAAATCTGTCATTCTGCCCTTGAACAAGGCAGTTAACCCACTGTCCCTGGGCTGTCGTTGTAAATAAGAATTTGTTCTTAACTGACTTGCCTAGTTAAATAAAGGTTAAATAAAAAATAAAATATGAATGATTGTTTGTTGGGTGGTCAGACAGAATCACCAAAAGACAGTCAGAAGAGACTCAATCAGTCAAAGCACTGCTCAGTTTGATTGATGCTGTTTTCTCTTCTACTCATTGTAATTATATGATATGTATCATGTCTGTGTGTGTGTGTCAGTGGGCATATGTTGTTATTCTGAATGAACTATATGCTTGTCTTTGTGTTTAACCTGTATGTGCAGTACAGTATATGACTGTGTTCTCTGTGTCCTGTTGGCCCATTTCCCCTCCTCTTCTCTCCCTAGCCTGGTCTCTTTGCTGTGGGTCGAGGGTAATTAGGTTTGGTGGGGGGGGGGGGGGGGGGGGGGTTCATGGCCGTGTTGTGTACTTATCAATGGCAGCAGACAGGATAGACGAGAGGGAGGGCAGGGAGGACAGAGGGCTGCAGGAGCCTGGCCCTGCTAAACCTGATGCTGACTGATAGTAATGAGAAGACTCAGGCCAGCCAGGATTGAGACTAGCTGCCCCCCTCAACCCAACTCAACCCCCCTCATCACTACTAACTAACTATCAAAGCCCTCGTTTTATATGACACACGTGCACGCCTGCACACACATTGATGGCGCCGCCCCTCCCCAACCCCACCATATCTCCATTCACCTAGGATTCTTAAACTCTCACTGATTGGTAGATTCCAGCTTGTTGTTTGTGCACTTCTATTTGACCGATGAAGGCATATTTACATGTTATGACAGTACTGACACATAGTTACAGCCTGGCTGTTCTGCAGTGGCTTAGTTTTGCACTCACGTTGCTACTGAATTACGCAGAGCAGGCCCCAGCGGCACAGTCTCGCACGGCATTGTGGGAGACGGAGTGGGGAGTAGATTAGTTCCAGGGTCGGAGGCAGACAGGTTGAGCAAGATGGAATCTGGGAGCTGAGAACTGAGATAGTGTTCTGTTCTGCAGTGAGGAGAGGGGCCTAGTGGGACAGAGACAGAACAGAGCTCACCCAGTCACTCTCTGGCCAGAGAGCACCACATTCCTGGAGGCCTGACCCCACTGTGGCATCTCCCTGGCCTGGCGGGAAGCCTCTGGCCTGGCACGGAGCCTCTGGCCTGGGGCACGTGATAGCCAGAGAAGGGCCTAAGTGGCCTGGGTGACCACACATTCTCTGCCTCTGACACACAGAAATAAACAGCCCTGCCGAAGCAACACACAAGTAGATATTTGTCATCCCCTGTCCTGGGCTCGACTTTTGTTATGATCGTTTTTGGGAGGGAGGTGGGTATTTGTCACACCTGATGACTAGGCACAGCTGTGCTGCCAGTAATTATCAATTTTCTGCTACACTCGTCTCGAGAAGTGATTTAAGTCCTTCGTTGAGGGAAGTCTCTGCGGCTTCAATCCTACCCAGACACACAACACTGCTCCCCACAACCATTTAAAATAAATGCAGCATTAAAGTTGTAAAATAAATTATAATAATGTATTTCTAACCCAGAATGTATTAGAGAAGATTTGAATAATCTTAAAAGACCTTGCGGTATGCTCTGCCTAGTATGTTGCCTCTGCAGTGACCTTCATGTTTGACCTTGACTCTTATCTCTTTCAATTTGTATTCCAAGGGGCTTCCCCTCATGTAAATAAGAAATACCACACCACAGCACTTCAGCTAAACTATTTTCAAAACAGAACGTCTTTACTTTTCATCTGATCCTCTCGGCGTAATGTTAGTCAGAGACCAACATACAGGACCCAGGATGGATCTTCTTCTGGTTTCTGGCTGATGTAACGCTGAGTGCCTGCCAGGCCTATTAGAGCACCTTTGGAAGAGTGGACAATTATCTTACTCTGCCCATGCGTTAACTCTCCAACAAGCTGCTGTGGCAGTAGCTGAGACTGTAGCTGAGACTGTGCAGGCAACTAGGACTGCAGTGTTGCAGGATCCAAGTTATCACGGCTCTAAAAAGCCAACTCTTCCATCTATACAATAGCAACTCATCCTCTGCCCTCTTCTGCTTTCACCTTTCTGATTCAGATTCCTTTCAGACTTCATTCCGTTTTTTCCAACCAATGTCTGTCATTATTATAACCAGCAGAATTTGGTTCCAACTAAATTGTTTCACTGCAGCTAAATTGGGTAGATTGATGAGTTAGCTTATTTGATGGGAGGACTTTTTGAGTTGAATATCTAGTTGTGTTTTGACTTTCTATTCTTTGATAAATCCTCCATATGGAACTATTTATCCTCCCATGTAATATTGAACAGACATGTGTACCTCTAAATGTTGAATAACCTCAAACTTCAAACGACTGTCTCAGTAGAACATGAATTCAGAATGAATTTGAATCCCATCCACATATGAATATTCATAAAGTCGAGTTTGGATGTTCTACTGTGCCACTGTCATTTTTAGCCAAAGCAATCTTTAACTTATGAAACATTAAGGTATGCCTATTGCTGTAATATTTAACAGAGCTGTCTGCCTTATGCTTACACAACATGGAAGAGTTGAACATCCCCCCCTCCCCCCTCTCTCTCTGCTCCGTACTTGCTGAAACAGCTGATCTGCCACTGAGTCCCTGACTAAAGCCCAGTGGTGCCGCTCAGAGGAGCACCAACGCTGGAGGGGAAAGCTTAGCTCTTTTAGAGCATTGCATATAAATCCCCCTCTCAAACAAAACACAGTCAATTCCCAAGAGGTTCCAAATTGGCCAAACTAAACAAATGAATGGGATAAAGTGAACCCACTCGTTGACATGTCCTTTATAGCTACTGCTACCAGAGAGCCCTGGGTACCGCATGGAGGATGGCGGGAAGGAGAGGGGGGGGGGGGGGTGGGATAGGAGGGTAGAGGAGCTCAAAGCCCTCTGTAGTGTTGTGGTCTTCAGAGATAGGTTGACTTGTCCATGAAGTAGTCCTGACCTGTAATGCCCTTGCCCTTGTAGCAGATGCCCTAGTTCTGCAGCCGCACCGGCCTGTGTGTGTGTGTGTGTGTGTGTGTGTGTGTGTGTGTGTGTGTGTGTGTGTGTGTGTGTGTGTGTGTGTGTGTGTGTGTGTGTGTGTGTGTGTGTGTGTGTGGGTTTTGCATGCTCTGTCCGTTCACAGCCCCCAGTGTTGGAGCTTTTATCTGCCTGGGTGGCTGGCGCTCTCTCTCCTCCCTCTCCTTACGCTGCTTGCCTACTACTTGGTTTGTTTCTTCTCCCCTTTATTGAAATTCACATATCTTTCTCCTTCATGCATCTTGCTAGGGGAAGGCTTTTGTGTGATGAGTATGTGTGTGCTTGCTGTGTGTGTTTTGTTTGAGGCCTGGCAGAAATGTTTTTTTGGTTCCGTCTAATCGTGACTCATAACGAACAGCTCCTCACTGACACACCACTCCCCTCCCTAGCCCTCTATGTTCCTCTCATTCTCCCCCTATCAAGGCACAAGGCGAGACCCAGAAGCAGACACAGGAGGCAGGTGGTTGGAGTCTTACAATGTTTATTAATCCAAAGGGGTAGGCAAGAGAATGGTCGTGGACAGGCAAAAAGGTCAAAACCAGATCACAGTCCAGGAGGTACAGAGTGGCAGAGAGGCTTGTGGTCAAGGCAGGCAGAATGTTCAGGCAGGCGGGTACAGAGTCCAGAAACAGGCAAGGGTCAAAACCGGGAGGACTAGAAAAAGGAGAATCCAAAAAGCAAGAGAACAGGAAAACCGCTAGTTGACTTGGAAACATACAAGACAAACTGGAACAGAGAGACAGGAAACACAGAGATAAATACACTGGGGAAAATAAGCGACACCTGGAGGGGGTGGAGACAATAACGAGGACAGGTGAAACAGATCAGTGTGTGACACACCCTCTTTCTCAGTATCTGTCTCTTCCTTTCTACTGTATCCCCACTCACTTTTTAATAGTCACACTCCCTGTCTCCCTTGTTCCCTCCCTCTCTTCCTTTCACTCTCCTCCTTTCTGTTTCTCACCCCCCTGTTCTCTTCGTTTGCATCAGCTTGATAAATCTGAAGCTAAATTTAGAGGCATTTCTTCTCTGCAAAAAATACATTACTGGCTCTCAGAGAGAGAGAGAGAGAGAGAGAGAATGAGTGCGAGTACAGCAGGAATGACAGAGGAGAGGAGAGAGAGACTCCAGCCCCTGCCTCTTCCCCTCCCACAATACTGTCTTTACACATCAGTAGTTCAGAATGTGTAAGTTAGTTTGACTACTGCCTACTTGCTACTGGATTTCATTGGACAGTATTTGTAGATGAAGGTATGAACTTAGAGTGCTGCCTGCCTGAAGTTTAAGCAAAGGTAAATGCAGACTTGGTTGTCTAGATCCTGGTTGTCTAGATCCTAGTTGTCTAGTTCCTGGTTGTCTAGATCCTGGTTGTCTAGATCCTGGTTGTCTAGATCCTGGTTGTCTAGATCCTAGTTGTCTAGATCCTAGTTGTCTAGATCCTAGTTGTCTAGATCCCAGTTGTCTAGATCCCGGTTGCCTAGATCCCAGTTGTCTAGATCCTAGTTGTCTAGATCCTAGTTGTCTAGATCCTAGTTGTCTAGATCCATTACATTGATGCTGATCAATTAGGCCTAATCTCCTGCTGAGACTCCTTCATACCTTATTAGGTATAGTGTACCATAAACCCTATAATACCTTATACTTGACAGGAGTAAAGTAGTGATGACATACGGTGAGGCTGATACATTTCTTCATGCCCTTTATCCTGACTCGCACCATATGAAATGTCTCTGGTGACCTTCACCATGAAAAGGGGGCATATCCGAATTCACAAGGATTTCTTCGACCGTATTTGCACAGAGTTAGTGCGCCATCACTATGTTGAGTAGTGCTGTGCTACATAAGACTATATAGACTGGTCTGGCCCAGTTTCTAATGGAATAGTGGAATTACTCTCTAATTCTGCTTGGAGTGCTTTTACTCCTTCTCCATTAGTATGTTTTGATAATGCTGGGTAGAACTCCATGCTTTGATTGGGATATATTTGAAAATCCCAGGACGCCCACATTGCATCAATAACGGAAGCACCTTGGTACACCAGCGTTTTAGAGGCAATTACTGTGAGATCGATAGAAAAGAGGCTTGCAGTAACAGAGGGATCTAGTGGAGCAACATTGGTTGTGTGTGTGGGCATGGGGGATTTCATGTGAATAAGGCACATGGAAGGGTGTGTGCGTGTGCGTTGGTGCGTGTGCACTGTAGACTCAGGCAGACCTATGGAAGGGCCTTGATAGGCAGCCAGGGCCAGAACCCAGCCCAGCCGTGGAGCTAGCTGCATGAGCTTCACACTGAGTGGAGATGGCCAGTGCAGCTGAACTAACAACAACAGGCAGGCCTTCAGAAGGGGTCTCCCTGTCTGGCTTCTCATGAAGAATTTGTAACCCACATAAGTGTTTTGGTTCTCATGCCCTATTAAGTCTTAAAATAAATCACTTTCCAAATGGATACTGGCTGTATTTCTGTATTCTGAAAGTCACATATCTTGAAAACTTGAGTGCTGACAAGCAAAACATTTTGGGACTAAGTCAACAATGGACTAATGAAACAAATACCAAAATATAGTTTTGGGGTTTTCCTTTAAGGCTTCTGAAACACAGCACAGGGTATGTATGCTGCTGAGCTATCTAGCTAGGTGCAAAAATCACAGGATGCCACTGTTCATGAATCAGCATACATTTAATGTATAACAAATCACTGTCTGTACAGTTTATATAGTTGGGAGGTTTAAACAACCACTACCTTATCTTTGTACTAAAGTCGTTTCCAGTGGTTTCCCTTACCCTGTATATACTGTATACTATTGATGGGCTGATTCAGTGGACATTACTCACCCTCCTCTCTATAGCAGCTCTGGCAGCAGGGTAATGGTCTGCACACTGGCCTCTCTCTCTCCCTTTCTGTCCTCTCTCTCTCTCCCTCTCTGTCTTTCACCCTGTCTTTCTCTCTCTCCCTTTCTGTCCTCTCTCTCTCTCCCTCTTTGTCTTTCACCCTGTCTTTCTATCTCTCCCTTTCTGTCCTCTCTCTCTCTCTCCCTCTCTGTCTTTCACCCTGTCTTTCTCTCTCTCCTCTCTCTCTCCCTCTCTCTCTCTTGCAATTCAATTCAATTCAAAGGGCTTTATTGGCATGGGAACATATGTTTACATTGCCAAAGCAAGTGAAATAGATAATAAACAAAAGTTAAATAAACAATACAAAATTAACAGTAAACATTGCACTCACAAATTTCAAAGGAATAGAGACATTTCAAATGTCATATTATGGCTATATACAGTGTTGTAACAATATGCAAATAGTTCAAGTACAAAAGGGAAAATAAATAAACATAAATATGGGTTGTATTTACAATGGTGTTTGTTCTTCACTGGTTGCCCGTTTCTTGTGGCAACAGGTCACACATCTTGCTGCTCTGATGGCACACTGTGGTATTTCACCCAATAGATATGGGAGTTTATCAAAATTGGATTTGTTTTGGAATTCTTTGTGGGTCTGTGTAATCTTAGGGGAAATATCTGTCTCTAATATGGTCATACATTTGGCCGGAGGTTAGTACAGCTCAGTTTCCACCTCATTTTGTGGCCAGTGTGCACATAGCCTGTTTTCTCTTGAGAGCCAGGTCTGCCTACGGCGTCCTCTCTCAATAGCAAGGCCATGCTCACTGAGTCTGTACAGTCAAAGCTTTCCTTCATTTTTGGGTCAGTTACAGTGGTCAGGTATTATGACACTGTGTATTCTCTGTTTAGGGACAAATAGCATTCTAGTTTGCTCAGTTTTTTGGTAAATTCTTTCCAATGTGTCAAGTAATTATCTTTTTGTTGGGTCTAATTGTGTTTCTGTTGCTGTCCTGGGGCTCTGTAGGGTCTGTTTGTGTTTGTGAATAGAGCCCAGGACCAGCTTGCTTAGGGGACTCTTCTTTAGGTTAATCTCTCTGTAAGTGATGGCTTTGTTATGGAAGGTTTGGGAATCACTTCCTTTTAGGTGGTTGTAGAATTTAATGGCACTTTTTTAGTTTTTTATAATTAGTGGTTATTGGCCTAATTCTTCTCTGCATGCATTATTGGGTGTTTTACGTTGTACATGGATGAAGTTTTTGCAGAATTTGTCCCATTGTCCCATTTTGTAAATTATTGATTGGTGAGCAGACCCTAGACCTCACAACCATAAAGGGCAAGGGGTTCTATAATTGATTCAAGTATTTTTAGCCAGATCCTAATTGGGATGTCAAATTGTATGTTCCTTTTGATGGCGTAGCAGGCCCTTCTGACCTTGTCTCGCAGATCCTTCACAGCTTTGTAGAAGTTACCAGTGGTGCTGATGTTTAGGCCGAGGTGGGTATAGTTGTTTGTGTGCTCCAGGGCAGCGGTGTCAAGATGGAATTTGTATTTGTGGTCCTGGCAACTGGACCTTTTTTGGAACGCCATTATTTTTGTCTTACTGAGATTTACTGTCAGGGCCCAGGTCTGACAGAATCTGTGCAGGAGATCTAGGTGCTGTTTGTAGGCCCTCCTTGGCTGGGGACAGAAGCACCAGATCATCAGCAAACAGTAGACATTTGACTTCAGATTCTAGTAGGGTGAGGCCGGTTGATGCAGACTGTTCTAGGGCCCTCGCCAATTCATTTATATATATGTTGAAGAGGGTGTGGCTCAAGCTGCACCCCTGTCTCACCCCACGGTAGTGGAAATAAATGTTTTTTTGTGTGTGTTTTTTTACCGCACACGTGTTGTTTGTGTACATGGATTTTATAATGTTGTATGTTTTTCCACCAACACCGCTTTCCATCAATTTGTATTGCAGACCCTCATGCCAAATTGAGTCAAAAGCTTTTTGGAAATCAACAAAGCATGAGAAGACTTTGCCTTTGACTTGGTTTGTTTGTTTGTCAATTAGGGTGTGCAGGGTGAATACGTGGTCTGTCGTATGGTCATTTGGTAAAAAGCCCATTTGACATTTGCTCAGTACATTGTTTTCACTGAGAAAAGGTGCAAGTCTGCTGTTAATAATAATGCAGAGGATGTTCCCAAGGTTGCTGTTGATGCATATCGCACGGTAGTTATTGGGGTCAAATTTGTCTCCACTTTTGTGGATTGGGGTGATCAGTCCTCGAGTTCCAATATAGAGGAAGATGCCAGAGCTGTGGATGATGTTAAAGAGTTTAAGTAAAGCCAATTGGAATTTGTGGTCTGTATATTTTATCATTTCATTTAGGATTGTTTTAGTGATTCACCATAGACTCAGGTTTTCTTGGTCTCTATGTTTTTGGTTGGATAGGTTTCTCAATTTCCTTCTTAGATTTTTGCATTATTCATCAAACCATTTATGATTTTTTTTAGGTTGTCTGCTTGAAATGGTTTGATTTGTTTGGGAAGCTGAAAGGTCAAATATAGTTTTTAGGCTTTCTACTGCCAAGTCTATACCTTCACTATTACAGTGAAAAGTTTTGTCCAGGAAGTTGTCTAGAAGGGATTGTATTTGTTGTTGCCTTATTGTTTTCTAGTAGGTTTCTACACTACTTTCCGTCCATCTATAGCATTTCTTAATATTGTGCAGTTCCTTTGGCTTTGATGCCTCATGATTATTGCTCTGTTCAAGTAGACTGTGATTTTGCTGTGATCTGATGTTAACTGTGAACGCTCTGAGAGACTCTGGGTTGCGGTCAGTGATAAAGTAATCTACAGTACTACTGCCAAGGGATGAGCTGTAGGTGTACCTACCATAGCGGTCCCCTCGAAGCCTACCATTGACTATGTACAGACCCAGTGTGCAACAGAGCTGCAGGAGTTGGGTCCCATTTTTCTTGGTTGTTTTGTCATAGTTGTGTCTAGGTGGGCATATTTGGGAGGGAATACTGTCAACTCCAGGTAGGTGTTTGTCCCCCTGGCTGCTGAGAGTATCAGGTTCTTGTCCAGTTCATTTAGGTCGCCACAGACTAGTACATGTCCCTGGGCCTGGAAATGGTTGATCTCCCCCTCTAGGATGGAGAAGCTGTCATCGTTAAAGTATGGGGATTCTATTGGGGGGATATAGGTAGAGCACATATATAGGACATATTTCTCTGTTGAGATCATTTCCTTATTTATTTCTAGCCAGATGTAAAATGTTCCTGTTTTGACTAATTTAATAGAGTGGGTTAGGTCTGCTCTATACCAAATGAGCATACCCCTGTGAGTCTCTTCCCTGTTTCACACCTGGTAGTTTGGGACTTCTAGCTCTCTGTAACCTAGAGGGCAACCAGTGCGTCCGTCTCCTCTGTACCAGGTTTCTTGTCGAATGCCAATGTCTGTATTTCCAATTTCTTTGATGAAGTCTGGGTTCCTGCTCTTTAGGCCAAAGGCAGATGACCTCAGACCTTATATACTCTCTCTCTCTCTCTCTCTCTCTCTCTCTCTCTCTCACACACTCTTTCTCCCTTGTCTCTCTCTCTCTCTCTACCTCTCTCGCACACTCTCCCTCCCTCCCTCCCTCCCTCTTTGCCCTTCCTCTCTTTTTCTCTCTTGCACATCCTCTCAGTCACAGTGGAACGTCTCCCCTTCCATAGCATCCCGACTTCTCCCTTCTGTTTATGTAGCGGACTAAAGGAAGGGAGAGACATGAATCATCCTCTTCCTCCTCACAGGAAGCAGCAGCACGCAATGACTCCACCACTCCATCACGCCACACACTTCAGGAAGGAGAAAGGACGTTGTAAAGAGTAATTAGTTGGCCATTAAGATTTATGGTGCAATTATCTGCTAGGTTCAACAACACTTAAGGTACCTTTAAGTAAACAATGAGGGCCCTGAGGAAGAAAACCCTTGTGTGTTTTAACCTTCCATCGGACTGTGTTTGAAGGGACTGGGAACGCGGGTGTTTATTTTCTAAGGCCCAGTGTGTGAACTCTTGCCTTCCCTAAGCAAATGGTTGTGCCTCTCTCCCTCCTCTCTCTTACCCCAAGCGTGAGGTTTGCTGCTCAGGCATAATTGCCAGCTTAATTAACAATCAGTTAGACCAACTGATTAATTAGTCTGGCTGAGCTTCTTTGTACTCGGCCTTCTGAGAATTCACACTGTTTGATTGATGAGCTGGCCACCGGTCTCCATCACTCTGGAAAAACCTCTCTGGCTCCCTAGCCTTCACCCTCCCCCCCATTCTCTTTGAGATCACATGCACTATGTGGAGATCCAAGGAGGTTTCTAACTGAAGGGAACACCTGGTTTGAGCACGTTATGGTCATTCCACAAAAAGAGTTCCTTTGGCTTCCCTTTGATGTTTAAAGTAGAAATTGTGAACCAATATTGAATTTTAAAAGTCTGTTATATTAAATGAAGTGCACTTTAATATAGGCCACATGGAGAATTCAATACATCTGAAGAATCTTATTTATTTAATGTGATTCATTTAATCACATGAAATGTCTGTCCGTCATTTTATGGTTAACCCTGTTTTACGTGAACTGAACTCTCGTTTTAATATGGTGAAACTATTACTATAATTTTTTATACATAATAAAACAGAGTGTAAAGGCAGGCGAGCTGGTTCTTTTCTTTTTGGTCATTTTCTGTGTTCGTTGTGGAAAACCGAGCAGGTTGAGCATAACATGTCAACCCTGTTACCCATAGATAGACAGGCTAGAATAACACGTCAACCCTGTTACCCATAGATAGACAGGCTAGAATAACATGTCAACCCTGTTACCCATAGATAGACAGGCTAGAATAACACGTCAACCCTGTTACCCATAGATAGACAGGCTAGAATAACACGTCAACCCTGTTACCCATAGATAGACAGGCTAGAATAACACGTCAACCCTGTTACCCATAGATAGACAGGCTAGAATAACACGTCAACCCTGTTACCCATAGATAGACAGGCTAGAATAACACGTCAACCCTGTTACCCATAGATAGACAGGCTAGAATAACACGTCAACCCTGTTACCCATAGATAGACAGGCTAGAATAACACGTCAACCCTGTTACCCATAGATAGACAGGCTAGAATAACACGTCAACCCTGTTACCCATAGATAGACAGGCTAGAATAACACGTCAACCCTGTTACCCATAGATAGACAGGCTAGAATAACACGTCAACCCTGTTACCCATAGATAGACAGGCTAGAATAACACGTCAACCCTGTTACCCATAGATATACAGGCTAGAATAACATGTCAACCCTGTTACCCATAGATAGTCATGCTAGAATAACACGTCAACCCTGTTACCCATAGATAGACAGGCTAGAATAACACGTCAACCCTGTTACCCATAGATAGACAGGCTAGAATAACATGTCAACCCTGTTACCCATAGATAGACAGGCTAGAATAACACATCAACCCTGTTACCCATAGATAGACAGGCTAGAATAACACATCAACCCTGTTACCCATAGATAGACAGGCTAGAATAACACATCAACCCTGTTACCCATAGATAGACAGGCTAGAATAACACATCAACCCTGTTACCCATAGATAGACAGGCTAGAATAACACGTCAACCCTGTTACCCATAGATAGACAGGCTAGAATAACACGTCAACCCTGTTACCCATAGATAGACAGGCTAAAATAACACATCAACCCTGCTACCCATGATAGACAGGCTAGAATAACATGTCAACCCTGTTACCCATAGATAGACAGGCTAGAATAACACGTCAACCCTGTTACCCATAGATAGACAGGCTAGAATAACACATCAACCCTGTTACCCATAGATAGACATGCTAGAATAACACGTCAACCCTGTTACCCATAGATAGACAGGCTAGAATAACACGTCAACCCTGTTACCCATAGATAGACAGGCTAGAAATGTGAATGTGAATATTGTGAACCTGGCATTCAATTGCCCCTTCCTGTTGCAGACAACAAGCTTCCATTCCCCCTGTCACAAGGAGATTTATGTCTAACTTAAGATAAAATCGGCAACCCTGTTACTTATTTGGCACTTAATATGCACTTACTATAGTATTTTCTAGTCTTACTATAGTCTTTATGAGATGGTAAAACATGTTTTTTATTAAGTTGAACATGTGCTCTTTAAGACAAAACAAAACATTTAGTTGACAAAAAGGTAGTAATTTGTTGGATCTTCCCTGTGCTGAACATGCTCCTGGATGTGCGCACAGAGATACCACCCCAGGAGGTAGAAAAAGCATCTCAGAGGGCGAAGAGAAGTGTCCTCATCTTGCATCAATAGCAGGGATAAGGAGTGTTGTGGTGCAGGCAAACTGAACAACCATGAATGTGAAGAGTAGCTTTAAGAAGGGATTACAGTGTCTGTGTGTGTGTGTCTGCGTGTGTCTGTCTGTCTGTCTGTCTGCTGGTGTGTTTGTTTGCATGTGTATCTGCGTGTGTCTGCGTGTGTGTGTGTGTGTGTGTGTGTCTGCGTGTGTCTGTCTGTCTGCTGGTGTGTTTGTTTGCATGTTTATCTGCGTGTGTGTGTGTCTGCGCATGTGTGTGTGTGTGTGTCTGCGCATGTGTGTGTGTGTGTGTCTGCACGTGTGTGTGTGTGTCTGCATGTGTGTGTGTGTGTGTCTGCGCGCGCGTGTGTGTGTCTGCGCGCGCGTGTGTGTGTCTGCGCGCGCGCGTGTGTGTCTGCGCGCGCGTGTGTGTGTCTGCGTGTGTGTGTGTGTGTCTGCGCGCGTGTGTGTGTGTCTGCGCGTGTGTTTGTGTGTGTCTGCGTGTGTGTGTGTTTGTGTCTGCGCGCGTGTGTGTGTGTCTGCGTGTGTGTGTGTGTGTGTGTGTGTGCCTGCGCGTGTGTGTGTGTGTCTGCACGTGTGTGTGTGTCTGCACGTGTGTGTGTATCTGTGTGCCTGTGTGTGTGTACATCCCCATAACGCCTCCTGCTAACCTCACTCACCACAGTGAAAATGATGACTATAACTGGTGTGCTTTACCGCTCTAACTTATGGCTGTGAGTTGACTTAGGAAACATGCACAGCGGTGCGTTTCACTGAAACACCCTACTAATTATGTCCAACCTACACCTTTCTCTCTCTCTCTCTGTCTCTCGCACATTTCACTTCTCAACTTCTTAAAGAAATGTAAATAATGCATGACAGGCGGTGCCGTTTTTGTCTTTTCCATTTAGCTAGGCGGACTAGCTAAATCAAAGGGGAACGAAACCCAGTGGTTTTCTTTCTATCCCCTCAGAAAGCATGTGCCGGTTTGGAAGCTTATTCACAGCGATCAGGTGGTGCTGTAATCAGCACCTCTGGGTTGCTAGCTCAACACAACAACAGAATAGGAAAGGAAGTCTCTCTTTCTCTCTCTCTCTCTCTCTTTGTGAGAGACTCTCCTTTTTCTAAAGCAGGAGGAAGGAGGCAGGAGGAGGGAGGTAGAAAAGCATGGTGGGGACCGTCAGACAGTGGGCTTCATGGCTCTGGGCCGGGGAAGTAAATGTCAGCTCCCCGCAGGGTGCTGTGGAAGGCAGCGCCCGGTGCCTTTGACTGGGTTGCTATGCTACTGTTACTGGCCTCAGTGGCCTGTTGCGGCAGGTATCCTCAATGAGGCCTGACAGAGGGGCAGGGCTGGGCTCTAGAGGAGAGAGGGGAGTGGTACCTCCACTACTACTCATAGGTTGGAGGGAGAGGTGGAGGAGGAGGGGACACGGCATGGGAGACCGGGGGTGTGGTGTGGAGCGACCCCAGCTGGGGTTCAAGGAAGCACAGAGCTGGAGGCTTCTAACTGTTAACTGCTTCCACAACCAGTGCAGGAAGTAATAAGCAATTAGAACCAAAAAAACACTGACTGACTGCCCTTCTCCCTGACAAAAAAAAAACCCGGCCAATTATGTATTTTCTCCAAGCTCTTTGAAGACACGTGATTCTGGGGTGTTGGGGGTTGGGAGGCCATTACTTACAGTGTATACTCAGAAACAGGTCAGACTCCTTCAGCATCTGGTCTGTCCCATGCTGTTCACTGTCCAGTAGTGTAGCTGTGGGTCTAACCCAGCAGAAACCTGCTTTGTGTATTTGAGAACCCTCATCACTCTAGAGGGGGTCTAGAGGAGTCAGGGAGAGAGGTGGGGTGAAGAGGCAGGCTGTAATTTGACTGGCCAGCCAACAAAGACAGAGCCATGACCTCTCTTCCTCTACCGGGAGCAGCACTGTGTCAACTTTATGGCCCACACGCTTGGGAGGAGGGGAGGGGAGGGGAGGGGGGAATTCTGCTTGGTTGATGGATGAAGGTAACTTTTCAATTGTTTCAAGTCAGCTGTTATGATAGAGATGGAGTGCATCGATGGAGAGGGTGTAAGGGAGAGGGAGGTAGAGAGAGGGTGAAAGGGAGAGGGAGGTAGAGAGAGGGTGAAGGGGAGAGGTAGAGAGATGGTGAAAGGGAGAGGGAGGTAGAGAGAGGGTGAAGGGGAGAGGGAGGTAGAGAGAGGGTGAAGGGGAGAGAGAGGTAGAGAGATAGGGAGAGGGAGGTAGAGAGATAGGGAGAGGGAGGTAGAGAGATAGGGAGAGGGAGGTAGAGAGAGGGTGAAGGGGAGAGGGAGGTAGAGAGAGGATGAAGGGGGGAGGGAGGTAGAGAGAGGGTGAAAGGGAGAGGGAGGTAGAGAGATAGGGAGAGGGAGGTAGAGAGATAGGGAGAGGGAGGTAGAGAGAGGGTGAAGGGGAGAGGGAGGTAGAGAGAGGGTGAAAGGGAGAGGGAGGTAGAGAGAGGGTGAAGGGGAGAGGGAGGTAGAGAGATGGTGAAAGGGAGAGGGAGGTAGAGAGAGGGTGAAGGGGAGAGGGAGGTAGAGAGAGGGTGAAAGGGAGAGGGAGGTAGAGAGATAGGGAGAGGGAGGTAGAGAGAGGGTGAAGGGGAGAGGGAGGTAGAGAGAGGGTGAAAGGGAGAGGGAGGTAGAGAGAGGGTGAAGGGGAGAGGGAGGTAGAGAGAGGGTGAAAGGGAGAGGGAGGTAGAGAGAGGGTGAAGGGGAGAGGGAGGTAGAGAGAGGGTGAAAGGGAGAGGGAGGTAGAGAGAGGGTGAAAGGGAGAGGGAGGTAGAGAGAGGGTGAAAGGGAGAGGGAGGTAGAGAGAGGGTGAAAGGGAGAGGGAGGTAGAGAGAGGGTGAAAGGGAGAGGGAGGTAGAGAGAGGGTGAAGGGGAGAGGGAGGTAGAGAGAGGGTGAAGGGGAGAGGGAGGTAGAGAGATGGTGAAAAGGAGAGGGAGGTAGAGAGAGGGTGAAGGGGAGAGGGAGGTAGAGAGAGGGTGAAAGGGAGAGGGAGGTAGAGAGATGGTGAAGGGGAGAGGGAGGTAGAGATATGGGGAGAGGGAGAGGGGGGTAGAGAGATGGGGAGCGGGAGAGGGGGGTAGAGAGATGGTGAAGGGGAGAGGAAGGTAGAGAGATGGTGAAAGGGAGAGGGAGGTAGAGAGAGGGTGAAGGGAAGAGGGAGGTAGAGAGAGGGTGAAAGGGAGAGGGAGGTAGAGAGAGGGTGAAGGGAAGAGGGAGGTAGAGAGAGGGTGAAAGGGAGAGGGAGGTAGAGAGATGGTGAAGGGGAGAGGGAGGTAGAGAGATGGTGAAGGGGAGAGGGAGGTAGAGAGATGGTGAAAGGGAGAGGGAGGTAGAGAGAGGGTGAAAGGGAGAGGGAGGTAGAGAGATGGTGAAGGGGGAGAGGAGGTAGAGAGGTGGGGAGAGGGAGGTAGAGATGGGGAGAGGGAGGTAGAGAGATGGTGAAGTGGAGAGGGGGGAGAGAGATGGGGGGAGAGGGAGGTAAAGAGATGGTGAAGGGGAGAGGGAGGTAGAGAGAGGGTGAAGGGGAGAGGGAGGTAGAGAGAGGGTGAAGGGAAGAGGGAGGTAGAGAGAGGGTGAAAGGGAGAGGGAGGTAGAGAGATGGTGAAGGGAGAGGGAGGTAGAGAGATGGTGAAGGGGAGAGGGAGGTAGAGAGATGGTGAAAGGGAGAGGGAGGTAGAGAGAGGGTGAAAGGGAGGGGAGGTAGAGAGATGGTGAAGGGAGAGGGAGGTAGAGAGGTGGGGGGAGGGAGGTAGAGAGATGGGGAGAGGGAGGTAGAGATGGTGAAGTGGAGAGGGGGGGGAGAGAGATGGGGGAGAGGGAGGTAAAGAGATGGTGAAGGGAGAGGGAGGTAGAGAGAGGGTGAAGGGGAGAGGGAGGTAGAGAGATGGTGAAAGGGAGAGGGAGGTAGAGAGAGGGTGAAGGGGAGAGGGAGGTAGAGAGAGGGTGAAGGGGAGAGAGAGGTAGAGAGATAGGGAGAGGGAGGTAGAGAGATAGGGAGAGGGAGTAGAGAAATAGGGAGAGGGAGGTAGAGAGAGGGTGAAGGGGAGATGGAGGTAGAGAGAGGATGAAGGGGGAGGGAGGTAGAGAGAGGGTGAAAGGGAGAGGGAGGTAGAGAGATAGGGAGAGGGAGGTAGAGAGATAGGGAGAGGGAGGTAGAGAGAGGGGAAGGGGAGAGGGAGGTAGAGAGAGGGTGAAAGGGAGAGGGAGGTAGAGAGAGGGTGAAGGGGAGAGGGAGGTAGAGAGATGGTGAAGGGGAGAGGGAGGTAGAGAGATGGTGAAAAGGAGAGGGAGGTAGAGAGAGGGTGAAAGGGAGAGGGAGGTAGAGAGAGGGTGAAGGGGAGAGGGAGGTAGAGAGAGGGTGAAAGGGAGAGGGAGGTAGAGAGATAGGGAGAGGGAGGTAGAGAGAGGGTGAAAAGGAGAGGGGGTAGAGAGAGGGTGAAAGGAGAGGGAGGTAGAGAGAGGGTGAAGGGGAGAGGGAGGTAGAGAGAGGGGTGAAAGGGAGAGGGAGGTAGAGAGATGGTGAAAGGGAGAGGGGAGGTAGAGAGGAGGGTGAAGGGGAGAGGGAGGTAGAGAGAGGGTGAAGGGGAGAGGGAGGTAGAGAGATGGTGAAAGGAGGAGGGAGGTAGAGAGAGGGTGAAGGGGAGAGGGAAGTAGAGATATGGGGAGCGGGAGAGGGGGGTAGAGAGATGGTGAAGGGGAGAGGAAGGTAGAGAGATGGTGAAAGGGAGTGGGAGGTAGAGAGAGGGTGAAGGGAAGAGGGAGGTAGAGAGAGGGTGAGAGGGAGGTAGAGAGAGGGTGAAGGGAAGAGGGAGGTAGAGAGAGGGTGAGAAAGGGAGAGGGAGGTAGAGAGATGGTGAAGGGGAGAGGGAGGTAGAGAGATGGTGAAGGGGAGAGGGAGGTAGAGAGATGGTGAAAGGGAGAGGGAGGTAGAGAGAGGGTGAAAGGGAGAGGGAGGTAGAGAGATGGTGAAGGGGAGAGGGAGGTAGAGAGATGGGGAGAGGGAGGTAGAGAGATGGGAGAGGGAGGTAGAGAGATGGTGAAGTGGAGAGGGGGGGAGAGAGATGGGGGAGAGGGAGGTAGAGAGATGGTGAAGAGGAGAGGGAGGTAGAGAGATGGTGAAGGGGAGAGGGAGGTAGAGAGATGGGGGAGAGCGAGAGGGGGGAGAGAGATGGGGAGAGGGAGGTAGAGAGATGGGGAGAGGGAGGTAGAGAGATAGGGAGAGGGGGTAGAGAGGGGGTAGAGAGATGGTGAGGGGAGGGGAGGTAGAGAGAGGGTGAAGGGGAGAGGGAGGTAAAGAGAGTGGTGAAGGGGAGAGGGAGGTAAAGAGATGGTGAAGGGGAGAGGGGGGTTAGAGAGATAGGGAGAGCGAGAGGGGGGAGAGAGATGGGGAGAGGGAGGTAGAGAGATGGGGAGAGGGAGGTAGAGAGATGGGGAGAGGGAGAGGGTCGTAGAGAGATGGGGAGAGGGAGAGGGGGGGGTAGAGAGATGGTGAAGGGGAGAGGGAGGTAGAGAGATGGGGAGAGGGAGAGGTGGGTAGAGAGATGGTGAAGGGGAGAGGGAGGTAAAGAGTGGTGAAGGGGAGAGGGAGGTAAAGAGATGGTGAAGGGGAGAGGGAGGTAGAGAGATGGTGAAGGGGAGAGGGAGGTAGAGAGATAGGGAGAGGGAGGTAGAGAGATGGGGAGAGGGAGGTAGAGAGATGGGGAGAGGGAGAGGGGGGTAGACAGATGGGGAGAGGAGAGGGGGGGGTAGAGAGATGGTGAAGGGGAGGGAGGTAGAGAGATAGGGAGAGGGAGGTAGAGGATGGGGAGAGGGAGGTGAGAGAGATGGGGAGAGGAGGAGGGGGGTAGACAGATGGGGAGAGGGAGAGGGAGGTAAAGAGATGGTGAAGGGGAGATGGAGGTAGAGAGATGGGGAGAGGGAGGTAGAGAGATGGGGAGAGGGAGGTAGAGAGATGGGGAGAGGGGGGTAAAGAGATGGTGAAGGGAGAGGGAGGTAGAGAGATAGGGAGAGGGAGGTAGAGAGATGGGGAGAGGGGGGTAAGAGATGGTGAAGGGGAGAGGGAGGTAGAGAGATAGGGAGAGGGAGGTAGAGAGATGGGGAGAGGGAGGTAGAGAGATGGTGAAGGGGAGAGGAGGGAGATAAAGAGATGGTGAAGGGGAGAGGGAAGTAGAGAGATGGGTGAAGGGGAGAGGGAGGTGAGAGATGGTGAAGGGGAGAGGGAGGTAGAGAGATGGTGAAGGGGAGAGGGAGGTAAAGAGATGGGGAAGGGGAGAGGGAAGTAGAGAGATGAGGGAGAGGGAGGTAGAGAGATGGTGAAGGGGAGAGGGAGGTAGAGAGATGGTGAAGGGGAGAGGGAGGTAGAGAGATGGTGAAGGGGAGAGGGAGGTAGAGAGATGGTGAAGGGGAGAGGGAGGTAAAGAGATGGTGAAGGGGAGAGGGAGGTAGAGAGATGGTGAAGGGGAGAGGGAGGTAGAGAGATGGTGAAGGGGAGAGGGAGGTAGAGAGATGGTGAAGGGGAGGAGGGAGAGGGAGGTAAAGAGATGGTGAAGGGGAGAGGGAAGTAGAGAGATGGGGAGAGGGGGTAGAGAGATGGGGAGAGGGAGAGGGAGGTAGAGAGATGGTGAAGGGGAGAGGGAGGTAGAGAGATGGTGAAGGGGAGAGGGAGGTAAAGAGATGGTGAAGGGGAGAGGGAGGTAGAGAGATGGTGAAGGGGAGAGGGAGGTAGAGAGATGGTGAAGGGGAGAGGGAGGTAGAGAGATGGTGAAGGGGAGAGGGAGGTAGAGAGATGGTGAAGGGGAGAGGGAGTAGAGAGATGGGGAGAGGGAGGTAGAGAGATGGTGAAGGGGAGAGGGAGGTAGAGAGATGGTGAAGGGGAGAGGGAGGTAGAGAGATGGGGAGGGGAGGTAGAGAGATGGTGAAGGGGAGAGGGAGGTAGAGAGATGGTGAAGGGGAGAGGGAGGTAGAGAGATGGTGAAGGGGAGAGGGAGGTAGAGAGATGGGGAGAGGGAGGTAGAGAGATGGTGAAGGGGAGAGGGAGGTAGAGAGATGGTGAAGGGGAGAGGGAGGTAGAGAGATGGTGAAGGGGAGAGGGAGGTAGAGAGATGGTGAAGGGGAGAGGGAGGTAGAGAGATGGGGAGAAGGAGGTAGGAGATGAGATGGTGAAGGGGAGAGGGAGGTAGAGAGATGGTGAAGGGAGAGGGAGGTAGAGAGATGGTGAAGGGGAGAGGGAGGTAAAGAGATGGTGAAGGGGAGGAGGAGGTAGAGAGATGGTGAAGGGGAGAGGGAGGTAGAGAGATGGGGAGAGGGAGAGGGGGGTAGACAGATGGTGAAGGGAGAGGGAGGTAAAGAGATGGTGAAGGGGAGGAGAGGGAGGTAGAGAGATGGTGAAGGGGAGAGGGAGGTAGAGAGATGGGGGAGAGGGAGAGGGTGTGTGTGTGTGTGCTTGACGTGTGTGTGCATGTGTGTTTATGATCTTGTGGCCTTGAACTGACCTTTGGGATTCTTTGCTATTGATGCATATTATGAGGCAGATCAACATGACCTATTGTTGTAGTCATTACTGCAGTGTTAGATTGAGCTCATTGTGCATTCTCCTCGACCTCTCGCGAACATTCCTACATTAGTCTGAGCAGTCACTTAGAAGTGTTATTGCATGTTTCAATCGAAGACTAAAGCAAGATTAGTTTGATGCTGCAGTGAATCTCGGCTCTTGAAACGAACGCGGTGCTTTGGAATTGAGTGGAATGATTAACAATTTGATGAAGAAACAATGAGACCGGGAGAGTCGAGCCATACAGAACATTTCAATGGGTCATGCACACAACAACATCATTTAAACAGCCATTGTTACAACCTAAATGTTTTAGTCACCCGTCTTGCCACGGGCAGCTGTTTAGTGGCTTGCCGAGAGAGAGAGAGAGAGAGAGAGAGAGAGAGAGAGAGAGAGAGAGAGAGAGAGAGAGAGAGAGATGTTGTCCCTGCTGACCTCTCTTTCTCTGGGAGGGAGATAGATAGATAGATAGATAGATAGAGAGAGAGAGAGAGGCAGGATGTGGAGCCATGATAGAGTGTGATCGACCAGGACCAGAAAGGGAAGGCTGTCTTCTTCTCCTTCTTCTGAAAGCAGTCCAGGGAGAGTGTTAATGTGTTGTGTTCTGAACCCTGATCACTCTGCCTATTAAAAGGCCATTAGATCTGTAATGAGGGGGAAAGTCCAAATGTGGACAGGCTTCGTTTAATTAGGCTGGTGGTCGTGGGCTGGTGAGAGACAGGAAGCAGTTTGATGCACACACACAGAAATGCAGAAGTTTGACTGTTCTAATAAAACAGAAGCAAATGTGCCTTTAATGCTTCCCTTAGACTAGCATAGAGAACATTTCATATCAATCCCCAAGCTTTACCTCAGCATCACCCAATAAACACTAACACTGTGTTCATATTACAGATATATTACATAAGCAAAGTGTTGTTACACAGGCTAATATTAGTTTAGTTCAGTCAGCTCTTCAGAGCTTAGTGACTGATTTGGGTTGGAAAAACAGAATAACAAACTAGTCTTGGACGGGATGGTTTGACATGATTCATGCGTGTGTAGCATGTATATGACCAGAGAAAATAAGGAAAATGAAAAGGAGACGGCCTGTTTATTAATGCAGGGCTGGAGAAAGGCGTCCGTCCTAAGTGGTCCCGGGTAACACGCCGAAGATTAATTGCCACGCGAAGGCAATGAATTAAAGTTGATCTATAGCTCATCACAATATACATTGCTGGGCTGCTCCCTCCCACAATGAAATACTTGAGTTTTAATGTGGATTCGTCCGTCAGAGGAGGTGGCTGACAAATTCAGCATTGGAAACTGAAATCCAACCAGGCAATTAAGAAGGAGAGGCCCTCAGGGTGACCACATCCTCCCAGGATGCATTTCTGCAGACAGACAGACAGACAGACAGGAGAGATAGACAGACAGGAGAGATAGACAGACAGGAGTGACACAGACAGACAGGACAGGACAGGACAGGACAGGACAGGACAGACAGACAGACAGACAGACAGACAGACAGACAGACAGACAGACAGACAGACAGACAGGAGAGATAGACAGACAGAGAGAAAGACAGGAGAGATAGAGACAGACAGACAGACAGACAGACGGGAGAGACAGACAGACAGACAGACAGACAGACAGACAGACAGGAGAGATAGACACAGAAAGACAGACAGACAGACAGACAGACAGACAGACAGACAGACAGAAGAGATAGACAGGTCAGACAGACAGACATACAGACAGACAGACAGACAGACAGACAGGAGAGATAGACAGAAAGGAGAGACAGACAGGCAGACAGGAGAGATAGACAGACAGGAGAGACAGACAGACAGGAGAGACAGACAGACAGACAGGAGAGATAGACAGACAGGAGAGACAGACAGACAGGAGAGATAGACAGACAGGAGAGAGAGAGAGAGAGAGAGAGGAGAGACAGACAGGAGAGAGAGAAGAGAAAGACAGACAGACAGAGAGACAGACAGGAGATATAGACACAGAGAGACAGACGGACAGACAGACAGGAGAGACAGACAGACATACAGACAGACAGACAGGAGAGACAGACAGACAGAGAGACAGACAGGAGAGCTAGACAGACAGGAGAGACAGACATACAGGAGAGGTAGACAGACAGGAGAGACAGACAGGAGAGAGAGAAAGACAGGAGAGACAGAAGAGACAGACAGGAGAGACAGACAGGCAGGAGAGGTAGACAGACAGGAGAGATAGACAGACAGACAGACAGACAGACAGACAGGAGAGACAGACAGACAGGAGAGACAGACAGACAGACAGACAGACAGACAGACAGACAGACAGGAGAGCTAGACAGACAGGAGAGACAGACAGGAGAGACAGACAGACAGACAGGAGAGATAGACAGACAGGAGAGACAGACAGACAGGAGAGGTAGACAGACAGGAAAGCTAGACAGACAGACAGGAGAGACAGACAGGCAGGAAAGACAGACAGGCAGGAGAGACAGACAGGAGAGACAGACAGACTGGAAAGACAGACAGACTGGAAAGACAGACAGACAGACAGGAGAGCTAGACAGACAGGAGAGCTAGACAGACAGGAGAGACAGACAGGAGAGCTAGACAGACAGGAGAGACAGACAGACAGGAGAGATAGACAGACAGGAGAGACAGACAGACAGGAGAGGTAGACGGACAGGAGAGACAGACCAGAGAGACAGACAGACAGGAGAGACAGACAGACAGGAGAGATAGACAGACAGGAGAGACAGACAGACAGGAGAGGTAGACAGACAGGAGAGACAGACAGGAGAGACAGACAGGCAGGAGAGATGGACAGAAAGAAGAGACAGACAGACATGAGAGACAGACTGGAGAGACAGACAAACAGACAGACAGACAGGAGAGCTAGACAGACAGGAGAGCTAGACAGACAGGCGAGACAGACAGACAGGAGAGACAGACAGACAGGAGAGACAGACAGACAGGAGAGATAGACAGACAGGAGAGACAGACAGACAGGAGAGGTAGACAGACAGGAAAGCTAGACAGACAGGAGAGACAGACAGACAGGAGAGGTAGACAGACAGGAGAGACAGACAGGAGAGACAGACAGGCAGTAGAGATGGACAGACAGAAGAGACAGACAGACAGGAAAGCTAGACAGACAGGAGAGCTAGACAGACAGCAGAGACAGACAGACAGGAGAGACAGACAGACAGGAGAGACAGACAGACAGGAGAGATAGACAGACAGGAGAGACAGACAGACAGGAGAGGTAGACAGACAGGAGAGACAGACCGGAGAGACAGACAGACAGGAGAGATAGACAGACAGGAGAGATAGACAGACAGGAGAGACAGACAGACAGGAGAGGTAGACAGACAGGAGAGACAGACAGGCAGGAGAGATGGACAGACAGAAGAGACAGACAGACAGGAGAGACAGACAGGCAGGAGAGATAGACAGACAGACAGACAGACAGGAGATACAGACAGACTGGAGAGACAGACAGACAGACAGACAGGATAGCTAGACAGACAGGAGAGCATTACAGACAGGAGAGACAGACAGGAGAGATAGACAGACATGAGAGATTGACAGACAGGAGAGGTAGACTGACAGGAGAGGTAGACAGACAGGAGAGCTAGACAGACAGGAGAGGTAGACAGACAGGAGAGATGGACAGACAGAAGAGACAGACAGACAGGAGAGACAGACTGGAGAGACAGACAAACAGACAGACAGACAGGAGAGCTAGACAGACAGGAGAGCTAGACAGACAGGAGAGACAGACAGGAGAGACAGACAGACAGGAGAGATAGACAGACAGGAGAGGTAGACAGACAGGAAAGCTAGACAGACAGACAGGAGAGACAGACAGGAGAGACAGACAGGCAGGAGAGACAGACAGACTGGACAGACAGACAGACAGACAGACAGACAGACAGACAGGAGAGCTAGACAGACAGGAAAGCTAGACAGACAGGAGAGACAGACAGACAGGAGAGATAGACAGACAGGAGAGACAGACAGACAGGAGAGGTAGACAGACAGGAGAGACAGACCGGAGAGACAGACAGACAGGAGAGACAGACAGACAGGAGAGATAGACAGACAGGAGAGGTAGACAGACCAGACAGGAGAGACAGACAGGCAGGAGAGATGGACAGACAGAAGAGACAGACAGACAGTAGAGACAGACAAACAGACAGACAGACAGACAGAAGAGCTAGACAGACAGGAGAGCTAGACAGACAGGAGAGACAGACAGACAGGAGAGATAGACAGACAGGAGAGACAGACAGACAGGAAAGCTAGACAGACAGGAGAGACAGACAGACAGGAGAGACAGACAGGAGAGACAGACAGGCAGGAGAGACAGACAGGAAGGAGAGATAGACAGACAGACAGACAGACAGACAGACAGACAGACAGGAGAGACAGACAGACTTGAGAGACAGACAGACAGACAGACAGACAGACAGACAGACAGGATAGCTAGGCAGGCAGGAGAGCTAGACAGACAGGAGAGACAGACAGACAGGAGAGGTAGACAGACAGGAGAGCTAGATAGACAGGAGAGACAGACAGGCAGGAGAGATGGACAGACAGAATAGACAGACAGACAGGAGAGACAGAGAGATAGACAGATGGAGAGACAGACAGACAGGAGAGACAGACAGACAGGAGAGATTGACAGACAGGAGAGAGAGACAGACAGGAGAGAGAGACAGACAGGAGAGAGAGACAGACAGGAGAGAGAGAGACAGGAGAGACAGACAGGAGAGAGAGAAAGACAGGGGAGACTGAAGAGACAGGAGAGATGGACAGACAGAAGAGACAGACAGACAGGAGCGACAGACTGGAGAGACAGACAGATAGACAGACAGACAGGAGAGACAGACAGACAGGAGAGATTGACAGACAAGAGAGACAGACAGATAGACAGGAGAGACAGACAGGAGAGACAGACAGACAGGAGAGAGAGAGACAGGAGAGACAGAAAGGAGAGAGAGAAAGACAGGGGAATCGGAAGAGACAGACAGGAGAGACAGACAGTAGAGACAGACAGACAGGAGAGACAGACAGACAGGAGAGATAGACAGACAGGAGAGAGACAGGAGAGACAGACAGGAGAGAGAGAGAGACAGGAGAGACAGACAGGAGAGAGAGAAAGACAGGAGAGATAGAAGAGACAGACAGGAGAGACAGACAGGCAGACAGACAGACAGACAGGAGAGGTAGACAGACAGGAAAGCTAGACAGACAGGAGGGACAGACAGACAGGAGAGACCGACAGGAGAGACAGACAGGCAGGTGAGATAGACAGGCAGACAGACAGACAGACAGACAGGAGAGACAGACAGACTGGAGAGACAGACAGACATACAGACAGACAGACAGACAGGAGAGCTAGACAGACAGGAGAGCTAGACAGACAGGAGAGACAGACAGGAGAGACCGACAGACAGGAGAGACAGACAGACAGAGAGACAGACAGACAGACAGACAGACAGGAGAGACCAACAGACAGGAGAGACAGACAGACAGGACAGATAGACAGACAGACAGACAGACAGAGAGACAGACAGACAGACAGACAGACAGACAGACAGACAGACAGACAGACAGGCAGAGAGACAGACAGACAGACAGGAGAGACAGACAGACAGGGGAGACAGGATAGCCAAACAGACAGGAGAGACAGACAGGAGAGAGAGACAGGAGCGACTGGGAAGGAGAGATAGACAGGCAGACAGACAGGAGAGACAGACAGACAGACAGAAAGGAGAGACAGACAGACAGACAGACAGACAGACAGACAGACAGACAGACAGACAGGAGAGCTAGACAGACAGGAGAGACATACAGACAAGAGAGATACACATACAGGAAAGAGAGAGAGAGACAGGAGAGAGAGAAAGACAGGAGACGTAGAAGAGACAGACAGGAGAGACAGACAGACAGGAGAGAGAGACAGACAGGAGAGATAGACAGACAGGAGAGACAGACAGACAGGAGAGACAGACAGACAGGCGAGATAGACAGACAGACAGGAGAAACAGACAGACATACAGACAGAAAGGAGAGACAGACAGGAGAGAGAGACAGACAGACAGGAGAGACAGACAGACGGGAGAGTCAGACAGACAGTAGAGACAGACAGAATGGAGAGACAGACAGAAAGGAGAGACAGACAGACAGGAGAGACAGACAGGAGAAACAGACAGACATACAGACAGAAAGGAGAGACAGACAGGAGAGACAGACATACAGACAGGAGAGACAGACAGACAGGAGAGACAGACAGACAGACAGACAGGAGAGACAGGGAAGGGTACGCCATCGGATGAATCAATAAGAGAAGAGGATATTTTTATTTTTTATTGAAGTCCTCCTTTCAAAGCCTTTCCTCCGTCTCTTATTCATGAAGTACAGTAGTAAGTGCTTGCAAATCGATTGTTTTTCCCCTTTCTTGAGTGCGTTCATTAGTCAAATGATGCAACAAAAGATAACAATGGCTCGCACTAAACGATCCAAATCCAAAGAAAGGGAAACCAGTTGGTCTTAGGAGGCTCAGCCTGGCAGTGACTGTTGCCTGCATCTATCTTTCTACTTCTCATGCCTGTCTAGATAGGACCTCTGTGCCTTTTTGTGTGTGTCATTACACGGCGTGAACGGTTTGTTTCATCCATTCCTCTAGCCAGAGTGAGCAGCAACAATCACCTGGACTCACTCTGTGTCCTCCTCCAGTCCTCGTCATTACTCATGTTATCTACTTAACCTTTGTCCCTTCCACAGTCCTCACTGCAATAACCCCTGGAGGGCAGAGAAAACATACTGTGTGTTTGATTGTTTACCCTTTTGTGTGTGTGAGCGTTCACGTGCTTCAGTGTTCATGTGTGTGTGTGCATGTTTGCATGTGTGTGTGTGTGTGTGTGTTTGTGACTGTGTGTGTATGTGTGTATGTTCATGTGCTTTTGCGAGTCCCTTATGAAAATATGTCTACACAGCAGAAGTAATAGGTCGAGAGCGATTCCTATTTTCCACTAGTCCACAGTCAGAAGGAAAGGATAGAACGCTCCATTGTGGACAAGGAGGTAGAGTGCTGATAGCAGGACTTTAATCCATAACATATTCAGAGTGGGAGAAGTGAGCGGCCTGCAGTTTGTGCTATTTGCTGTGATAGAACTGGCAGAGAGGCTCCAGGTGCAGCAGCCACGCAGGCTCAAGAGGACCTCTGAGAATTACCCTTCTCATACGGGTCACTGTCACGTTCCTGCACAAGAGGAATACACTGTAGCTTTTCTGTCAGAAACACCCCTTTCTAAAGAGACTATGTATGGTAACTATTAAATAGTATTATTATTCCCTTTATAATCAGCTGCCTGACATTAAGATAATGCATCTCCAACGCTTACTGATGTACAATGTCGCTATATCATTCTGCTTCTTTGTTTTTGGTCTAAGGGAAAGTACTAACTATTCATCTCACAGAACCCGCAAAGTATTTTGTCTGTGCTGTCTCTTCCGTTACGTCAGACCTCAGTAAGACTAGCTGTCGCCATTGGGATCCTAATGAATCAAATTGCTAAATCATTGTTGTGACTCCTGTGACAGTTGGTCTGTTGTTGGATGTTGTTGTGGGATAAGTATTTCCTGTTCCTTACTTGTCACTCTGTTAGAGTGGAGGTATGTACTGCTGCTGCTGTTTTCCCCTCTATCTGCCTGCACATTACCCAGGGGGCCGAGCCAGAGGTGCGGTGGGAGTATTTGGAGCTCCGCTGAGCTCGTAGGAGTTGTAACCAAGACTCTATGTTCTGTTCCCCTCCAGTTAGAGAGAGGGAGGAAGGGAGAGATGGAGAGAGAAATAGAGGGGGAAAGATGAAGGGAAGAGGGAGAGGTACAGTAGAGAGAGGGAGGAAGGGAGAGAGGGAGAGAGAAATAGAGGGGGAAAGATGAAGGGAAGAGGGAGAGGTACAGTAGAGAGAGGGAGAGAAAGACAGAGAGTGAGAGGAAGAGAGAGGAAGGGAGAGAGAGTGAGAGGGGGAGAGATGGCGAAGCAGGGAGAGAAGGAGAGTTAGGGGTAGAGAGAGGTAGGCCTGTGGTGTTCCCATCCTCTATAGACTACAGCTGTGCTGCCTAAAGAGACAGAGACAGACAGGCTTTGTCTCCAGCGTCATCCACAGCTTAAACAAACACATGTTATGTAAGAGCCTTTCAAACAAACACACTGTACCGTACCGGAGAGGGAGGGGGAAGACAAAGTTTAGAGAGATGGAGGAAGGGAGGAGGAGAGACAGGGGGAGGAAGACAGTGAGTGAGTGAGAGTTGGGGAAAATGGGATGGTATTTCACAGTAGAACAGATTAATCAGAAACTGTTCATTATGCTGAATCATTTCAGAAATGCTCTTAAATCTAATTTACATTTGTTTGATTTTTTAAAAACTTTTCCACATATGAACTACTCAGACAATTACTTTTTTCCTTCTCCCCCAAACTTCAGATTACTTGGTCTTTCACAGCTGGAGGGACAAATCAGTCCATGTACTTCAGCCACTACCACTGGGACCTCTCTCCCTTCCTCCCTCTCTCTCTCCCTCTCTCTCTCTCTCTCTCTCTCTCTCTCTCTCTCTCTCTCTCTCGCTCTCTCTCTCCCTGTCCCTTCTCTCTCTCTCTCTCTCTCTCTCTCTCTCCGCTCTCTCTCTCTCTGCTCTCTCTCTATATATTCATATGTCTATCTCTCCTCCCTCTCCCTGTCCCCTCTATCTATCTCTCTTTCTCTCTCTTTCTCTCTGTCTTCTCTCACTCTCTGTGGCACTGTCAGTCTGTTGCCCCCTCCGTCGCTTTGTCACACTCTCTCCCTCTCTGTGGCACTGTCACTCGAATCAGACGTTAAGTGCTGGCAATGTGAAGAGGTGCTCAAAGCGTCTGCTCCAGACAGCCCTGAGTGCTGCGCTGCTTTTCTGAGGCTTTGCTGCTCTCCATCTCTGACTCTCTGAGCCTCTGTGTCTTATCTACCTCTGCCTGTCTGCCTCTTTCTCTACCCCTCTCATTCCCTCTCTCGCTCTCTGCCTCTATCTCTCTCCATATCTGCCTCTCTCTGGTGGCCCTTGATTACAGACCTGCTGAGCTGTGGCCCCCCACTGGGTGGGATAGGCTGTGCTCCAAACCTATGGGCCCTGCCCCCCCCTCCAAACCACCCTGAACAACATGCTCCAAAAGCCCCAGACAGCTGACCCCTCCAGCCTCGTGCTCTTCTAAAAACCTCTGCAGCCAATAGCCATATTTCAGGTTACCTTTGATGCTGTTGTGTTTGATGGTGTTGTTTTGTAGTGGCTCCCAGTACTCAGTCAGCAGATGATAGCAAGAGGAGCATCAGGTTACCATGACACATGTGCTCCTCTACTTTCATATGACCAGAGGATTTGGTCTGCAGCTGTTTTCTATCTATTCGCCTGTCTGGCTGGGCCTGGGATCGTCAGGTTTGTGGAGGCACCTCTCTGAACTTACTTAAACTCTACCAGTTGTTCTTTCTTCACTAGGCTTGACCCCTGGAAATCCCTCCGATATTAGGCAGGTTCTGGAACAAGGGGGGCTAGGGAGACAGAGGCCTGAGCTGGGCCTCATATTCCAGGCCTGCCAGTCTCTACTGCTACAAGGGCAGAGCAAACATGTCTCCCTCCTCCACAGAGCAGAAAGGTCAGAGTGAGAAGAGACTGGCGAGGTTTAAAGGGATATTAAAGAGCTCTATGTGTACACAAGTTCCTCTGCCTCCCCCTGCGCCCCGGGTCTTTCCCGGTCAGCAGTCGCTCTCTCTCTCTCTCTCCCGCTCTCTCCCTCCCTTCCCGTTCTGCTTTATTAAAAAAGAGATTGTTGTTATTGGGAGTGTTTGGGATGTGTGTAATTCAGGACAGACTGCTGCGTTATTCAGCCAGTCTGGTAAGAGAAACAGAGAGAAGAGTAGGCTTTGTGCAGTCCTAGCAACCAGCACTACCCTTAAATGATCCTTATTGTTATCTTTCTACTTCGAAGGCAGCCTCACCCGAGGTGACTTACAGTACACAGATACAAGACCCCAGATTAGAATTTATATGAGGAGACAAACACCCTACATGTCAACTGTCCTCAATAACATCAGAGATTATATTATTAGGCAATTATTCAGCAGGCTAAACTATCGACAACCCTGAGACATTGAAGCCTGATGCAAAGCAACGCGTGCATCACTGCAGGAGACACGACTTCCAATCACATATCATTGTCCACTCTGAGTCACTGAGTGTTGGTTATTTTGGTAGTGACGCTGTAGATATAATATGTCAATAGAGTCCACAGGCATTTGGTGAGTACATGGCCGGTTTATGTGGAGGCTAAGTTATGTCTGCCGTTGGAACAGTGCTGTAATTCTGACAGCTCTCTGGTTTACACTGTGAAAAATGATGCTGAGAGATTCTAAACTTTTTTTAATAGAACATTGTTAATGAGACACGGACATATTTGTAAAATACCGAATAGGTACCACTGCCTTGGAGCTTTGTGTTTGCTTTGTGAAAATCTGAAAGGCTTGAATTGTTCTTGGGCGAAACGTGTTCTCCGGCTTTCTAGTTTATCTCTATATTTCTCAAGATGACTAAATGCTCTTTTGATGCGCTCCATTCACTGAGTTGCGAGCTCACACAAAAGACAGGGATGCTACCCCAGTTGATTTAGTGGACCCCGAGCAGATTCTCACAATGGAGCGGGCCTGGCTTTGATATTTATAGGCTATAATCTATGGGGCAGCGTTGGAACTGGGAGCCGTGAAAAGTGGATTTTCACAGCTAGCGCTAAGCGTGATCTTTGAAGAGGACTCATGGCTCCTGTGTCTTGTGCAGCGCTTGGTGGTTAACCTCAGGGTAGTGGAGCCTCTTAGACTATACAGCTCTGTAGGGAGATTTGGCAGGCAATTGGCAACTGCATTAACTGAAACCAGACTGGAGCACTGTGAAATAGTGGGTGGGTCTGTACTGGAGCAGCCCCTCAGGTTGAGTGAAAGGGTGTGATTGTGATGGAAGGGGAGAAAGAGCACTGTGATAGAGGAGTACTGGACAACCGGTTCAACAGCACCCTGAACATCCATTCATTCAGGTGGGCCTTTGTCAGGATATCTTCTCTTGTAGTGCAGTGGGATAGGGTTTTTTGTGTCCTGATACTGCACTCTCTCTTGTTGCAAACCGGCTAGGACTAACAGAGGAGAGACAGTCTCATTTGAATGAGATTCAACTGTTTTCTCCCCTGTCTGACGTGCCTGTCACCTTATCCAGTGTCCCAGTCTCCCTCTCACCACCCCCAGCAACATTGTACATATTATCTCCTTCACCGCCTCCCAGGCTTTAACCGTGACAAGAAAAGACAGGCGTTCTCCTAAGGTAAGCTGGCCTCGCTTCCACGGCTATCTGTGGGTATCAGGATCCGCGAGTCGCAGGTTCAATCGGCTAATCCAATCCTGTTTGGTTGTTGAGGCTGTAATATTAAAATTAAAATCATGTGGGGAATATCAACACCTCTCAGCAGGATGACAACACTGTGGATGACCTGGTTAGTTTGCTTTCCTTGCAGTTTTCCGTCCTAATTTCTATGCCTTGGCCCCCTCTCGCTCCCTGGTAATAAGAAAATGTGCCGTAGTCTCTGTTTACTGAGCTTGACTATCTGGCTGCCGTTTCTCATATTGTTTGAAAACAAACAGGAACGAAATGATCAGGTCGGGGTTTAGATCACTTGTTTGTTTTTCATGCATCGCTCCCCTTTCCTAGTCAAGGAGGTATAGGAGGGTGTATATCTCACGTTGGCCTTCGTGCTGGGTTGTATTGGGTTATGTTGTGTTGGGTCGGGTTGTGTTATGTTGTGATGTGTTGTGATATGATGTGTTGTGATAAAATGTGTTGGGTTGTGATATGTTGTGTTGTGATGGGTTGTGTTGGGTTGGGTTGTTTTGTGTTGTGATGTGTTGTGATATGTTGGGTTGGGTTGTGTTGTGATATATTGTGTTGTGGTATGTTGTGATATGTTGGGTTGTGATATGATGTGTTGTGATATGTTGGGTTGGGTTGTGTTGTGATGTGTTGTGGTATGTTGTGTTGTCATATGTTGGGTTGTGATGTGTTGTCTTGTGATGTGTTGATATGTTGGGTTGGGTTGTGTTGTGATATGATGTGTTGTGGTATGTTGGGTTGGGTTGTGTTGTGATATGTTGTGTTGTCATATGTTGGGTTGTGATGTGTTGTCTTGTGATGTGTTGATATGTTGGGTTGGGTTGTGTTGTGATATGTTGTGTTGTAATATGATGTGTTGTGATATGTTGGGTTGGGTTGTGATATGTTGTGTTGTGATGGGTTGTGTTGGGTTGGGTTGTTTTGTGTTGTGATATGATGTGTTGTGATATGTTGGGTTGGGTTGTGTTGTGATATATTGTGTTGTGGTATGTTGTGTTGTGATATGTTGGGTTGTGATGTGTTGTGATATGATGTGTTGTGATATGTTGGGTTGGGTTGTGTTGTGATATGTTGTGTTGTCATATGTTGGGTTGTGATGTGTTGTCTTGTGATGTGTTGATATGTTGGGTTGGGTTGTGTTGTGATATGTTGTGTTGTAATATGATGTGTTGTGATATGTTGGGTTGGGTTGTGATATGTTGTGTTGTGATATGATGTGTTGTGATATGTTGGGTTGGGTTGTGTTGTGATATGTTGTGATGTGATGTGTTGTGATATGTTGGGTTGGGTTGTGTTGTGAAATGTTGTGTTGTGGTATGTTGTGTTGGGTTGTGATGTGTTGTGATATGTTGGGTTGTGATGTGTTGTGTTGGGTTGTGTGTGGGAGTCATCACAACTCTGTGTGTGTTGTGCTCCTAACCACTAGGTGTTCCACTGGATCAAAGTCATGACGACAGCCTCTTGAAGTGGGTTAAGGTGGAACAGTCCAGGAGGGGGAGGCAGGCAAAACTCAGTATAGCTATTTTCTCTTATTGATCCCTTTCTGAAAGTTCTATTTTAGTGGAGATGGGGTTGTCTGTCTGAGGGGAGAGGAGGAGCAGGGCTTTCTCTCTGCCTCTTGTGTTCGATCAGAGTGCTTCTATCTAATGGAAGTAACCCACTTCAAAGCCGGCGCTGCCAGATCCCCTCCCTCAATTAGGACCCGGCAGCAAGATTAAAGCCAGCCCACATTAATCAGGTTTGATTAGTCGAGCCCAGAGCTCCAGCTGTTCCCTGTGACAGGCCAGCGAGGTGAGCTCCACGCCCCCAGTGAGGGAGGGAGAGACGAGACCAGGCTGAGAACTGGCTGTACCCCCTCGCTCATCTCTCACCCTTTCGCGCATGTGCCCTTTATATGTCCCGTTTTGTGGAGGCTTACCATTGCATAGTCTATCAATGATTTGATGACATTTTATTTCAAAGGCTTTTGTGTATGTTTGTCTGAGATGATTTAGGTGTTAAATGTGGCATTGACTAGGTAAGCCCTCATTCTGTCCCACCACGCATTCTGAAGTGATATGTCACCGGCAGCTCCTCTGAAGCAGCTTATCTTCGTGCTGCTGTCTGAACCTGCATTTCACTGTATTGTAGTCCCATTCCATTTCATTAGCTCTGCCCAAAATGATTCATTTACATGACAGATGCAGCGGAGTGCAGGCCGGTAGGACAGCAGCAGAACACCACCTGTGATGTCAATTTGTTATTTGAACCTTTGGTCTAGAGTTCACCTCCTCTTTCTACCCACTACCCTACCCTCAGTGATAGTGTTGCTCTTTTTACTACCGTCATACTGACGGCTAGTTATACTGTAATACACTGGGAAAACAACTCAATCTCTTTGCCTGTGAAGGGACCGGCTTCTTGCTCTTTGAAACTAGCCATTTTGTGCCTGTGAAATTCAAGATGGTTGTGTGTGTGTCTGACATAATTGTTATTCTGTGGGCTGCAGGCTATGTCTTTGGCTGAGCTCAGGGCTGCCAGGCCTTGTTGCTATCTGCCAGGCTCCAGAAACTGGATCTCTGGGTCATTTAGACAGACCTTAAACACAGCGCAACCAGCCAATGAATGCCCTGGTGTCAGGTTACAGCTCCCTAAGACTCAGCTCCACAGCTCACACTGCTGATTGGGGTCAAGAGAAGCCCAGCAATCATCTACAATTAGTACCCGATTTGAAATCTCCTGCACGCTTGAGTCATTTTGAATGCACGGTCGGAATGTAGGCGGGTCGCAAACAAGTTTGTTCGGAAGTTGTTGCGTTACAAACCTGTAATCTACCAGTGTAATCATGCTGATGAGTTTGTGATTGTGCTGGATGCACTGATTTCAGCATGCACACAACAAGCTAAGGAGCTTTTATTTAAAGAGGTGTATGTGCGTGCACACTTTTGTGTGTGCATGCGTGTGAGTTTGTGATTGGGGGCGGGGGCTGACATAGGGTCACAAGACCACTGGTCGTCCCACACACTCCAACTGCTTTTAAGATAAGATCATAGCTCCATGCCCCTAGAGGCTACTGTAACATGGTGCCTTGGCTTGGCTTGCTCTACCTCTGACTGACTGAATACCAGTCAGTAAAGTATGAGGGAGCTGCCTTGCTACTGAGTCTGTCATCTCAGTGCTTCAAAGTCGCTCATTGTCCCACCACACAAAAAACACAGCCATTTATTTCCACTCCTGATAGATCAGCACATACTGCTGTACAGAACTCTGCCTTCATGTTCACTCTCCTTCCTCCTTCCTCTCCCGTTGCTCTGATTATTTCTGCACAACTTTGGGCTGCTGTTTTCTGAAGTGTTTCCAATGATAATGACAGATTTATTTTGAGGTCATTGTGTTTGTCTTTCTGACTCAATGAAGTTTGATTGAAACCGTTTGCTTTTGTTGTTGTGTTGTAGATTCTGTTTGAGGGCGTTGTACAGATTCTCTCTGAATACTGGGCATCATTTATGATTCATGTTTTCCCCCTACCATTAATCTTTTCTCATCCTGTGAATTCTGTCATTTTTGTTGAAAACGGTAATATAGAGTCACTTTCTTATTTGTATCTCTCTGTTACACAAGTGGGATGTTCAATAATTCCAGTCTTCCTCAGATAGCTAGGACTGTTTAAACAACCAACCAAAAAAAGAGAGAGAACGATTTGCTGGCATACAGTTGTTCATCTCTTTTGTGTGTTCTGTGCGGCAGCATCATTTGCGAGACAGATGCGTTCAGTCCTTCTTGTCCTGCAACAAAAAAGCAGCCAGTAATTACATCCATTTAGACCCCTGAAAGAGATGCATTTGATATGTGATCCCTGAAGCTGTCTTCAATTTTAAGACGCAGACAAACAGTGAAAATAGCGCAGGACCTGCGTGGAGCAGTCATCATCGACGCAGCTTGAGAGCCAATTGAACAGTGGTGGGCTAGGCTATTCTGGGACACAATGGGGGGAAAAGTGAAGAAGTGGGCTGTGGTAATTGAGCGTGTGGGCAGGATGATGTTTTTAAATGGCCCAGTTAATTGTTATTTAAGGAATGGGCCTTTAACTGATGCAGTTAGTGGGCTGCACTCTGCCTTCCCTCGGCGTCCCCACCGGGATTGGTGGAGAGGGGCTGTGGGGGTGTGTCACAGATGAGTGTCATTATCATTACCATCTATCTGCATCTGGGGATGGATGCTCACGGACACGACAAGCCCAGCAGTCCTCTCCTCCTTATCCCTCCCTCCCTTTTTCCTGGTTCTCTCTCTCAGACACAATTTCTCCCTCTTCTCCACTACCTATATATCTCTCTCTTCTCTCGCTGTTCTATATCCCATCTCTCTTCATCTCTCTTCCTCCCCTCTCTTCCATCCCAACACACCCCCCTCTTCAGTGCAGCTATGAATAGTGGAACTCTCACATTAAAGGTCTCCTCTGAGTCCTATTTCACATCATTACTGCGATCTGTCTATTCCTTTAAGATATGCTGAATCGCTCTTAGGAGACGTCCTACTAGTAATGGCGGCTGTATGATCTCATTGCTTGCTTTGCTCCAGGCAGTGAGGACATGTCGAGACATATTGACAAAAAACAATATTTTTATGAAATCAAATAACAAGCGATTGACAGCTCTGTCTCCATCTAGCTTGTGAAATTTCTCTGAACTCTTCTTGTTCCCCAAGCAGAGGTCAACGACCAGTCGGACCGGCCTTATGTAACTGTGGCGTTTTAAAAGGGACAGAATATTTTTTTTTCCTCCGGGGAAGTGGGGAGATAGTAATGTACTCTGTAAAGATAAGAGACTGTCTTTGGATTCCTGTTCACGGTCTTGAACTGATGGGCTATAACAGTACTTCTAGAAATGTGCTCATACTGTAACTGGATACCATTTAGCATCAACATTCTTAAGAACTTGATGGTGGTTTGAAAAATGTCCAGCTGTCAATCACTGGGTCATTTGATCTAATAGCGGCCTAGCAGGAAAATGTTTTGTTTTTTTAAGCCTTGAAAGGTTGTGTCATATGCATGTGGGGACAGACATGCACACAGTACTGTGTGTTGCCTGTGTTATGGCATGTTGTGGATCTCCGTGTGTTGGTGACAGTGTTATTTTGGTCTGGCAGTGGGTGGGTGGGTGGACGTCCAGAGCTGTGCTGTGACGTGGCCCCAGGTCCAGTCTTAGTGTGTCAGGGTGGAAAGTTTCCCCCAGGCAGTTCCCCTGACTTGTTCCTGCTCCCAGCTCCATAGCTCCATGCACGGGATTCAACTACCATGGAAAAATAGCTATATTTAGAAATGCTGTTGTGGGTGATGCTGCTGCTGGCTGTGCCATTGAAAGGGATGCATTCATATGTTAAAGCCCCCTTGCCTGGGCTGGCTTTGAATGATTCACTCACATAGACAAACAAACACACAGCAGCCATGGCAGAACCTGCAAGAAAACGAAGCTGCCTGTCTGAAGCTGCCTGCCTGCCTGCCTGCCTGCCTGCCTGCCTGCCTGCCTGCCTGCCTGCCTGTAGCACTGCTTCACTGCTCTCATTATTCCCCACCTCAACAACCTCTAGTTCCGCAGCTGTGTTCAAGCTGCACAAGGAGAACACATAGATGGAGCCACTGTGGTTAATCTGAGGATGCTGCCGGCTCCTCCACTAACATCACTCTGGGTTATTTTATGAGTCTCCCAGGCTGGCCATGTTGTTCTTTCTGTTCCCTGTTAGTTTACTGCTCCCATTTCCCATAATCTAGATCACACTAGTCTCTGAGCTGCCTTCTCTCTCGCACCTCTCCAAACAGGCAGGCTTACCCACAGTACAGTTCAGTAGACTGGAGCATTCTGTATCATCCCTCATCACTGACCAATAGACAGCCTCAATGACCTCATGCATATCTGGCCCTTGGGCTCCGACACACTTTAGCAAAACCAATATATTGAGCAACACACCATAGTCTATTTGTTACTCCTGTTGATCGTTCCTCCTGCAGTGTAACAATAGCTAAGGGCTGGGTGGCTCAGACATTGTATTTTGTGTTAGTTTCAGTTGAATCGTCATGCTGGGTGGGTGGTTGTCATGTCACATTGATCGGAGGTGGTTAATGGTCCTTTTTTTCTCAACATCTATGGACAATAGTCACTTTAACCATATCTACATGTACATACTACCTCAATCAGCCTGACTAACCGGTGTCTGTATGTAGCCTCGCTACTTTTAAAGCCTCACTACTTTTATAGCCTCGCTACTGTCTTTTTACTGTTGTTTTTATTTCTTTACTTACCTATTGTTCACCAAACACCTTTTTTGCACTATTGTTTAGAGCCTGTAAGTAAGCATTTCACTGTAAGGTCTACACCTATTGTATTCGGCGCACGTGAAAAATAAACATTGATTTGATTTGATGGTTCGTCTTTATGGACATACAGCCTACAGAAAGTCTACACCCCTTAAACTGTTTCACATTTTGTTGCGTTACAAAATGGGATTGAAATGGATTGAATATACAAAGTGGGATTGAAATAGATTGAATATACAAAGTGGGATTGAAATAGATTGAATAGGAATGTTTTGTTATTGAGCCAAACAAAATACTCCATGATCTCAAAGTGAAAAGACAATTCTACACATGTTTACAAGTGAATAAAAATTGAAATAACAAATATAGTCATTGCATAAATGTTCACCCCCTTTGTTGAGGCAAGCCTAAATGAGTTCAGAAGTCAAATTTGGCTTAATCAATAAACATAATAAGTTACACTACATGACCAAAAGTATGTGGACACCTGCTCGTCGAACATCTCATTCCAAAATCGTGGGCATTAATATGGAGTTGTTCCCCCTTTGCAATATCAACTTTCCACTACATGTTGTAACATTGCTGTGGGGACTTGCTTCCATTCAGCCACAAGAGCTTTAGTGAGGTCAGGCACTGATGTTGGGTGATTAGGCCTGGCTCGCAGTCGGTGTTCCAATCCATCCCAAAGGTGTTTGATGGGGTTGAGGTCAGGGCTCTGGGCAGGCCAGTCAAGTTCTTCCACACTGATCTCGACAAACCATTTTGTCATGCTGACACAGGAAAGGGCCTTCCCGAAGCTCTTGCCACAAAGTTATAAGCACAATTACCTCGACTAACCTGTACCCCCGCACATTGACTCAGTACCGGTACCCTCTGTACTCGTTATTGTTATGTAATTTTCTTGTGTTACTTAAAAAATATATAAAAAAATGTTTTACTTGAGTTTTTTTATTTAATATTTCCTTAACTCTATTTCTTGAACTGCAATGTTGGTTAAGGGCTTGTAAGTAAGCATTTCACTGTAAGTTCTACACCTGTTGTATTCGGCGCATGTGACAAATAACATTTGATTTGATTTGACAATATCATCTAGACGCTGTAGCATTAAGATTTCCCTTCACTAGAACTACTGGGCCTAGCCCGAACCATGAAAAACAACCACAACCATTATTCCTCCTTCACGAAAATGTACAGTTGGCATAATGCATTCGTGCAGGTAGTATTCTCCTGGCATTGGCCAACCCAGATTCGTCCGTCGGACTGCCAGATGGTGAAGTGTGATTCATCACTCCATCCGACGCTTGGCATTATGCCTGGTGATCTTAGGATTTGTGCTGCTGCTCGGCCATGGAAACCTATTTCATGAAGCTCCCTATGGACAGTTATTGTGCTGACGTTGCTTCAGAGGCAGTTTGGAACTCGGTAGTGAGTGTTGCAACCGAGGACAGGCTCTGTTTACGCGCTACACACTTCAGCACCGGCGGTCCTGTTCTGTGTGCTTGTGTGGCCTACCACTTCGTGGCTGAGGCGTTGTTGCTCCTAGACGTTTTCACTTCACAAAAACAGCACTTGCAGTTGACCGGGGCAGCTATAGCAGGGCAGAAATTTGATGCTGACTTGTTGGAAAGGTGGCATCATATGACTGTGCCATGCTGAAAGTCACTGAGCTCTTCAGTCAGGCCATTCTACTGCCAATGTTTGGCTATGGAGATTGCATGGTTGTGTGCTCGATTTTAGACACCTGTCAGCCACGGGTGTGGCTGAAATAACCAAATCCACCAATTTTTTAAAACAATTTTTTTAAATTAAAATGTTACCCCCTTTTCTCCCCAATTTCGTGGTATCCAATTGTTAGTAGTTACTATCTTGTCTCATCGCTACAACTCCCGTACGGGCTCGGGAGAGACGAAGGTCGAAAGCCATGCGTCCTCCGAAACACAACCCAACCAAGCCGCACTGCTTCTTAACACAGTGCGCATCCAACCCAGAAGCCAGCCGCACCAATGTGTCGGAGGAAACACGGTGCCCCTGGTGACCTGGTTAGTGTGCACTGCGCCCGGCCCGCCACAGGAGTCGCTAGTGCGCGATGAGACAAGGATATCCCTACCGGCCAAACCCTCCCTAACCTTCCGAATCCACTAATTTGAAGGGCTGTCCACTTAAGTTTGTATATATAGTGTATATGGACTCACTGTGTGTACAACAGCTGTAAGGTCCCTCAGTCAAGTATTGAATTTTAAGCACAGATTCAACTACAAAGACCAAGGGGCTTTTCAAAAGCCTCATAAAGAAGGGCAGTGATTGGTAGATGGGTAACAATAACAAATCAGGCATTGAATATATCTTTAAGCATGGTCAAGTTAATAATTATGCTGTTGATGATGTATTATATGGAGGACCATAGCCGCCATAATTATATGAATAAATAAATGTATATATAAATAGATAAATCATTATTTAAATAATGAATCCCACTTTCTGTCATTTTATTAATGTATATTATTCCTTCATTCATTTATTTATGTATTTCTTCCTCCAATATGATAACGAGGGGGTGTCAAGCAAAAGTATGTGTGTGGTATCTAACACACCATTGGTTGATCAATGCCATGGCGCGTTGATCAATTTCATTTGCCTGGGCTGTGTTCAGTATGAGAGAACGTGTTCAAAGTTTAAAGCCCAGGTTTCACATTAGCACCCCCCAAACAATAATAGGTTGCACATATAGCTATGTATCAATATGATGTCACTTTTTTGGGGGAAAATTGAGATCAAATCTATTATATACTTCTGTGCACCATAAAAACACATGAAAAGAACAAATGGAACATTGTCATTGCTTGACGTAGAAACAGGTGAACAGTTTTGGAACACTGAGCCATTGACTCCCTGCTTGCACCAGGTGGCTGTGTTACAAGTGGGTTGCTTTTGACAATAAGGCACCGGACTACAGCCATATAGTTTTGAACCTAGAAGAAGACCAAGAGACAAGATGGAGTCGACCGGGATGGGCGAGAGGAATGTCCAGTTGGCCAGAAAAGCATGGTAAAGTCACATTACTGAGTATCAAGCTAGCTAGCTTGGCCACAATTGATAAAGTCGAGTTGGCTAGCCAGCTGCGTTTTACAGCCACACTCAATTTTACACTTAGGTAGTAGCTAGCTAGATATATAACTAAACTGTAATTATCATAAACCATTATTATCTAGGTAGCTAAAGATCTGTGAAATGTAAAGCAAGCAGGATCGTGGCATGTCAGAAGCAATACATGTTGGCTAGCTCACGTTAACGAGATAAATTATTAAGGAATAGAGTGGATAATTAATTAGTAAGCTAGCAGCTAGCTAACTACAGCCAAGTAAAGAGGAGCATGTTGTCATGATGGAATAAATTACCTATGTGAAGTATATGGATTATCCACCATAGTGGAATATACTGTTTCACCTTAGCAATCGTTTAGTGAGATGAGATGTGGTACCATAAACAGGAACATGGAGTACTCTGTCAGTAAGTTATATTATTGTGTTCCTTTACATTGCATGATACTAGGCAGGAGGCCCTGGGCTCTCTCTTGCACTCATGACTTCTTTCCATCTCTCTCTAGGTGCTAAAGAGTCAGAATGGTCCAAGGATCTCCAGAGCCTTCTGACCAACCTGTGATCTCTCCAGCGCAGTAAGCTACACTCATAATAGTAAACATGATGCACCATAGTAAACCTCCTTCACTGTGGCAGTCTGCCTGTGTGATGACATAGCATATTATCCAGAGCCACTGGTTGGATTGGATTTACTGTACTCACGCCAAAACTCATGCCCTCTTCTCCTTGTATATGTCTCCCGGACTTTTATCAAAACTAACATGTCCATACTCCTATCCCCGGAGGAGTCTGCTGGGCTGTGGAACTCTAGAGCAGCACATGAAAAAAAACCTGCCACCAGCAGACAGTTCCCTGAGGAAGGATGCAACTATCAAAGCTTTTTTAAAGGCCACATTTTGGGGAACAAATGCAATTTAGTTTTGTATAAACTCATTTGAATTAGATTTTGATTACAAATAATAAATAAACAATAATTTTTTCATAGCGTGTTTGTTACTAACTTTTACTAACTTCGGTGGTAACTTAAACATAAAGACAACCCTTAGAGCTTATGACTCAAAAGGTCTAAAGTAAATGGAAGTACCGTGTCCAGGGTGAATATATTTTTACTTGTGTATATCAGATACATCACACAGGTGTGTCAACTAAAATATATATCCCAGACAAGATTGAAGAATGGGACAAGTAGACAAAGTCAATATAAGTCAGTGCTTGCGTCCGTAGCTGTTGGTATGAATTTGAGTGGTTACATACAATACATGTTGACAGACTGGCTGCGAGACAGAGAGACTGTTGCTGTACTCCCAGGTAAAGCCCTTTCTTCTGGAACCACTGAAGGCCTCAGTCTTCAGTCAGGCAGCTTGAAAATATGTCACCATCCAGGCTGATGTCACAGCATGCAGATGCCTGATCGAGAGATGACAATAAATGCATTATGTACCTTTCATCACCAAAGCCATGTTAGCATTTACTGCACATGTTGCGGAACAATTCAACCCTTTTGTTAGTGCCACTGATATATGGAAATTCACATACAGTATTCCGTTCATAAGCATTGACTAATACCTGTAGGGAAGGGGTAGGCAACCCTGATCCAGGAATGCTGCAGGCACATCATGTTTTTGATTTAACCGACCTTGATCAATTAGCTCAGTTGTTCAGGGCTGCGTTCAGTACATAACGTAATTGAACGGAAATGGTGCTGTACTGAACGACTAGTTGAAAAAGGTGGAGGGTTGTGGGTTAAAAATGCACCACTGCCCTTTAAATACGTCACTCATTGCTTCAAGCCACACCCACCAAAACAAAGCAAGCCGTATCTCGGTCTTTTCAAGAACGTACAAGAATGTTTTAGGAAAAGGTGGTGTCCGGTACAAACCGGTCCGCAACGTAGCAAACGTGTGGTGCCTAGTGGAAAGTAAATCGTGCAGTACCTTGCGGCGCTCCAGGAACAGGGTTGCCTACTCATGCTTTAGGATCCTGTGGCGAAACGACTGCTGTGCAAGGTATTGGGCAACAGCTTTCTTCCAGGGCCCATATTCACAAAGCGTCTCAGAATAGGGCTAGTGATCTAGGATAACCTCCCACTTGTCAATGTAATTGTACTCAGTGTGAAGGAAAAACTCTGCCTAAAATCAGTACTACTCTGATATTCTTTGTGAATATGGTCCCTGGTCTGTCAGCAATGCCACTCCACCTGAAATGCAACAACAACAGAAACATGAAAAATAATTATCTTAGTCAGTCAGTAACTTTGTTAACCAGCTAATGAAACAGTAATGTAAATGTGCACAAGCCCATTAAATGATCAAAATTATATGAAAACAACACAGCCTATTATTTGCAGTAAAATTAGGAGGGGTGTTTTTCTTGCCAACATTCAGCCAGAAAAGCATTAAATAACAGGCAAGGAACACAGTAGTTTGACGACAACTGTTCAAATAGTCAGTAACTATCTACCAATATATCTGCCAATAATATAGCTAGTTCTTATCTAGAGAACTTGTTCGAGGCCATTTAGCTAGCTAGCTACACTATACATATAAAAGTATGTGGACACCCCTTCAAATTAGTGTATTTGGTTATTTCAGCCACACCCGTTGCTGACAGGTGTATACATTCGAGCACACAGTCATGCAATCTCAATAGACAAACATTGGCAGTAGAATGGCCTTACTGAAGAGCTCAGTGACTTTCAACGTGGCACCATCATAGGATGCCACCTTTCCAACAAGTGTGTTCGTCACATTTCTGCCCTGCCAGAGCTGCCCTGGTCAACTGTAAGTGCTGTTATTGTGAAGTGGAAATGTCTAGGAGCAACAACGGCTCAGCTGTGAAGTGGTAGGCCACACAAGTTCACAGAACGGGACTGGCGAGTGCTGAAGCTGTTACGGTGCGTGAATGAGGACCCAAAAGCGAATCAACTTAAACAGAGCTTCTTTAATTACCAAACATAGGTAGGCTCAGATGGACCGGCAGATTCCGACAGGACAGGACAAGGTTACAGCAAACATGACGACAGTCTGGTTCAGGCATGAATGACACAAACAAACAAGAATCCGACAAGGACAGGAGCAGAAACAGAGAGAGATATTGGGACCTAATCAGAGGGAAAAAGGGAACAGGTGGGGAACGGGGTGAATGGGTAGTTAGAGGAGACAAGGGACAGCTGGGGGAAAGCGGGGGAGAAAAGGTAACCTAACACGACCAGCAGAGGGAGACAGGGTGAAGGGAAAGGACAGAGACAAGACAACATGACAGTACCCCCCCACTCACCGAGCGCCTCCTGGCGCACTCGAGGAGGAAACCTGGCGGCAACGGAGGAAATCATCAATCAGCGCACGGTCCAGCACGTCCCGAGAGGGAACCCAACTCCTCTCCTCAGGACCGTACCCCTCCCAGTCAACTAGGTACTGATGACCACGGCCCCGAGGACGCATGTCCAAGATTTTACGGACCCTGTAGATAGGTGCGCCCTCGACAAGGATGGGGGGGGGGGGGGAAGACGAGCGGGGGCGCGAAGAACGGGCTTAACACAGGAGACATGGAAGACCGGGTGGACGCGACGAAGATATCGCGGAAGAAGAAGTCGCACTGCGACAGGATTAATGACCTGAGAGATACGGAATGGACCAATGAACCGCGGGGTCAACTTGCGAGAAGCCGTCTTAAGGGGAAGGTTCTGAGTGGAGAGCCAAACTCTCTGACCGCGACAATATCTAGGGCTCTTAGTTCTACGCTTATTAGCAGCTCTCACAGTCTGCGCCCTATAACGGCAAAGTGCAGACCTGACCCTCTTCCAGGTGCGCTCGCAACGTTGGACAAAAGCCTGAGCGGAGGGGACGCTGGACTCGGCGAACTGAGATGAGAACAACGGAGGCTGGTACCCGAGGCTACTCTGAAAAGGAGATAGCCCGGTCGCAGACGAAGGAAGCGAGTTGTGGGCGTATTCTGCCCAGGGGAGCTGTTCTGACCAAGACGCAGGGTTGCGAAAAGAAAGACTGCGTAAGATGCGACCAATAGTCTGATTGGCCCGTTCTGCTTGACCGTTAGACTGGGGGTGAAAGCCGGAAGAGAGACTGACGGAAGCCCCAATCAAACGGCAAAACTCCCTCCAAAATTGAGACGTGAATTGCGGACCTCTGTCCGAAACGACGTCTGACGGAAGGCCATGAATTCTGAAAACATTCTCGATGATGATTTGTGCCGTCTCTTTAGCAGAAGGAAGCTTAGCAAGGGGAATGAAATGAGCCGCCTTAGAGAACCTATCGACAACCGTAAGAATAACAGTCTTCCCCGCTGACGAAGGCAGTCCGGTGACAAAATCTAAGGCGATGTGAGACCACGGTCGAGAGGGAATAGGAAGCGGCCTGAGACGGCCGGCAGGAGGAGAGTTACCGGACTTAGTCTGCGCGCAGACCGAACAAGCAGCCACGAAACGACGCGTGTCATGCTCCCGGGTGGGCCACCAGAAACGCTGGCGAATGGAAGCAAGCGTACCCCGAACGCCAGGGTGGCCGGCTAACTTGGCAGAGTGAGCCCACTGAAGAACGGCCAGACGAGTAGGAACGGGAACGAAAAGAAGGTTCCTAGGACAAGCGCGCGGCGACGGAGTTTGAGTGAGTGCTTGCTTTACCTGCCTCTCAATTCCCCAGACAGTCAACCCGACAACACGCCCCTCAGGGAGAATCCCCTCGGGGTCAGTGGAGGCTACTGAAGAACTGAAGAGACGAGACAAAGCATCAGGCTTGGTGTTCTTAGAGCCCGGACGATAAGAAATCACGAACTCGAAACGAGCGAAAAACAGCGCCCAACGCGCCTGACGCGCATTAAGTCGTTTGGCAGAACGGATGTACTCAAGGTTCCTATGGTCAGTCCAAACGACAAAAGGAACGGTCGCCCCCTCCAACCACTGTCGCCATTCGCCTAGGGCTAACCGGATGGCGAGCAGTTCGCGGTTACCCACATCATAGTTACGTTCCGACGGCGACAGGCGATGAGAAAAATACGCGCATGGGTGGACCTTGTCGTCAGAGAGGGAGCGCTGAGAAAGGATGGCTCCCACTCCCACCTCTGACGCGTCAACCTCGACAACGAACTGTCTAGAGACGTCAGGTGTAACAAGGATAGGAGCGGATGTAAAACGATTCTTGAGGAGATCAAAAGCTCCCTGGGCGGAAACGGACCACTTAAAGCACGTCTTGACAGAAGTAAGGGCTGTGAGAGGAGCTGCCACCTGACCGAAATTACGGATGAAACGACGATAGAAGTTCGCGAAGCCGAGAAAGCGCTGCAGCTCGACGCGTGACTTAGGGACGGGCCAATCAATGACAGCTTGGACCTTAGCGGGATCCATCTTAATGCCTTCAGCGGAAATAACAGAACCGAGAAATGTGACGGAGGAGGCATGAAAAGTGCACTTCTCAGCCTTCACAAAAAGACAATTCTCTAAAAGGCGCTGGAGGACACGTCGAACGTGCTGAACATGAATCTGGAGTGACGGTGAAAAAATCAGGATATCGTCAAGGTAAACGAAAACAAAGATGTTCAGCATGTCTCTCAGGACATCATTGACTAATGCCTGAAAGACAGCTGGAGCGTTAGCGAGGCCGAAAGGAAGAACCCGGTATTCAAAGTGCCCTAACGGAGTGTTAAACGCCGTCTTCCACTCGTCCCCCTCCCTGATGCGCACGAGATGGTAAGCGTTACGAAGGTCCAACTTAGTGAAAAACCTGGCTCCCTGCAGGATCTCGAAGGCTGAAGACATAAGAGGAAGCGGATAACGATTCTTCACTGTTATGTCATTCAGCCCTCGATAATCTATGCAGGGGCGCAGAGACCCGTCCTTCTTCTTGACAAAAAAAAACCCCGCTCCGGCGGGAGAGGAGGAGGGGACTATGGTACCGGCGTCAAGAGCTACAGACAAATAATCTTCGAGAGCCTTACGTTCGGGAGCCGACAGAGAGTATAGTCTACCCCGGGGGGGGGTGGTTCCCGGAAGGAGATCAATACTACAATCATACGACCGGTGTGGAGGAAGAGAGGTGGCCCTGGACCGACTGAACACCGTGCGCAGATCGTGATATTCCTCCGGCACCCCTGTCAAATCACCAGGCTCCTCCTGTGAAGAAGAGACAGAGGAAACAGGAGGGATAGCAGACATTAAACATTTCACATGACAAGAGACGTTCCAGGAGAGGATAGAATTACTAGACCAATTAATGGAAGGATTATGACAAACTAGCCAGGGATGGCCCAAAACAACAGGTGTAAAAGGTGAACGAAAAATTAAAAAAGAAATGGTTTCACTATGATTACCAGAAACAGTGAGGGTTAAAGGTAGCGTCTCACGCTGAATCCTGGGGAGAGGACTACCATCCAGGGCGAACAAGGCCGTGGGCTCCTTTAACTGTCTGAGAGGAATGTCATGTTCCCGAGCCCAGGTCTCGTCCATAAAACAGCCCTCCGCCCCAGAGTCTATTAAGGCACTGCAGGAAGCTGACGAACCGGTCCAGCGTAGATGGACCGACAAGGTAGTGCAGGATCTTGAAGGAGAGACAGGAGTAGTAGCGCTCACCAGTAGCCCTCCGCTTACTGACGAGCTCTGGCCTTTTACTGGACATGAAGTGACAAAATGACCAGCGGAACCGCAATAGAGACAGAGGCGGTTGGTGATTCTCCGTTCCCTCTCCTCAGTCGAGATGCGGATACCTCCCAGCTGCATGGGCTCAGCACCCGAGCCGGCAGAGGAAGATGGTAGTGATGCGGAGAGGGAGGCGACGGAGAGCGCGAGCTCCTTTCCACGAGCTCGGTGACGAAGATCAACCCGTCGCTCAATGCGAATAGCGAGTTCAATCAAGGAATCCACGCTGGAAGGAACCTCCCGGGAGAGAATCTCATCCTTTACCTCTGCGCGGAAACCCTCCAGAAGACGAGCGAGCAAGGCCGGCTCGTTCCAGCCACTGGAGACAGCAAGAGTGCGAAACTCAATAGAGTAGTCTGTTATGGATCGATTGCCTTGACATAGGGAAGACAGGGCCCTGGAAGCCTCCTCCCCAAAAACAGATCGATCAAAAACCCGTATCATCTCCTCCTTAAAGTCTTGATACTGGTTAGTACACTCAGCCCTTGCCTCCCAGATTGCCGTGCCCCACTCACGAGCCCGTCCAATAAGGAGAGATATGACGTAGGCGACACGAGCAGTGCTCCTGGAGTAAGTGTTGGGCTGGAGAGAAAACACAATATCACACTGAGTGAGGAACGAGCGGCATTCAGTGGGCTCCCCAGAGTAACACGGCGGGTTATTGATTCTGGGCTCCGGAGATTCGAAAGCCCTGGAAGTGGCCGGTGGATCGAGGCGGAGATGGTGAACCTGTTCTGTGAGGTTGGAGACTTGGGTGGCCAGGGTCTCAACGGCATGTCGAGCAGCAGACAATTCCTGCTTGTGTCTGCCTAGCATCGCTCCCTGGATCTCGACGGCTGAGTGGAGAGGATCCGAAGTCGCTGGGTCCATTCTTGGTCGGATTCTTCTGTTACGGTGCGTGAATGAGGACCCAAAAGCGAATCAACTTAAACAGAGCTTCTTTAATTACCAAACATAGGTAGGCTCAGATGGACCGGCAGATTCCGACAGGACAGGACAAGGTTACAGCAAACATGACGACAGTCTGGTTCAGGCATGAATGACACAAACAAACAAGAATCCGACAAGGACAGGAGCAGAAACAGAGAGAGATATTGGGACCTAATCAGAGGGAAAAAGGGAACAGGTGGGGAACGGGGTGAATGGGTAGTTAGAGGAGACAAGGGACAGCTGGGGGAAAGCGGGGGAGAAAAGGTAACCTAACACGACCAGCAGAGGGAGACAGGGTGAAGGGAAAGGACAGAGACAAGACAACATGACAGAAGCGCGTAGCGTGTAAAAATTGTCTGACCTCGGGTGCAACACTCACTACCCAGTTCCAAAATATCTCTAGAAGCAACGTCAGCACAATAACTGTTTGTTGGGAGCTTCATGAAATGGGTTTCCATTGCTAAGCAGCCGCACACAAGCCTAACATCACCATGTGCAATGTCAAGTGTCGGTTGGAATGGTAAAGCTCGCTGCCATTGGACTCTGGAGCAGTGGAAACGCGTTCTCTGGAGTGATGAATCACACTCCATCTGGCAGTCCAACGGACAAATCTGGGTTTGGCAAATGCCAGGAGAAGGCTACCTGCCCAAATGCATAGTGCCAACTGTTAAGTTGGTGGAGGAGGAATAATGGTCTGGGGCTGTTTTTTAAGGTTTGGTCTAGGCCCCTTAGTTCCAGTGAAGGGAAATCTTAACGCTACAGTATACAATTACTTTCTAGATGGTTCTGTGCTTCCAACTTTGTGGCAACAGTTTGGTGAAGACCCTTTCCTGTTTCAGCATGACAATGTCCCCTTTGCACAAAGCGAGGTCCATACAGAAATGGTTTGGAGAGATTGGTGTGGCAGAACTTGACTTGCCTTTACAGAGCCCTGACCTCAACCCCATCGAACACCTTTGGGATGAATTGGAATGGCGACTGCGAGCCAGGCATAATCGCTCAACATCAGTGCCCGACCTCACTAATGCTCTTGTGTCTGAATGGAAGCAAGTCCCCACAGCAATGTTCCAACATCTAGTGGAAAGCCTTCCCAGAAAAATGGAGGCAGTTATAGTAGCAAAGTGGGGAACCATTCCATAATAATGCCCATGATTTTGGAATAAGATGTTCCACGAGCAGGTGTCCACATATTTTTGGTCCATGTAGTGTAAGATGAACTGTTGGTGGGAGCTAGCTAGCTAAGGAACACTCTGTTGGTGGGGGTAAGCTAACATTAGCTAGCTTTCACCCAGCAGTTTCAAGATATCTGGCTAGTTAATGGTATTTTTATCAACTTTATCAATCGGATGAATAGCTAGCAAATATATTTGTTCACCTATGTGTCATTTTTTTACAGGGATATTGACATAACAGCATACACATTTACAGCAGTATGTGTAGAAACATCTTGAGAGAGAGAGAGAACTAATTAAGACAGGCAAGATGTATGGCCTTCTCTCTCAGGACTGATGGTGATCTGATCAGATCTGTGTCTAGTGCCACAGAGTTACAAGTCTGAAATATACATAAGCTGCAGCCGTACTATACAGCTACAGATGTAACAATGTAATTAGGCCTGAGGTAATTGCTTGCAGTCAATCACCATAATGTAGTATGAACACAAATGACAAGAAACCCCACAACCCACCTTTTCAATGCACACACAATCTTACTAAAATAAACACGCTGATAACTTGGTTGGCAGCCAAACTTGCATCTTCTTCATTTTCTATGGGATTGGGTGGTGGATCGCATCCAACTTTTAAGGTGCATCGGCCTACACCGCCACCTGCTGTACTGGAGTGTGAGGCCAGTCACGACCTACATGCATTAAATTCTCTTTATTTGTCCAGTTCCTCTAAGAAAGTGAAATAGAGCCCTAGACACCACTTTCCTCCCCGTTCCTCCCACCACTACAGCACCCAAACCCCAACCCCATCCAGCCTCTCTAACCCTTTCACACAATCTCTCCCTTCTTACAGTTCACAAAATAACACATGCTCCACCGTTTCCTCCACAAAACACTCATCACACAGACAACTTGTGTCTTCATCTGCCGACAACGATAGCCACTCTTGCCACGTTCAAAACAACTGGGAACTCTGAAAAATACGAGGTCAAATCATCAGTAATCTTCAGGTTGGAAAGTCGGAATTCTAGAAAGTGGCCTGAGTTTCCGAGCTGGAATTCCGAGTTAGATGACCGCTCAAACTATTTTTCCCAGTCTGAGCTCTTTTTTTCTTCTCAGAGTTCCCAGTTGTTTTGAACACTCTAAAAAATCAGAGATTTCCAATCTCTGTAGCGGAAGGGGTAAGAATCCAAATGTGTATTTGGGAACTCTGATTGGTGGAAACCAGGAAGCTATGATAGAATGCTGAGAAGGTTAGTGTGGGGAAAGTCATGTGCACATGCAAGGCATTTTTACACCTGTGGATCTTGGGTCCATTATATGGGGTATCAGCCTGCTCAGTGACAGCCACAGAACACAACTGAAAGAGTTAGAAATATTTGCGTCGTAGCTCTTATTGCTGGGAAATCACCTCACTATTTAGCCTATTGGCTGGTGAGCTATTGTGGCTCATTTCAAGGTGGGGTCAAAGTCCTGCAATAAGAGCAATGACGCTAATATTTGTGTAAGCTCTTCACAGTTTTATTCTGGACTGATACTCAATTTCATGGACTCAAGCTACATAGGTAAAGCTGTGCATTGCTATATGAATGTTCAATATGCTGAAAAGTGAGGTGATTTGTTTCTGTTTACAGCAGTTTCAATGCGGGACTTGTATTTTATAGGCGAACTGCAAATTCTACTATTGTGGCTAGTTGTTATTTTGGCTAGCTTCACACAGGTGGTATAGAAGCAAGCAAAAGCAGTTGAGCAACGCGCCATGACATTGATCATCCAATGGTGGGTTAGATACCACCCACAGACGTTTGATTGGGGGAAGAAATACACAAGTTAATAAATATATAAATGCATTTTAATAATTAGATAATACATAAATAATTAAATACATACAGATACAGTGTGTAGAGAAAATGAATGAATTTTTGTCAGTATTTGTGTATGTCCTTGCTCATTTATTTAATTATGTGTGGATTTAGTTATATATTTATTTATCTATTTATATATGCATTTATTTATTTACTTCTAATTATGGCAGCTTTGGTCCTCCATAGTATTAACCTTTCTGATCTCCCCATCCCGGATCCGGGTTCGTGAATACAGACTCAAGCTCATTACCATAACGCAACGTTAACTATTCATGAAAATCGCAAATGAAATGAAATAAATATGCTAGCTCTCAAGCTTAGCCTTTTGTTAACAACACTGTCATCTCAGATTTTCAAAATATGCTTCTCAACCATTGCAAAACAATCATTTGTGTAACAGTATTGATGGCTAACGTAGCATTTAGCATTAGCATTCAGCTGGCAACATTTACACAAAAAAACAGAAAAGCATTCAAAAAAATCATTTACCTTTGAAGAACTTCAGATGTTTTCATTGAGGAGACTCTCAGATAGCAAATGTTCAGTTTTTCCTGAAAGATTATTTGTTTAGGACAAATCGCTCCGTTTTCTGCGTCACGTTTAGCTATGAAAAAACCCCTGTATCCAGGATTGTGTAAATCTATCAGCAAGCTCATTAGCATAACACAACGTTAACTATTTATGAAAATCGCAAATGAAATGAAATAAATATGCCATCTCTCAAGCTTAGCCTTTTGTAAACAACACTGTCATCTCAGATTTTCAAAATATGCTTCTCAACCATAGGAAAACAATCATTTGTGTAAAAGTAGCTAGCTAGAGTTAGCATTTCGCGTTAGCATTTAGCGTTAGCATTAGCGTTAGCATCCAGCACGCAACATTAACAAAAACATAAAAGCCTTCAAATAAAATCATTTACCTTTGAAGAACTTCTGATGTTTTCAATGAGGATACTCTCAGTTAGATAGCAGATGCTCAGTTTTTCCAAAAAGATTCCTTGTGTATTAGAAATAGCTCCGTTTTATACATCACATTTGGCTACCAAAAAAAATCCATAAATTCAGTCCTCAAAACACAAACTTTTTTCCAAATTAACTCCATAATATCGACTGAAAACATGGCAAACGTTGTTTAGAATCAATCCTCAAGGTGTTTTTCACATATCTCTTCATTGATACATCGTTCTTGGAAACATGCTTTCTCTCCTGAATCCCAGGAGAAAATGCCTGCACCTGAAGATTACGCACAATTTTAGACAAAGGACACCGGGCGGACCTCTGGAAAATGTAGTCTCTTATGGCCAATCTTCCAATGATATGCCTACAAATACGTCACAATGCTGCTAAGACCTTGGGCGAACGACAGAAAGTGTAGGCTCATTCCTTGCGCAATCACAGCCATATAAGGAGAGAATGGAAAACAGAGCTTCAGAAATTCTGCTAATTCCTGGGTGATGCATCATCTTGGTTTCGCCTGTAGAATGAGTTCTGGGGCACTTACAGACAAAATCTTTGCAGATTCTGAAACTTCAGAGTGTTTTCTTTCCAAAACCGTCAAGAATATGCATAGTCGAGCATCTTTTCGTGACAAAATATCGCGCTTAAAACGGGAACGTTTTTTATCCAAAAATGAAATAGCGCCCCTAGAGCTCTAAGAGGTTAAACCACCCAGACACATTAAAATATACAGTGGTCTTTCTGAACTGAGCTGCAGGACAGGAAGGAAACTGCTTAGGGATGTCACCATGAAGCCATTGATGATTTTAAAAGAGCCACAGAGTTCCATGGCTGGGAATGGAGAAAACTGAAGATGAATCAACAACATTGTACTTAGTGAAAAGAAGAATACAAATATACAGAATATATTCCAAAACATGCATATGTATGCAACAAGGCACTAAAGTAACACTGCAAAGGAAATCACTTTTTGGCCTAAATACAAATCCTTATGTTTGGGGCAAACAGAACACATCACTGAGTAACTGCCACCTCATTTTCAAGCATGGTCGTGGCTGCATCATCGTATAGGTATGCTTGACACCGGCGAAGACTGGGGAGCTTTTCAGGATGAAAAAACATGGGATGGACTAAGCAAAGGCAAAATCCTAGAGGAAAACCTGCTTCAGTCTGCTGTACACTAGACATTGGGAGAGGAATTCACCTTTCAGCAGGACAATAACCTACAACACAAAGCCAAGTCTACACTGGAGTTGCTTACCCAGAAGACAGTGAATGTTTCTGAGTGGCCAAGTTACAGTTCTGACTTAAATCTGCTTAAACATCTATGGCAAGACTTGACAATGTCTAGCCAAGATCCCCCAACACCTTGACAGAGCTTATAAATATTGTACAATCCAGGCATGCAAAGCTCTTATGAGACATACCTAAGAAGACTCACAGCTCTAATCAGTGCCAAAGGGGTTTCTAACATACAATGACTCAAGTTGGTGAATACTTATCTAATCAAGGTATATTACTTTTTGACAAAAAAATGGAAATGAAATCAATTTTAATTGCACTTTGTAACACAATAAAATGTGAAGAAATCCAAGGGGGGTGTAGACTCTATAGGTACTGTAAATAACTGGGACATGGCAGTCAGGACCCAAGCAGGAGAGATTGGTCTATATAAGGAAAGGGATAGAGAGAAGGAGAGAGGGCTAGAGAGAGAGAGAGAGCTGCAGGGAGAGCTACAGTGTGCACTGATGCAGGAGAAACAGAGGTTGTCCTAACATTTCAGCCAAACCTTCTATCAGAAGGGCGTGGTAACCTTGCACGTTTCTCTCTCTCGTAAAGGTTTTCACTTATGCCTGCTGTGGAAGAATAACCTATTTATATGAAATGGCTTGGCTCATCTGATCTTTTGTTAGTTCGACCAGGTGTGTGTGTGTGTGTGTGTGTGTGTGTGTGTGTGTGTGTGTGTGTGTGTGAAGCAGATACCATAGCTGTCCCTCAGCAGCTCAAATCAAATTCTATTGGCCACATGCGCCGAATACAACAGGTGTAGACTTTACTGTGAAATGCTTACTTACGATCCCATTCTCCACAGTGCAGAGTTAAAAAAGTATAGAACATATTTGCTAAATAAAAAGGAAATAATAACACAACTATAACGAGACGGGAGAATGGTCTTGGTCAGGGAGGTGACCAAAGACCCTATGGTCACTCTGACAATCAGGCCTTTATGGTAGAGCGGCCAGATGAAAGCCACTGTTTGCCAAAAGGCACCTAAAGGACTCTCAGACCATGAGAAATAAGATTTTCTGATCTGATGAAACCAAGATTGAACTCTTTGGCCTGAATGCTAAGTGTCACGTCTGGAGGAAACCTGGCACCATCCCTACGGTGAAGCATGGTGGTGGCAGCATCATGCTGTGGGGATGTTTTTCAGCAGCAGGGAATGGGAGACTAGTCAGGATTGAGGGAAAGATAAACAGAGCAAAGTATAGAGATATCATAGATGAAAACCTGCTCCAGAGCGCTCAAGACCTCAGACTGGGGCAAAGGTTCACCTTCCAACAAGACAACGACCGTAAGCATACAGCCAAGACAACGCAGGAGTGGCTTTGGGACAAGTCTCTGAATGTCCTTGAGAGGCCCAGCCAGAGCCTGGACTTGAACCCGATCGAACATCTCTGGAGAGGTTAAAGAAATGGAAGCACTTAGAATGTGTGATTGTCTTGGACTGCTGTGTTTCATCATGGAGAGAGGGTGGGGACAGAGAGAGAGAGACAAGAGAGACTAGAGAGAGAGTGAGGGCAGGCTTACATGCAGCATTGTTGATTAATGGCTGGTGGAGGTGACTTGTGGTGGGTAATGGCTGCAGCGTGGTTGTGTTATGGATGTTATATTTAAATGGTTTCTGAAGCAGAGAGGGCACCGTGGTGTATGTGGGGGGGGGATCTGCCAAACATGAACCCATGAGGAGAGCACGTCAGTGAACCAGCTCTGCTCTGGACACGAGGCCCGAGGTCTTCCTCCGGCTGACTATTCATCTGTCACCTTCTGAAATGAAGAAGGGATAAGCCACTTCCATTGAAGCTCATATCTTTATGGCACCGCCTAGGATGTATTCTATTCCCATTCAGATGTGCAGTGCTATATGTGTGTGTGCAGATGTGTGTATATGTGCGTGCTCGCCCGCAGGGGTGTTCTTTGTTCAAGGGTGCTCTTTGTTCAGGGGTGCTCTTTGTTCAGGGGTGCTCTTTGTTCAAGGGTGCTCTGTGTTCAGGGGTGTTCTTTGTTCAGGGGTGCTCTTTGTTCAGGGGTGCTCTTTGTTCAGGGGTGCTCTTTGTTCAGGGGTGCTCTTTGTTCAATGGTGCTCTGTGTTCAGGGGTGCTCTTTGTTCAGGGGTGCTCTTTGTTCAGGGGTGCTCTTTGTTCAGGGGTGCTCTTTGTTCAAGGGTGCTCTGTGTTCAGGGGTGCTCTTTGTTCAGGGGTGACCTTTGTTCAGGGGTACCCTTTGTTCAGGGGTGCTCTTTGTTCAGGGGTGCTCTGTGTTCAGGGGTGCTCTGTGTTCAGGGGTGCTCTGTGTTCAGGGGTGCTCTGTGTTCAGGGGTGCTCTTTGTTCAGGGGTGCTCTGTGTTCAGGGGTGCTCTTTGTTCAGGGGTGCTCTTTGTTCAGGGGTGCTCTTTGTTCAGGGGTGCTCTTTGTTCAGGGGTGCTCTGTGTTCAGGTGGTATTATTTCTCCTCTGGCTTTATGCTGAGAAGGCACAAATGAAAAACAAGAAGAATAACAGAGAGGGCCTGGGAAGGCTGGGTATAGGGCTGAGTGGCGTGGCCTCGGCCCGTTGGCTGCACTGCTGAAAGCTCTTAGAGAACAGGACCTTTTCTTCCACCCACAGCTGATCTGCTCTTTAATTAACAGCTATTTATGCAAGGCTGACAGTGGTGATGGATAGCAAGAGCACAGCCAAGGCTTCCTTTGTTTTCAGGGCAGAGTGACGGCCCATACAGTTGAGGGCGTGCAATAGTATTGAGTCTGCAGAGCAGGAGGAGGTGAGGGGTTAGGGTGAGCCAAAGCAGCAGCACAAGGAGGCAAGAGGAGGAGCCGAGGCCATAATTAAGGTTCGGCATGTTTGGCACTTGGTTTGACTCTTTGTCCTCAATACATCAGTATCTTCACATATTAGTGATGACTGAGGGAGGCCCAGTGAGGTGTGACCAGAGTGGTTTTCCCACACGTTTATAGGTAATAAACACATACAGCCCTGAGGTTTGGAACAAGGACAGGCAGGAGAACAAATTTCAGGGAGTAACTCTCAATCTATCTCAGGAAATGTTGTTATTTTGCTCTGAGTTTCACACCCACAATGCTGTTGGATGAGATTAGGCACCGTGAATTGTCAATGGGGCTGCAGTGCAGACAGTGCAATAGGGCTTCAGAGGGATAAACAGAGTTGACTGAGTCAGAGGCTGGGGGAGGCCGTCCAAATCAGCGGCACTCAGTGGAGGACAGTCATCAGGCCGGGGGATCACATGCAGGGACATGAACCCACTGAGTCACAGCTTTTATGGAAAGATGACATTTGCTGTTAACCTTTACCAGAAAAAAATGTATATATGTTTTTTTTTAATCCAGGAAGCGCAAAAGGACACTTGCCCCGCCATGCACTTAATATGACAGTGAGGAGGAGCACAGAGTAGAGGGAGTGGGGCTGGCCTGCACTTACCTGTTAGGGCGTCAGCATGCTTCAGTTCGGCTGGCGCCGGGCCAAAGTCGGCTAGCCGAACCTAGTGAGTGTGCTAACATACTCCCTTAAAAGACTTTCACTTGATAAGAGTACAAAGCGGCAATAGTATTGTTTGTCCATTTTGAGACACCGTAGCCAGTATACACTTCCTCAAAATAGTCATATTTAATCATTCATTCATTCTGACGTTTTTGCAGAGGAGATCTTCGTTGGCAATTTTGTATCTGACTAGGATGTTTGGTGCAGTATTTCTCAAGGACAAGTGGTCTCTCGTTGAATGACAACAGGCTCTTCATTGAAGAATCCCTACTGTTGACCAATCTCTGACAAGGTTTTGTAGACTTCGGCTACCGACTTCAGCTTACCTCAAGAACATTTTTGGTGTGCCCAAACAGCCCAAAAAAATCCTTGCCCAAGTCCAAAACGAACAAAAACTCACAATATATGCAAACTGTGCTGAACTGTTTCGGCTGGGAAGCATGCGGACGCCTTTAGGGTGAAGTGTTTTTACATGACGCTTTCATAAAATACACTGTATGTATGATTTGTGTGGCCCATATGCGTCATATGTCATATTTTCACTAACTTCTTGTGGATCTGGAACAGGGATGTAGAAAAATAGGTGCTATCTAGAACCTAAAAGGGCTGTCCCCATAGGAGAACCCTTTGAAGAACCCATTTTGGTTCTAGGTAGAACCATTTTTTTCTAAGAGTGTAGAACCCCTAGAATCATTCTATCATTAGGAGGAAGGTCATTGAACCCTGGTGTTAGGTGCAAGATGATGGGTGGTTATGAAAGCCATTATATATCCCATCGATTTTTGCCTGCCCCATTTCCTGATAGGTAGTGGTGTCTTCCGGCCCACCCCACTGTGAAAGCTGCAGGTGCATCAGCTCTGATTGGCAGGAATCGGATATCCAGGGAACTGCCAACCTCAAGTATGACCTCATTAATTACACCTGTCAATGAATCCCCACGGATCTCTCTCAATGTTCACAGCAGCCATCTAGCCTGGAGATGCAGCTTTCTCTGGGTTAGAGAACTCTGGGTTTAGAGAACTCTGTGAGCCTTAACAGCACAACGCTGGCAGCTGTGGTGGTGAGAGAGACCCCCCTTCTCTCTGACGCACACACGCACATGCACACATGCACACACACACACCTCTCTTGGGTGCAGCCGGAATAATTTGATCTTTATTTAAATCCTTAAATTATAGCTTATTAAAAATGCATGGGTAGCCGTTTATATGAGGCACTGGACACTGCGGAGGCTGCTGCACAGGCTGCCCTGTGATGTGTAATTGGTCTGAAGGTTGCCAACCCTTTGAACAAGTCAGGACGGAGAATGAGGATGGCTGTCTTTATTCTGCATCTCTATCTCTTTCTTTTTCTCTCTTTCTGCCCCAGCTCTCTCTCTCTACCTCTCTCTCTTTCTCCCTCTCCCTCTTTATCTCAGGGCTGAAAGCTTGCCTAGAATCACATTGTGGAAACTAAATTCTGTAACAGAGTAGCACAGTGTCATGACATGGCCCTTTCTGGGTGTAGATCGTGGCTTCCCCCCCTCTCACTCTCTCCTACACTTACTTTCTGTTATCTCAGGTCGTAAATTCCTGAGGGAGATTCTCTCCCCCTTTTCATGCAGAGAGAGAACCACAGAGTGAACAAGGGATTTCACTTGGCCAAACTCCTAAATCCCCAAAATGGGAGTTTAAACAGTATGTCCACCTTGAGAGTGTGGGAATGGTCCGTGGACACTTAAGGGACAGTGTGTTTCATTTTGTGACCTCATGAAGGACAGGAAACACACGTAACTATATCTCTGAATGTGTACATTTCTCAATTATGGTGTTTGCATCTAATTCTTTGTCACGGTCGTTGGAATAAATAGACCAAGGTGCAGCGTGCGTAGATTTCCACATGTTTAATTATTGAAACTCACCAAAACAACACAGAGACAAATGAAAGATGAAGTAATAGAATGCTCACAGGCACCACACAAAACCAATATGCCATAACCCACAGGTGGGAAAAATGCAACTTAAGTATGATCCCCTATTAGAGACAACGATAACCAGCTGCCTCTAATTGGGAATCATACAAATCACCAACATAGAAAATAAACCTAGAACCCCACATAGAAAATATAAACTAGAACAACCCCCCAGTCACACCCTGACCTACTCTACCATAGAAAATATAAGCTTTCTTTGGGCAGGACGTGACATTCTTGTATAAAATGAATGAGTAAAGATGAAACTATTTGTGAAATGATGTAATGTGATGTTAACCTTTAATTTTGAGAGAATTGTATTCCCTGTAAAGTTGAACTAGTCAGTGGCCACGCCCCCATGAGCACAGACATGATCTGGCGTCATGGAACCGCCTTTTCTATTGTTATGAATTAAACCCCATCCTGAGGAAATACTCTTCAGACCACGCATACCTCAGTGTAAACTGAGGTGGCACAGGTTTGAGTACCAAGACTAAGCAAACCCACAGCGGGAGCTGTGATTGCGAATAGTTGAATACCAAAACTAGAAAACTATACAACGTGGAGCATTGGCTACATGGCTGGAAATGGTTCAACTATGAGACTATCGATCCCTACAGAATAAGAGCAAATATTAGGTACTAATTACTAGTCTGCAGCTAGAAATTATGTAAATCTGGGATGCGAATAACGACAACCACCAAAACATGCATTCTAAGAATAATGGACGCCTGACGTATCAATTACAACAGACACTATCAGGAGCCACCTACAACCACTCTCTGATGAACTGACTCTCCAGCAAACGGACTGACAATTCCAACAGTGAAGATCACAACAACATGTGGGCGTAAATATATTGATTGCAATTGTTCCCGAATGAGTGAGCGTTCATGTGCAAAGGATTAGCATTTCAATTAATATTATTATCAACTGTGTGTCGTGATCCCTTATCTGTTGGAATCGTCAGTCCGTCTGCTGGCGACGTACTTTACAGTTATTTCAACCGCGGAGGTTATTGGGATCATGGTTTCATTGTAGAAACTGTTGTTGTGCGTCATCTCTTAACGCTCCAATACCTGATAATGCACCCTCTAACTGGAGTGAGTGCTCCTGGTCAAACTTCAAAACCGAGTGGTCAGGGCTCTTAGCGTTGCGAACTTTTGATGCCTCAAAAGCTGTGCTTGCACGCTCTCTGGGTTGTAAGATAGGCAATCCAATGTGGGCTGCAGGGCCCAAGTAGGTAATGAAGGTGGGATACATGTTCGACAGAAACATTTGTTTGAATGGTAACAGCTCTTCCATTCCTGTTTCATTGAGTTGGCAAAAGTAAGCTGAATGAAGCCTATGATAGAAAGCTTGTGGGTGTTCTTTCCGAGCTTGTTTGACAGTGTTAGTCAGTGAGCTATCCTGTTAGCGAGCTGTAGAACTACTGAATTCTAATTTCAAAGCTGTTGCACGTTTAGCATAGTCATTTAGCACGTGTTGTTGTTGTAAATGAGTGAACCTCGGCATGTGTCTATTCGAGTCCACTTGAGCGCTTGCTCCTTTCGGTCTCAAACTTATCTGTCATGGTTTGCAGATAGAGGTCTTGAGTGCGGAGCGAGAGATTCAGTGATGAGATTTCCTCCGCTTGCTTAGAAATCAATACTTCCGTCTTCATCACCTGAGTTCTCTCATCATTCATTTGGTCAGCGACTTCAATGAGTTCTGCTGATTTGTCATCCAACTTAGTCATTGTGTTCATAAACTGATCGTCTTTGGTCTGCATCATTTTGAGTAGAACTGTGTTACTTTGAGTAGCGTTCAACAATACTGCATGCATGTTATCAAGTTGAGCGCTCCTGTTTGTAGATAACTCGTCAGATTTATCTAGGTTTGATGTGGACATCATCGTATTTAGTTTTGGTTAAATCAAGTTGTTCCTGTAGAAGGTGATTTTGTTCCTGTAGAAGACGATTTTGTTGAAGAGTTTGTGCTCGTTCATCGTCATAAGTGTCTGCAATTACATTTAATGGTTCAGTTTTCAAACGCAGTTCCATAGCTAGCAAAATGTTTCCCTTTTCTGCATTTGTCATTGGTTTTCCTGTTCTCTCCACCTGCCCCTTTATGTCTACCGTTACCTTCTTGTGCTTCAGTCCTGCACTGCGGTATTGGACCGATGCCAATCTCGAATGGAAAGACGTCAGGGCTAGACTGTTGAGAACCTTTACGAGGCCTGCGCCCAATGGTTGATTTTGGAGAGCGTCTGCTGTTTTTCCGCTAATGGCATAATTAGGGTTGGTATCGCTGCTGAGGTCAGAGATCAATCCATTTATGGGTGGAGGTTCACTAATTAGCGGGCGAGTGGGGACTACCACCTCTGATAGCTTGCACATTATTAGAACATTTGAAAGGAAAATTGTTTTTCCTATTTTTCCAAAGTTTGGTTTTGGAATACGTTGGAAGCTGCAAAGACGATTTTAATCTATTTATAGACGTTAATAAACCATCAGTACTGTACCAGTAATGTGGGAGTTAGACGTGAATAAATTTGCAAAAGCAAATTTAATTAATTAATCAATGATAATGATTAATCATACCTGGATAGGCTATCTGGGAATTAAACTTGACTTAACCTGGGAAGTTAGTTATTCTAGGTTACTATTGCAAAGTTTAAAATGTCTCATTTAATTGGATAACCTAAAAAGGTATGTTCGACAATTTAACTTATTCAATTGAATGAGATGATGATATCCAATCAATTGGGATTGCCTGGATTATCTTAAAAGTGTAACCAGTAGTTTAAATGTTAGGTTACATTCACCACTAGGTTCACCTCTCCCTAAGGCCGAAGCCACGTGGGATTCCCGCTGGAGGCGGGACTTCCGTCAGTACTTGGGTTACTGAATGTGCTTTGCCAAAGCAAATTTTACTGATTGATCAATTTTAATGATAAAGCAAACAAATCCTATTTGTACAGAAATATAATTTCCAAGCACAAAATAGGGTCCCCTTCGCCATGGAAAGGGCTTTACTAGTGACGCCTCACACGGGGCACCATAATATGTTGTGTCTTTGGTATCATTAAAGGTGAAGACTGTTATTTATCAAATCAATTCTCTGTAATTATTATTTCGTGATTAAACTAATCCTGTAAATGTAATTAACTAGGAATTTGGGGCACCATGGAAAATCTTCATATTACAACATTTTAATTTTCCGAATACAACTTCCGAATATCTGAATATCTGATCAATTAGTCTTCTATTAATGAATTATTCTTTACCTCACTTCAGTCTCAACTGAACGTCGTAAATTGTTGGTTATCTGCACAAACCCAGCCTTTACTATAAATCATCCATAGACCAATTGGCTTAATCATTTATTTACTAACGAATTATATAATCACAGAAATGCATAAACAAACAAACAGTAGATATTGGTTACTAACAATGATAGTGAAGATTCCCTAGTGGTATAAGCCGATATGACGGCTTGGTGGACAAAGGAAAGTGGGTTGGACTGAGAAAGGAGCGGGAAAGACAAAAGGGATCACGACACACAGTTGATAATTATATTAATTGAAATGCTAATCCTTTGCACATGAACGCTCACTCATTCGGGAATAATTATAATCAGTATATTTATGCCCACATGCCGTTGTGATCTTCTCTGTTGGAATGGCCTGTCCGTTTGCTAGAGAGTCAGTTCATCAGAGAGTGGTTGTAGGTCTATCGGTGTCTCCTGATAGTGTCTGTTGTAATTGATTCAGGCGTCCATTATTCTTAGACTAGATGTTTCGGCGGTTGTCGGTATTCGCATCCCAGGTTTACATAATTTCTAGCTGCAGACTAGTAATTAGTATCTAATATTTGCTCTTATTCTGTAGGGATCGATAGTCTCATAGTTGAACCATTTCCAGCCGTATAGCCAATGCTCCACGTTGTATAGTTTTCTAGTTTTGGTATTCAACTATTCGCAATCACAGCTCCCGCTGTGGGTTTTCTTAGTCTTGGTACTTAAACCTGTGCCACCTCAGTTTACACTGAGGTATGCGTGGTCTGAAGAGTATTTCCTCGGGATGGGGTTTTATTTGTAACAATCGAAAAGGCGGTTCCATGACGCCAGATCATGTCTGTACTCATGGGGGCGTGGCCACTGACTAGTTCAACTTTACAGGGAATACAATTCTCTCAAAATTAAAGGTTAACATGATTTCACAAATAGTTTAATCTTTACTCATTCATTTTATACAATAATTAGGTGCAAACCCCATTATTGAGAAATGTACACATTCAGAGATATAGTTTCCTGTCCTTCATGAGGTCACAAAATGAAACACACTCAACATAACTGTCCCTTAACCTGTCTGGCACCAGTGGGTTGGTAGCGTCCCACCTGACCAACATCCAGTGAAAGTACAGGGAGCCAAATTCAAACAACAGAAATCTCATAATTAAAATTCCTCAAAAATATAAGTATTATACACCATTTCAAAGATAAACTTCTTGTTAATCCAGCCACAGTGTCTGATTTCAAAAAGGCTTTACGGCAAAAGCACACCATGCGATTATGTTAGGTCAGCGCCTAGCCACAGAAAACCATACAGCCATTTTCCACCAAGGAGAGGTGTCACAAAAGACAGAAATAGCGTTAAAATTAATCACTAACCTTAGATGATCTTCACCGGATGGCACTCCCAGGACTCCATGTTTGACAATTAATGTTTGTTTTGTTTGATAAAGTTCATTTTTATGTCCAAATACCTCATTTTTTTTGCACGTTTAGTCCAGTAATCCAAATGCACAAGGAGCGGGCACTAAGTCCAGACGAAAAGTCCAAAATTCTCCATTACAGTTTGTAGAAACATGTAAAACGATGTATACAATCAATCTTTAGGATGTTTTTATCATAAATCTTCAGTAATATTCCAACCGGACAATTCCTTTGTCTTTAGATGTTAAAGGGAACGGAGCTTGTGCTCACGGCCGCGCGCGTGACTAAACTCACGGCTTTCAGCCGGACCACTGGTTCAAACAGCTCTTATTCGCTCCCCTTTCACAATAGAAGCCTGAAACAACGTTCTAAAGACTGTTGACATCTAGTGGAAGCATTAGGAATTGATATCTGACCCCATTTACACTGTATATTGGATAGGCAATCGCTTGAAAAACTACAAACCTCAGATTGCCCACTTCCTGGTTGGATTTGTCTCAGGTTTTTGCCTGCCATATGAGTTCTGTAATACTCACATACACCATTCAAACAGTTTTATAAACTTCAGAGTTTTTTCTATCCAAATCTACTAATAATATGCATATCCTAGCCTCTGGGCCTGAGTAGCAGGCAGATTACTCTGGGCCCCCTACCCCAAAGAAGTTAAGTGTCCACGGACCATTCCCACACTGTCAAAGGGGGACATATTGTTTAAAACTCCCATTTTGGGGATTTAGGAGTTTGGCCAAGTGAAATCCCTTGTTCACTCTGTGGTCTCTCTCTCTGCATGAAAAGGGGGAGAGAATCTCCGCCAGGAATTTACGACCTGAAATAACAGAACGTAAGTGTAGGAGAGAGTGGAGAGGGGGAAGCCACGATATACACCCAGAAAGGGCCACGTCATGACAACAGGATAGGTCATGTTATAATAGTACTGTAGAAGATGTAGACCCCTGGAAGAGTAGATGCTGCTTTTGCAACAGCTAATGGGGATCCTAATAAAATCACAAATACCAGAATAGAATACAAATAGACCCTTTATAACCCACTCCAGTGGTTGAACACATCAATATAGGCTCATAAAGTAATGAAGTCAAGCATTGACTTACCTCATGAAAACATACTATAACAGTTGGTCATTTAAACAGATGTTTCATTCACCAGTGGAAGCTGAGTCCCATTGAATCCCCTCTTCTCATCCCCAAAGCTCTGTGCTGTGCTTTCTACAAGGGAGGGAGGGATCTGTCCGTCTTCAGTCGTACTGCGACAGAGACGGTCTCTGAGACAGTCAGGATAGAGTCCTCTGCTGCGTCCCCCAATAGAGCAGAGCTCACACTGAGTGTGTGAGAAGCACAATCTTCGTCCCTCCACACCCCAGACACAGACACACACTCCCGATCAATGGCAGGGCCCTCCTGCCGCCCCAAAGCATGGAATACCACATTTGTTTGTTTACGCCTCGTTTTCTTTTCCTGAACTCTATTAACATTTATATTGCAGCCAAAGGTGTTAGAAGTCCCTCTCACAGCGGGGGCACACCCAGCTTAGATGAGAAGGAGCTTCACTCTGGGTTTCCCAGGCACAAAGACTTGTGTTTACGCGACCATTATCCTACCATTCCCTAAACTCCTCTCTCTCTCTCTCTCTCTCTCTCTCTCTCTCTCTCTCGTTCTCTCTCTCTGTGCTTTCTTATTTGTGTCACCATTTGGCCTAACTTGCCTCTTACACAAATCTTTAAGCTTTTATCTCTCCTAAGGTAAATTGATTGTTTGAAAAAATGTGGTGGCATCTGGAAAGTTTCTGGATTGCACTGCTTGATTGGTATTAGCTTTTATGAATGAGAGAGAGATAACGGTGTCTGAAGGGACTTATTGTGAGGAGGGAGATCAAGACATCTGGTTTTCACTCTTTCTTACACGTTTTAACACACTTCAAGGCCCTGGAATATGCCAATGTAAACTGTTTCTGTCAGACAGAGCCTCACCATCCGAGCTTGTCTTGAACCAATCACATCTATTCTAACACACTCATGAAATCACCACCTGAGGCTTCACACGATCGGCCATATTTTGGCCACCACAGAAATAACCCAGTATGACATGACGAGTGAGTCATAGGGATTCCTGCTGTATGTCTTGTTAGTTTTGACAGTTGTGTAAGGGCTCAGACACACCAATAGCGTTTCCTAGCTGAGAATACTTAGCATCTCTGAGCGTAATTTTCAAACCGAGTGCGCACCAATTTTCCATGTAGAATCTTGTGAAAAATGTGGCACATATTGACTCATACTACAGCCTGCTGGTTGTTCATTGGATAGTTTATTTTCTGTTAAGCCTGTACATTGTGTATTGGCATTTCTCTATGTGTTTTTCGCATGTATCCTTCTGAGGGACAAGAGTAAATACTGTTAAATATTATGTAAAAAAACAACAATGTTTGATTAAGGCTACTCTGTCCCCTGCCCTGATGATCCGTTGACTATCCCTTAAGCCAACCATAAACTTCCTGTGTGGGCAGTGGACTGGCAGATCTAGGCCTGGTTTCAGACTAGTATACAGTATTTGCCATGAACTGGTGGGAGGAACACCCACAGTCACAGACATGCTGTCACCAGCAGGCTCTTGCTCTTGTCTGCTTCCTCCCAGTCAGCCGGCCCAACAGGCCTGGAGGAGGAGGAGGGGGGTGGGGGGTGAGTAACATTCTCTGATATGGCTACATGGGCCCTCGATCCCCATGACTGGCTTTGCATGGAGCTCCGGGCCCTGTGGCCTTCCTCAGTGTGGCCATAACCCCGTACGCCAGGGGTCTCAAACCTTTTCTAGCATGAGAGCTACTTTTTTTTATTTTTTTTTTATCTATGAGCTACTCATTTTTTAAATTTTTTTTTTACTCAACTTTCAAACAGGCACATTCATCTTGTCCGCTCCCTTGCAACTCTTCCCCGGGTCCTTAGTGTACAAGAGAAAGTAGTGCACTATGTCCTTAGTGTACAAGAGGAAGTATTTTTTTTGTGTCAATAAAAACAACTCTTAACTTCTTGACGCACCCATCCCTTTAGCGGGATCATTTTCATCAACACCCGCTGAATTGCAGCGCGCCAAATTCAAATTAAATTACTAAAAATATTACATTTTCATGAAATCACAAGTGCTATATAGCAAAACACAGTTTAGCTTGTAGTTAATCCACCTGGCATGTCAGATTTCAATACAGCTTTTCGGCGAAAGCATAACAAGCGTTTATGTATGAACATCTCTCTCGGTAGACAAAATATTACAAACACTAGCAGCCAAGTAGATTGGTCACGAAAGTCAGAAAAGCAATAGATTAAATCGCTTACCTTTGATCTTCGGATGTTTGCACTAACGAGACTCCCAGTTACACAATAAATGTTATTTTTGTTCCATAAAGATTATTTTTATATTCAAAATACCTCCATTTGTTTGGCGCGTTATGTTCAGAAATCCACAGGCTCGAGCGGTCACGACATCACAGACGAAAATTCAAAATAGTTTCCGTAATGTCCACAGAAACATGTCAAACGTTTTTTATAATCAATCCTCAGGTTGTTTTTAAAATATATAATCGATGATATATCAATCGGGACTGTCTCTTTTTCAATAGGAGAGGGAGAGACAATGGCTGCCCCACGCTAAACTCTGCGAACACCCAGCTATCCACTGACGCAATGTTATCTTTCTCGCTCATTTTTCAAAATAAAAGCCTGAAACTATGTCTAAAGACTGTTTACTCCTTGAGGAAGCCATAGGAAAAGGAATCTGGTTGATATCCCTTTAAATGGAGGCAAGGCATCCAATGGAACAGAGCGCTTTCAGGAAAAACAGCACTTCCTGGTTTGATTTTCCTCAGGTTTTCGCCTGCAATATCAGTTCTGTTATACTCACAGACAATATTTTGACAGTTTTGGAAACTTTTGAGTGTTTTCTATCCTAATCTATATAAATATTCTAGTTTCTGGGCCTGAGAAATAGGCAGTTTCAAATGGGTACGTTTTTTAGCCAAAAACGAAAATCCTGCCCCTTTCACTCAAGAAGTTTTAAGGGGGAACATGTAAAATAATTTTAAAAACTACAATTGTTCTTAGATAAACAGCTAAATTGGATGTTGTGAGTCCATTTCAATGCTTAAATCACATCATGGCAAAATTTGCAAATAACAAATAATAGATACAAATTATATACTTATTCATGATATTCTTCTGCAAGGTAAGCCTACTTTGCAGTTAACATTTCATTGAGAAGGTTTTGGGGAAAGTATTTCTGTCAGCCCACAAGATGGTTATCACATCAACTGGCTACACACGGATTGATAAACAAATGTGCACACTATACGGACAGACAGGGGCAATATTGCTGGAAATTAATTGGCAGATATTGTGTTAGGTTTGGCTATTTAAGCCAATAGTGGCTAACCAGGGGTGGGCAAATGTCAATATTGCATTGATTAGATAGTAACTGGGAGTTTGCGGTGTCTGAGAGATTTGTTTATAACAGTTTGTGGTGGAACACGTGAAAATTGCATGTATTTTCAGAGTTGTTTGGCGAGCTACTCATAGGTGGGCTGCGAGCTATGATTGACCTGTTGGAGACCCCTGCTCTAGGCTGTATGTCTGTGACCCAGAGGCCAAAGTATGTGAGTGGAGCTGGAGCACAGCTGGAGCGAAGCGTACAGAATTTGACTGCAGCGAAGAGCGAGATTCCCAAAGGCTGGAGCGTCGGCATTCTCGCAAGCTCCGATTTCGCTCTAGTTGCACTACAGTAGCACTCACTTCACAAGCTCAGGGCATACCCGGCCCAGCATGCATTTGTAGTGTACTTGTGTGCTGCTATAGCCCCTTGCTTTAGCTACTGTCATGGAGTTAACAAAATATTTTCATAAAGAAACTGATTGAACACACAGGTGCTAAATCAAGGTGACTTATAAAGATGAGGACCAAGAGCAAGAGAGGGAGTGTGGTGATGTAGTGTCCACAACTAAAGAATCATTGTGGAATCTGAAAAGACACGTATCCCTAAAGCATGATGGTGTACTTACTACGTGCACATGCTAAAAGAAAGGAATGAGGTGGGTAGATAACTAAATGTGTCACTGTAGCTAAATATTTATAAACAAAAAAGATAGTTAATTTTGTTTATATTATCTATACAAAAGGCCATAATCGATTTTGGCCCAATAGGCCTGGCATATTCCCACGTTCAAGGAGCTTTCCGTTTTGATTAGGTTATTTTGGCTAAAAACTTTAGTGCTACCTATAGAAAGAACTGCTCTGCATCTCTGCCCAGCCTGGCAAGAGTGGCCAAAAGGGTGCTTAGCATCCCCAGTGGCTCTGCAAGTGTGGAGAGGATGTTCTCCACTGCTGACCTGCTCTTCAGACACCATCACATGAGCCCGAAGCCACAGACTGGCCAAACTACTGTTTCTAAAAATGAATTCAAGGGAACTAATAAGTCATTTTTAATTTAGTTTGTATTTAATTCTATGTAAGTCATAGAGCATATATACGCAATATATAGACTATAATGATTGAATACAACAAAATGTTGTTTAAATGCTGAACGTTTTATGTCCCTACCAGCCTATTGTGTTGCACTTGAAAATGCTTCACAATGTATTTAATTGTAGGCTATAGCCTTGAAATAATTGTAATAATATAGCCTAAATAATTCATTTTCATTCCTTCTTAGGTTCCCTGTCTGGCTCCTGACCTATTTAGAGTGTTTATATGCTGTTTAATAGGACATGTAGCCTATTTGAAATTATGTGTGCTTCTTACTTTCTTACTTATGTTTATTCAAATACTTTTCATTCATATCCATATTGTTTGGTTTCAATACTTTAAAGCCAAATGGTAGGTCCAGGTAGTAACAAAAATAAATGAGTAAATAAATGCATGCTTCAGTGTTGCTTACCTCGAAGCGAGCATTGAAGGCATTTAGCTCGTCTGGTATGCTGGCATCATTGGTCAGCTCGCGGCTGGGTTTCCCTTTGTAGTCTGTAATAGTTTGCAAGCCCTGTCACATCCGACGAGCGTCAGAGGGCATACCGGGATTTGATGAAGCCGATGCCTGAGGTGGTATACTCCTCAATGCCATTGGATGAGTCCTGGAACATTTTCCATTCTGTGCTAGCAAAACAGTCCTGTAGCGTAGCATCTGTGTCATCTGACCACTTCCGTATTGAGCGAGTCACTGGTACTTCCTGGTTTAGTTTTTGCTTGTAAGCAGGAAACAGAAGGATATAATTATGGTCAGATTTGCCAAATGGAGGGTGAGGGAAAGCTTTGTATGCATCTCTGTGTGTGGAATAAAGCTGGTCTATAGTTTTTTTCCTCTGGCTGCACATGTGACATGCTGGTAGAAATGAGGTAAAACCCATTTAAGTTTGCCTGCGTTAAAGTCCCCGGCCACTAGGGGTGGATTTGGAGAGGCATTTTTTTTCCCTGTGAGCACGGAGCAGTTTTTAGCGGAGCGGTTGGAAAGGACATGGATCACCGGAGCGGTGCGCAAGAGCACAGGATTTCCAACCGCTCAACTCGTCTCACATGCTCTGGCTGGGGCCCAATGTAACCCAGGGGCTTGGCTGGGGCTAGATAGGGCACAGTGTTTGGCTGGTGTGATGGCCCGTCACTGAATATCGTGACTGAACCTGGACGCACTGAGTGTATCAGATACATTGGAGTGCAGTGCCGCCAGCCAATGGAATGCTGCATGGTCATACATACTGACGCACAGACGTGCAAGCATACATACACACAGACAAACGACAAACGATAAGGCTGGTAAGACCTGGAGGAAGTACACCCACAGCACAGGTGTGTCTGCTTCCTGTTGGCTGCAGGACAGGAGAAGGTGTTCCTGGCTGTGATACACCAGACAGGGATGCAACCCCTGCAGCTATTACAGTAAGATCCTTTTGAGATACAGTACTGAATCAGCTTCTTTGCAGAAAGGGTTAAAGCATCAGAAAATCACAAGATAACCTTAACATGAAAATGGCCACCTCAAGTGTTTGCATTTCTCTCAGTGCCCATCCTATTTTCTGGTTGGAATGGCCAAACCAGATGAATTATGCTAAATAACCCCCCGTGCTTCCTTAGCAGGGAGCCAATGATGAAATATTTATTTATTTCCATCAATTTATTTATTTTGGGGGCCGTGCCTACAAAGATGGAAAGTGAATTTCAAGTCTGACTTTGATAATGTCATTGGCACAGTGTGCTCTTTATACTAAACATAAAAGGAGCCTGAAGGAATGCGGGTTCAGACTCCCATGCATTAATGCAAAATATAATATTTATTGTTAGCTGCCCGGCCTGGGCCCTGAGAGCACGTCGGCTCTGACACCGCCTGACAACGTGTCAGAGAAACGCATTGCAGTCACAACATCCTTTTCCCCCTCTTTCCATCCCTCTCTCCGTCCCTCCTTCGGTATCTTTCCATCCCTCTCTCGGTTCATATTGGGACATGGTCTGGGGCTAGTCATGCAACTCCTGGAGTGCCCTCTTCAGTATGATATGGAGGGAGGGAGGGAGGGAGGGGGAGGGGGGGGAGAGAGAGAGAGACCGGCAGAAAGATAGAGAGAGAGAGACAAATAGAGGCAGACAGGGATGTGAGGCGTTGCGGCAGGGATGCTCATGTGTGCAGTTCTGGCTTTTATGCACTGCCTGCCCTTTTTAGTGATCTCCTCCATCAGCAAGCAGCCTTGTCTCTCCCCTCCAGGAGAGAGGAAACCAGCGACCTAACTGGAGCTAACTGAAGGGCTTTGGCAGTGCTAGTACAGTGTGTGTACTGTACTGGAGCCAGGGTGCAGTGTATGGGCTTTGGCCCCTCCAGGTCTCCACTCCCCTCAGGTAAAGATTGGTCACCGCTTCTCTCACTCTCTGATATGGCTCCCATTGGTCTGACTTTAGAGAAAGAGAAATGTCAGTGCCTTTCACAAATAGCAATTACTCTCTGACATTATGTCATGCAAATATATGGATGCTTACAGAAATACAGATGTCCGGGTGGCCATGGGGTTACAGAAATACAGATGTGAGGGTGGCCATGGGGTTACAGAAATACAGATGTGAGGGTGGCCATGGGGTTACAGAAATACAGATGTGAGGGTGGCCATGGGGTTACAGAAATACAGATGTGAGGGTGGCCATGGGGTTACAGAAATACAGATGTGAGGGTGGCCATGGGGTTACAGAAATACAGATGTGAGGGTGGCCATGGGGTTACAGAAATACAGATGTGAGGGTGGCCATGGGGTTACAGAAATACAGATGTGAGGGTGGCCATGGGGTTACAGAAATACAGATGTGAGGGTGGCCATGGGGTTACAGAAATACAGATGTGAGGGTGGCCATGGGGTTACAGAAATACTCATTTGGATGTTTCATGCTCAGAGAAGAGCATGATTAATGTAATTGTATTAGGTGAAATACAGTTATTTTGACATTAATGTCAAATAGCCCTTGTCAGTGAACTGGTTGGCAAAAGGTTTGTAGTGTAAGGGATTATCATTGTCATTTTTTAAATAGAACAAAAAGGAATCAGTTTGGTGAATAAGAGCCTGATTAAATTGTTTGTGTTTTTTTTTAAATCCAGATCAGTTGACTGAGAACATATTCTCATTTACAGCAACGACCTTGGGAATAGTTACAGGGGAGAGGAAGCCAATTGGAAGCTGGGGAGATTAAGTGTCCATGATGGTATGATGGGCCAGATTAGGAATTTAGTCAAGGCATTGGGGTTGACACCCCTACTGTAATGATAAGTGCCATGGGATCTTTAGTGACCACAGAGAGTCAGGACACCCGTTTCACATCCCATCCGAAAGACGACATCTTACACAGGTCAATGTAGACCAGAGCAAAGAGTGCGTCCTGCTGGCCCTCCATCACCACTTCCAGCAGAATCTGATCTCCCATCCAGGACCAACCCTACTTAGCTTCAGAGGCAAGCCAGCAGTGGGATGCAGGGTGGTATGCTGCTGGCAGTAGGGAGTTTGGCTTTGGAGGGAGGTAGGCAGCACTGCACAGCACTGTATGGCTGTATGGGCGATCTGCCGTGACCTCATTTAATCTGATTTGCATGCTAGGGAGAATTAGGTAATTGGCATTTATGCAGAACAAAAGAGGATCTGCTCATGGAAAAAATGGGTTTTCATGTTGAACTGAATGCACTCCGTGTCTGAGCTGGTTTCCACCTGCACCCTTGTGTGGGCTTCCTTAACGAGGCACACTGACTGTCTGACTGACTGTCGGCAGGACGGTTGAGCTGATCTGGGTTTGTGTACACATGTAGGGTAATTCTCCTCAGTCCGTGGGTGTGTGATTAGTTGGCCTATGCTGCGCTCTCTCTCTCTCTCTCTCTGCCACTGACTGGGGGATACAACGTTGGAAGCTCCTCAAATAATTCAACCAAAATATTGCACCCTTGCCACTTAAAATCTCAATTTCCAACTTATTCACCCCAGGTATAATTCTAAAGAGCAGTAATCCAAGACTGAGAGAGAGGAGAGAGGGGCCAGGCTGTTCTGTAATGGCAGCCATTAGCCATGTTGGTTTATGCCACAGGGAGGTGGTAGAAGGGGTTGCAGGCGCAGGCTCACTCTACAGCCGCACTCCAAATGGGTTTGAACAAGCGTTATCAGAGTACAGCAGTGCTATGCACTGTTGACACTGTAAACCTAGTGATTCACGTGACACCCTCACTTTATTAATTAAAGGGCTAAAACCGAGCGTTCTGTTTGACTTTCAGTCTTTTTTCAGCGTTCAATTGATGTATTTTTTTCTCTTTCTGACGATATCACTGAGGGACAGATGTTAAATGAGCTCGGGAACATTTGCAGAGTTTGTGGTTGGTTTGTTGGAGCAGAGCTGGGGATGTGATTGAACTAACTACCCCAGCCCTGCAATGCCCTTTGTAGTGTAACAAGAGCTAACAAGGAAACCTCTAAACCCAAACGTTAATGATATCTACCCACTACTCGTTACTTAGTACTTATTAATAGTTGCAACATTTTATCCATACGTATGTTAGGATGCATGCATTTCCATTGAAATGATGGCCAATGTATGCCATGGCTTGGATACTACTCGTCTTATTCTGAAACCTTCATTTCCAGTAAGAGAATTAGCTAGCTACCGGTATTATTTCCCCCTTCTTCAGTGAAGGCATTTTCCTCTCGCTGCTTTGGTCAAGTCTAGAGGTTCAGAAAGGGCAAGAGGGTAGGAGGCTGGCTGTAAAGCTGTGAGCTAGTGTTTAGAAGTCCTGCTCTTTGGAAGGCAGTGCAGGCTGGGCTCCCAGCAAGAGCGAGGTTAGCCAGTTTGTTCTGCTCACCACACAATGAACAGGTTTCATTGGCACCCCGGTTGAGGTAACTGATGGCCGGAGCAGTGGGGGTCAGGCCTGTTACTAAGCACTAGGTGGAGAGTAAATTACAGTGCAGGAAGGGTGGGGGGCCTGCTGGTGCGGTCAGGGGGCTGGTTTGTGGATAACCCATTTGACCACAGTGGAGCACAGCTCCGTCTCCACCTCGGCCACACTAATGCTGGAAGCTCACTGCTCTCACTAGTGGTATTTTTCACATGCCATTTTATTGCTTTATAAACTATAAAACATTTTTATTGGTTTATCTTTCTCTACTCCTCTAAACTGATGTTGATATACCATACAGGTAATGATTATATTTCTGAAAGAAAATACTGTTAAAGTATCGTAATATTGCACGTGACTTTACTGAATATTTTTTAAATAATGTTCTTCCTCTGAGGGAAAAATGACAGCACAAATTAAGTGAATAAAGAAACACACCATAAAAAGAGAGGATAGGAGGCTTGTGTTTGTTTTTGCCGGTGCTCAGGGGCAGAGATGGGAGATTTGGGGGTGTGAAGTGGATTGGCAGGGAGCGAGGCAGTCAGGGCCTATTTTCACTGCAGCTGAGGCTTCAACTAGCCACAAGCTGTTTTTCTCATTCCAAAGATGAGAGAACAAAATATCCTCTATTGCACAAAAGCCCGATTTTGTTTCTCACCCCCCACTGCCATCACCACCACCACTCCCATCACCTCCTGTCAGAAGTGGTTCAGCACTTTGAGAACAACACAAAGCCTTGTGGCTTTATATAGCCATGAAGATTCTATAGAATTTTCTAAGGTCGGAATAATGGTAGCGTATTACCTCACTAATGGGGTATTCTGTGTGTATGGGCTATTGAGCTGAATAGAATGAGATACCGTTGAAAGACTGTTTGTCTCTGTATCATCCCAGCCCATCAATGTTGTGTTTACCTACAGTGCCTTCAGAAAGTATTCATACCCCTTGACTTTTTCAACATTGTGTGTGTTACAGCCTGAATTACAAAAAATAAATGTCACTGGCCTAACACAATACCCCATTGTGTCAAATTATGTTTTGAGGCATTCGTAAAAATGAAAAGCTGAAATGTTTTGAGTCAGTAAGTATTCGACCCCTTTGTTATGGCAAGCCTAAATAAGTTCAGGAGTAAAGATTTGCATAAAAAGTCACAGTAAGAATAGCAGACATTGAATATTCCTTTGAGCATGGTGATGTTATTAAGTACACTTTGGATGGTCACTACAAAGATACAGGCGTCCTTCCTAACTCAGTTGTTTGAGAGGAAGGAAACCTCTCAGGGATTTCACCATGAGGCCAATGGTGACTTTGAAACAGTTACAGAGTTTAATGGCTGTGACAGGAGAAAACTGAGGATGGATCAACAACATTGTAGTAACTCCACAATATTAACCTTTGCAGAATTTAAAAAAGCCTGTACAGAATAAAAAATATTGCAAAAGATGCATCCTATCTGCAACAAGGCACTAAAGTAATAATGAAAAAAACTGTGGCAAAGCAATTCACTTTTTGCCCAGAATCCAATATGTTATGTTTGGGGCAAATCCAATACAACACATTACTGAATAAAACTCTCCTTCAAGAGTAGTGGTGGCTGCATCATCTTATGGGTATGCTTGTCATTGTTAAGGACTGGGAGTTTGTCAGGATAAAAAATAAATGGAATGGAGGTAAGCACAGGAAAAATCTGCTTTCCACCAGTTACTGGGAGATGAATTCACCTTTCAGCAGGACAATAACCTAAAACTCAAGGCCAGATCTACGCTGGAGTTACTTACCAAGAATGTAATTACTTTTTTTGCATTAGTTTACTGACACCGACCATATTCAACGGGTGTTGAGCGTTCATAAATGTGTTAGTTATTCTGTGCTTTGGCACACTCAGACGAGAGCTCCTAATTTTTTTTTCTTTCATATTTACAGATGGCATACATATGGAGTTATTATGGAAAATTAAAGTTGTTCCAGAAGGAATTTCTAATGTTCAAATAGCGTTCCTGTGAAGTAGTGACATGTGACATACGCCTCGTTTCCTGAAACCAGTTGTGTCCACAACATAAATAATCAGCATCAGTCTTCAAGCAGTATACCTGCTGCTGCTTAACGACTGTGTCGCTGGACAAGTGACTGTGTGTCCTAGTTATGAGCTAGCTCTGTGGTCAGGATTGCCTCTGAGCCATGACTGAGCATTGAGAATGAGGCCATTCAATTATCTGTGGCGTGCTCTAGCTGCGGTGGCTGAGCTCTACTGAGCATGGTAAGAGCTGAGAATTATTCCACTCTGTTCTGGAAGGCCCTGTGAAGCATGACCAAAAACTGGAGGGTTTTATATGCTCTCCCAATCCTCCTCTCTCTGAAAGGATGAGACCTTTTTTTGTCATTTTTAAGCCGCACGCGTGCGCGCACACACACACGTACGCGCACACGTACTCTAAGTGATGAACGTTAATCATATCAATTAAGTGGACTGCAAACCTCGTCTGGGGTTACTTTAACACCGCACAGTGTTAGAGCTGCAGTGATAGAAGTGTGGAACAATAATGAGATAAGACTCTGGAGGACAGGGGATTGTTAATGTAAAATATTACTGCTGTAAAAACAGCCAGACTGTTCCCGTAATGGAGGGGAAGAGATTCGTACTGAGATTCGTACTGTAAAAAAAGATTTATCTTGTTCTTCCAAATGGTTAGTTACATAAAAGTCAACAGTTCTTTATGATGGCCTTTAAATTGTAGGTGAGAGTGGGATAAGTTGAGACATTTTTTACATTTAGCATCACTACGTCGAAGGAAATATAGTATTCTTTCTAGCAAAGATATCTACATATATTTCAGAATGTTGTGTATCCCTGGAAATAATCAGAATTCATGTAAACATAACAGTTTTGAAAACATAGCTTGTTCAAAAATAGTTGAGCTGCCTTGGGGTAAGTGGGTGTTGGTAAGTAAAACTCATGGAATGGGGGTGTGGTATATTGTATATTTACATTTTAAATGTTTAGTCAACGCTCTTATCCAGAGCGACTTACAGGAGCAAATCAAATCAAATCAAATGTATTTATATAGCCCTTCGTACATCAGCTGATATCTCAAAGTGCTGTACAGAAACCCAGCCTAAAACCCCAAACAGCAAGCAATGCAGGTGTAGAAGCATGGTGGCTAGGAAAAACTCCCTAGAAAGGCCAAAACCTAGGAAGAAACCTAGAGAGAAACCAGGCTATGTGGGGTGGCCAGTCCTCTTCTGTCTGTGCCGGGTGGAGATTATAACAGAACATGGCCAAGATGTTCAAATGTTCATAAATGACCAGCATGGTCGAATAATAATAAGGCAGAACAGTTGAAACTAGAGCAGCAGCACGGCCAGGTGGACTGGGGACAGCAAGGAGTCATCATGTCAGGTAGTCCTGAGGCATGGTCCTAGGGCTCAGGTCCTCCGAGAGAGAGAGAAAGAGAGAAAGAGAGAATTAGAGAGAGCACTCTTAAATTCACACAGGACACCGAATAGGACAGGAGAAGTACTCCAGGTATAACAAACTGACCCTAGCCACCCGACACATAAACTACTGCAGCATAAATACTGGAGGCTGAGACAGGAGGGGTCAGGAGACACTGTGGCCCCATCCAAGGACACCCCCGGACAGGGCCAAACAGGAAGGATATAACCCCACCCACTTTGCCAAAGCACAGCCCCCACACCACTAGAGGTATATCTTCAACCACCAACTTACCATCCTGAGACAAGGCTGAGTATAGCCCACAGAGATCTCCGCCACGGCACGGGGGGGGGGGGGTCGCCAACCCAGACAGGATGACCACATCAGTGAATCAACCCACTCAGGTGACGCACCCCCTCCAGGGACGGTATGAGAGAGCCCCAGTAAGCCAGTGACTCAGCCCCTGTAAGGAGCAATTAGGGTTAAGTGCGTTGCTCACGATCACATCGACAGATTTTTCACCGAGTCGGCTCGGTGATTTAAACCAGTGACATTTTGGTTACTGGTCCAACGCTCTTAACCACTAGGCTACTTGCCACCCTAGATTCAGATATAGATCTCTCTGTTCAATATCAATTACCCTTCCATTTGTTGACCCAGTTGTCTGGGACAGGAATATTGTTACAATATGCCAATTCGTAGGCAATTTCTCTGCATTTGAGGCTACTAAGCCCATGAAACTTGTCCACAAGATTTAGCAAGCTCAGACTCCATGTCATCAGATAAGACCTTGTGTGTCTCTGCTACTCTATCATAGCCTCTCTTTCACTCAGGTGCAATGTACCTATTCAGTGTCATTCAGTAAATTCTTTCATCCCTTGCTGCTGCTCGAATGGACTTCAGGGAGGTTGTGCTGGTGGTGGTTGGAGTTGTCAACAAAGCAACATGACAGATTTATGATGCCAAGTTTTCGAACTACCGGTAGTTTCTTTGAGAAGATATATAAAGCTATCTGTGCATTTGAACAACACCATAAATACACCTATTTCACTGAATGAACACTGCTGCACCTGCTGCCACTGTTTTGAACAGATTCGATGATACTATTTAGAATGAGCAGCCAGCTCACAAACAAACGAACAAAGCATGCATGCAGATGCAATAAGTGAAAATACACGATCTAGCTAAGGATATCTAACATAATGTCACAAAGCATGATGCGCTAGCCAGTTAACGTTGATTCTGAAATAACTTCATATTTCCGAGTTAGTCAGATATTAGTATAGATAGACTTGAAATTGGCATGGGCGCTAACAAGCTACAGTAGCAAGCTACCAGCTAAAGTAGCTATAGGTAGCTAGCTGCTTATCAAAGGTAGATAACTGGTTCTTTTGACCCAGACATCTACCAAACTATTTCTCAGTGTTTCTCAAAATGACTGTAGCTGGCTAATTAATACGATCATGTTTTGTGATACACCAGGTTTTATGCTGTTCCCCTGTCACCTACAGTAGAACCTGCTGAACAACATGGGGGGGAAACACAATTGGCCATGCTTTTTGTCCTACCAGATCTGCGCTGAGAAGGTTCTAGCTAGTGTATCCCTCTGTCCTTCAACTCTTGTTGGATGTTGATGTCTGGTTTATCAGGTCCCAGGCTCCCATGACTGTTATGATTATTTATTTACAAGTTAATTACAATTAGCTTTTTGCTATAGCGCCATTTGTACATGATAGAGCAGATCTAGTCTCACTTGTGGAAGTAGGCCGTTTGACGCGAGAGACTCATTGAGAGGGAGAGCAGACCTAGAAGTTCTGACTGAGCGCACATTTGAATGCCCCAGGACTGTCCATTTACTTTGTGCTGTTTATGCTATGAAATCCTGAAATTTCATTGGGCAGTTCACCTTCATCTGTTGCTGCTAGCAGATTCACTGAGGGGCAGAGTAATAAGTAACTTGTTTTGAACAATATATTTTTTTAAATATCTAGATTTTTTTGTACCTTGACCAATCACAAGTGGGGTGCCACCCCTAACGCCCTAATGGGCGGGCCGCCACTGTTCACTTGTCTCACTTCCTTGACTGCTCTCTCAAGAACCTCAAGGGGGCTAGACCCCTGCTTGTTTTTCATTTGTATACATGGGGCATGATGATGTCTGCTCTGTAACAATAAAAATGCACATTGAGTTCATATTCACTCTTGATCAAATAGGGGCTTAGGTGGTAGGCGTGACAGGGGTGTGACATTTTACACCCCTTTTCTCCCCAATTTCGATCTTGTCTTATTGCTGCAACTCCCGAACGGGCTCGGGAGGCGAAGGTCGAGTCATGCGTCCTCTGAAACATGACCCACCAAACCGCGCTTCTTAACACCAGCCCGCTTAACCCGGAAGCCAGCCGCACCAATGTGTTGGAGGAAACACCGTTCAACTGGCGACCAGGGATCAGCCTGCAGCCGCCTTGCCTACCACAAGGAGTCGCTAGAGCGTGATGAGCAAAGTAAAGCCCCCCCGGCCAAACCCTCCCCTAAACCATATGACACTTGGCCAATTATGCGCCGCCCTATGTGACTCCCGATCACGGCTGGTTGTGATACAGCGCGGAATCGAACCTGGGTCTGTAGTGATGCCTATAGCACTGCGATGCAGTTCCTTAGACCGCAGTGCCACTCGGGAAGCCCTACATGTTAGAATTTTAAATCCAATTTCCTGCAATTCTACAATTTTTTCCATGGAGCTGAGAGACATTTTTGCAGTTTTAAAGCAAATTTACTGAAATTCTACACATTTTACCATGCAGCTGAGAGAAAATGTTACAATTTTAAATCACATTTCCTACTATTCTAGGCTACCCGAAAAAATGCTTACAGTAGCTGCTCCGCCCAACAATTTCAATGGCAGAAAAACCCTGGATATGCATGACACATTGCAAAATAAAATGGTGGCCATTGGCTCAACTTACCCCAAGGCAAACATTTTGGCTATATTAGCCCATATAGCTACAAGGATGCCCTTTCATGCTACATTTAGGACCTCATAATGTATCTTATAGAGACCCCAACTGATATATAAAACTATCTACATTGGTTTAGATACAGTACAAGCATCATGAAACCTATAACACAATAGATTAATATGTTGCTTCCTTTACAAACTTCATGAAATAAGGACCTCTTCCTAAATATTTGTTCAAATAATTCATTTGATGTATGGTTTCCTCGAAACAAGAGTAGATCAACTTACCACTTTAGCTCAACCTAACCACTCCCCCCTTGACACTAACATTACCCCTCTTTTCTCTGTCTTCCTTCAGTGGCTTTTCTCTGTCGTTTTTATCATTGTCTCTTCTTTATATAAGTATAAGACTAAAGTCATGTTCACAGACCTAGGATCAGTGTGAACTCAGAGATATACCTGGGTCAACCGGTTTGGAATATGTGAAATGGAAACGCTGCAAAGGACCCCCTTAGACATTACCTTAGCAAGCCACATATTGATGCTAGTGAGGAAGAATGAACAGGGTAGGGTGGAGGAAGAGAGAGAAGGAGGGAGGGAGAGGGAGAGAGGGGGGAGAGAGCGAGAGTATGGAAAATAGAGAGGGAATGCGAAAGAGAGTAAGAGGGGCGAGAGAGAGAGAGAGTTGGAGAAGTGGAAGCTGTTTTCCTGTCTCCTCTTCTCTCTTGTTCCTCTGCTCTGCTCCTGCTGTTGCCATAGTGTTGTTGCTCATCTGTCCCTGGCCCCCAGAGGCAGAGCAGCTGCAGTACTTCTTGCTACACTGCACAGCTCCATCCTGGGCTGTGGGGGGGTGGGGGGGTTGTCACAAGAACCATTGTCGTAATTGGAAGTTAATCCCCTGGTTGTTGTTTTTTTTCCCCTACTCCTTAGCAACAGTGGTAAGGCAAGAAGGTTTTTTCTGAAGTAAATGTTCTGTCGTATCAATGTCATATGGGGGACACATGAGAGAACATTCTCCTACAGCAGTTGTGAGAAGTGAAGTAGTCAGAAAGTGACATTACTGGGTGGGAGTTGCTTTGCTGTGGCAGCGGCGTTTATATTGCAGATCCATAGGCAGCAGAAGAGATGGCTTATGTTATTGCACTGACTAATCGTTCCATGTTTAAATGTCTGTTTATGACGAAGACTATTAACTCACCCAGCCATTATGGTTTTAAGTCACAAATGATTTACAGTCAAATCAGGGTTGAGTGTTTTTATCAAAAACATTCTTGCTTACAGAATAGAGCCTATTTCTCTGAAATGTTGTTTCCTTTTTTCTGAAATTGTCAAAGCACAAATGAGCACAAATCATATCGCATGATTTATTACAGGCTCCTTCCCTCCCTTCCTCACACAAGGGTAGAAGTGGTGTGTAGCTCGGGACCTCAGAGAGAGTCCGGATCTGGCCTAGGTGGCCCGCTCTCCAGGCCACCCTCAGGATGGCGCTGGGCCAAGGGCTGACAGGGGCTGGGGGTTGGGGCAGATTGACAGGCAGTTTACAGTGAGGGATGGAGGTCCAGTGAAACAAAATACCAATTAATGTAGGGGTCATTCAGAGAGCTGACAACCCCTGATCCTGCCTATCTCGCTCTCTCCCTCTGCAGGGTGTTGTTTCATGCTGGTGCAGTTAGAGAAGGGCACTGGCACTCTATGTAGTATTGTATCACTGGCCCTGGAACATGGCCCACATCTGGGTGGAGACAAGGGGCAGTAGGGGCCTCTGTCTGGGGCACCTGCCCTGCCTGGCTAGGGGCTACTCAGCATGTACTGTTGCACATCACTAAGCATTCTTTACTGTGTGTCCTGATGGTGTTTCTGTTAATATCTGTACACTTCGCAACATGATGCCTAGGTCTAAACGTAATCGTCAATCAGGCTAATCAGGCAGTGTAATGGCTATAACTGCTATAGCCTGCAGGGGCTGCAGTGCTCTGCTGTAGCTTTGTCTTACGTCAGGTGGCATCACTCCTACGCAATGCAGCAAAGCTCTTTTACGTAAGACAATGCTGCTGTGGTGCTTGAGTCCTCAGGGGCCGTTTGCACCAGTTGGTCGTAAGTGGGTTGTAACTGTACGTCCGACGTAAAATGCGCTCAACGCCGGAGTTTGACACGGCAGGGCCAGGGAGGGAAAGGGGTCCAGGACACTGTCGCCGACATGGGGTTTGACACGGCAGGGCCAGGGAGGGAAAGGGGTCCAGGACACTGTCGCCGACATGGGGTTTGACACGGCAGGGCCAGGGAGGGAAAGGGGTCCAGGACACTGTCGCCGACATGGGGTTTGACACGGCAGGGCCAGGGAGGGAAAGGGGTCCAGGACACTGTCGCCGACATGGGGTTTGACACGGCAGGGCCAGGGAAGGAAAGGGGTCCAGGACACTGTCGCCGACATGGGGTTTGACACGGCAGGGCCAGGGAGGGAAAGGGGTCCAGGACACTGTCGCCGACATGGGGTTTGACACGGCAGGGCCAGGGAGGGAAAGGGGTCCAGGACACTGTCGCCGACATGGGGTTTGACACGGCAGGGCCAGGGAGGGAAAGGGGTCCAGGACACTGTCGCCGACATGGGGTCTGACATGGGGTCTGGAGTGTGCTATCTCTCTTAGCCTACCTACTGTCCTAGTCCCTTAGTCTGTCATGCTTCTCAGTAGCCTGGTTCCAGTCTGTTTCAGCTAACAATACACTCCTTGTACTCCATGTCACGTGTGAAATTGTCACAATGTCTTTGGCACATGTCATGGAGTACAAGGACTGGAATGTTAGCTAAATAGACTGGCAACAAGGTTAGTTTCTCAGGCCAGCCAGTTTAGAATATTTGTTTTAAGTGCATCATTAAAAGATTAATTCAAAATTACAAATAATAACCAGACTGTTCTCTCTGTACTCTGAAGACACATGACATGCTGTGCTACCTAACAGGCATAGCCAGTAAAGGAAGTCAGGGTGCAGAGATACCCAGTCTCTTTAGTATACGGCTCCGAGCCTCATTGTCTAGGTAATTTGTTAAATGGTTATAACTCCCCTTGCTCAAGTACTCAAGATATGTCCGTAAGCAAGAATCTCATTAGCATAACATTCATATTTCAGAACAGCTCTTAAGAGTCATTCTGGATTTGGCCGCTTCGTCTTACTTGCCTGTTATTGGGATGCTAATGTTTTACTAATCACACAGGGGCTCATTGGAATGCGGTGAGAATGTTCTGGTTGAGTATGAGCCCATGCATCTCCAGGGTCCTATCATCAGCCATAAGCTGCTCCTATCCATCTTCATAACTGTACAGGCAGAGTGTGAAGTACAGCTAATCCGTCAGATTAAAAGGAGACCTGGGCCATACCTCACCATGTTTACTACACAACGTTACATTTTCAGAAAGCGCCATCTACACACAGCGGCCTCTCTCAAGCACTAAATCACAGTGTCACCCTCAGCCTCCACACTGCTCTCCCTCCCTGAGACTCTCATCACTTTCCCTGTGTGAACAACAACAACAGCTCACATCATTAGCCCCCCACCCGCTTATTCAAAAGCACATTTTGGAACAGCCAAAATGCTGAATGACTTGGTAGAGCAGCAGCATTGCAGTTTGATCCAGTAGGTGGCTGGCCTGAAGCTTTGGCATCAGATTGCTGATTGCACCGGGGCTTGAAAAGGTCTTTACTAGTTGGATCCAGGCCTTTCATTAGCCTGCGCCCTGCGCTTAACAGCCTCTCTCTCTCGTCCCAGCCTATCTGTGGCAGCACTTGTTTGCTGTCCTTGTGCAAATGGCTGGTGTAATCCCGGGCTTGAGTTCTTGGGCCTGTCAGTCCGCATTTGCGCTAAGCATCTATCCCTCTCTCATCTCCTCAGCCCTAATTGTATTGTAATTATCAAATGAGTCATCTATTTATGCACACTAGAGCTGAGATTGGACCAGTTCTAAAAAGGGCAGGAGGAGAGAGGAGAAGCTTGGCCCAATGCTCCCTCTTTATCCTGACCTCTCTCCTAGCTACAGAACACTAGCACAGGACAATTCACACTTACTGCTTCTTGTCCCAGTTCTCGATCTTTCTGTCGTTCGTTCACTTTCTCTCTCTCTCTCTCTCTCTTCCTTTCATAATGCACTCACACATTAAACAAAGCTTTTATTGATATAGTCGGCAGTAGTACATATTCTGCACGAATTCGTCGTCAAACAGAACAGATGTCATATTTATCTGGGCTGGCCATGGTGTAACAGAGTTTTGAGTGTTTATGTGTCCCCAGGGCTGAGGGCTTTGATCAGGTCTACACTGCTCTGACAGATGCTCTCTGTGCTCTCACCCGCTCGCTCATCAACAAGGCCAGTCGACGTCTCTCCCCATGCCAGTAATCTCCCTGTTACCATTAGATGAATCGGAGCTAAAATCAACTAACTGCTACGGGGGGCCTTTCTATTTTATGTGTTCCGCTATCTCTTATCATGAGAAATGACACACAACTTCCTGGGATGATTTCTCCCCCTCCCGGTGGCTGTGAGCTGTAGCCTTGAGAGGCTCTGGACTATGATGAGGGGACCATACCCTGTAATCAGAGCTGGCTATGTGATCTTAGACACCGGGGTGAGAGGTGGCTGGGGTGGGAGTGGGGATGGGGAGTCTAAGCACTCATCGGGGGGGGTCTCCTATAGTGGGTTGTTGCTGGCGGTGTAATCAGCTAGCTTTGGAAATAATCATGGCTGGTACACAAGACTGTCTGTGATTAAGGATGGGGGGGGGGGGGGGGTAGCTTTCTTATCAAGCAAGGGCTTTAGCCTGGATTGCTTGTTGTCAGACAAGTGTCCTTATTTTAGAAAAGAGTCAAAGTTACCTGGCTAAAAAATCAGTTGTCAACAAACGCTGTTTCAGTTAATCAGGAGCATGGCAGTATCAAGTGGTGCTGTTGATGCTAAGCCTGGGCCCTAAGGGTTTGATGGAGAGGATGGAGCGGAGAGTGAGGGGCTCCCTCCCCAGCTTTAACCCCTCACTGTCAGACCTCCTCTGAGCCTTGCTGTTACTGCAGCTGTGCTCTGGACCAAGACTGCCTTGAGAAACCTCTGGCGTTTATAGTCTACTTCGATCTTATTGCATCTTAGCCTATGCCGCTATGTCATTGCTCATCCATTTATATTTATAGATTCTTATTCCATTCCATTCCTTATTCCATTAGGTATTTGTTGTGGAATTGTTAGATATTACTTGATATTACTTGATTTGGATTTGATACAGGGTATCTTAGATTAATATTGGATAAGGAAATTGTGGTGACAAATGAGACTTGTCTTTGTTGTGGTGCCTTGATGTATCCAGTTGATTGGGGAATGGAGGGTTAAACCCTGGCCATGGTAGAGAGGTATTTACCCACCACACTGCCCTGTGTAGTTGACTGTAGTAGATCAGTATATAGACTCGTGGGAACACGGGGCTCTGGGAGAACAAAACACTACAGGGCCTCCCTGGTCGGTGGGAAGCTGGGGCGAACTAGCCTACAGGGAGGATGGGCTCACCTCCTCTCCTACAGGGGATTTGTCTCAACATCATAACTGAACTTGCAGGTTCTGCAGGAAACATAGTAGGAACCTTCTCAGCTTGTCAGTGTCCTTCACTAGTTGTGTCTCTGGAAAAATGAGCTGAAAACCTGTCGAACTCAGAGCGAGAACTTTGTTCTGTTTTGTAAGTGCAAAAAGTAATGATCTAATATTTGATATGCTCTTTGTGCTGTCATTCTGGTTTTCCACTGGCGTACACTATATTTATCTTAATGATAATGTTTTTATATTGTGACATACCGGGTAGGTGCAGTGAAATATGTTGTTTTGCAGGGTCAGCCATAGTAGTACGTCACCCCTGGAGCAAATTACGGCAACATATTTTTCACCTTGTCGACTCGGGTATTCAAACCACTATTTGGTTACTGGCCCAAAGCTCTATCTGCAAGGCTATCTGCCGACCCACTTTCTCGGTAATGTTGGAGGTAACAATTGCTCTGGCTTGTCTGTGCTGTATACATCTTCATAACTGTCATGTCTTATAGCAGTCCTGCTGCTGGACCCGGTCTCCCTTCCCGCTGTTCATAGCCACATAGAACTCCTCAAATGTATACAGATAAAGAAAGGCTGCCATATTAACTGCAGTCCCTGAGTCCACAAAACCCTGAATATTAACAGTACAGCACAGCCGTCCCTTTCCCCCTTACACAGCCGCCCCTTTCCCCCTTACACAGCCGCCCCTTTCCTCCTTACACAGCCGCCCCTTTCCCCGTTACACAGCCGCCCCTTTCCCCCTTACACAGCCGCCCCTTTCCCCCTTACACAGCCGCCCCTTTCCCCCTTACACAGCCGCCCCATTCCCCGTTACACAGCCGCCCCTCTCCCCCTTACACAGCCGCCCCTTTCCCCGTTACACAGCCGCCCCTTTCCCCCTTACACAGCCGCCCCTTTCCCCGTTACACAGCCGCCCCTCTCCCCCTTACACAGCCGCCCCTTTCCCCCTTACACAGCCGCCCCTTTCCCCCTTACACAGCCGCCCCTTTCCCCCTTACACAGCCGCCCCTTTCCCCGTTACACAGCCGCCCCTCTCCCCCTTACACAGCCGCCTCTTTCCCTGTTACACAGCCGCCCCTTTCCCCCTTCCACAGCCGCCCCTTTCCCCCTTACACAGCCACCCCTTTCCCCGTTCCACAGCCGCCCCTTTCCCCGTTCCACAGCCGCCCCTTTCCCCCTTACACAGCCGCCCTTTTCCCCGTTCCACAGTCGCCCCTTTCCCCCTTACACAGTCGCCCCTTTCCCCCTTACACAGCCGCCCCTTTCCCCCTTCCACAGCCGCCCCTTTCCCCCTTACACAGCCGCCCCTTTCCCCGTTCCACAGCCGCCCCTTTCCCCCTTACACAGCCGCCCCTTTCCCCGTTCCACAGTCGCCCCTTTCCCCCTTACACAGCCACCCTTTTCCCCGTTCCACAGTCGCCCCTTTCCCCCTTACACAGTCGCCCCTTTCCCCCTTACACAGCCGCCCCTTTCCCCCTTACACAGCCGCCCCTTTCCCCCTTACACAGCCGCCCCTTTCCCCCTTACACAGCCGCCCCTTTCCCCCTTACACAGCCGCCCCTTTCCCCCTTACACAGCCGCCCCTTTCCCCCTTACACAGCCGCCCCTTTCCCCCTTACACAGCCGCCCCTTTTCCCCGTTCCACAGTCGCCCCTTTCCCCGTTACACAGCCGCCCCTTTCCCCCTTACACAGCCGCCCCTTTCCCCCTTACACAGCCGCCCCTTTCCCCCTTACACAGCCGCCCCTTTCCCCCTTACACAGCCGCCCTTTTCCCCGTTCCACAGCCGCCCCTTTCCCCCTTACACAGCCGCCCCTTTCCCCCTTACACAGCCGCCCCTTTCCCCCTTACACAGCCGCCCCTTTCCCCCTTACACAGCCGCCCTTTTCCCCGTTCCACAGCCGCCCCTTTCCCCGTTACACAGCCGCCCCTTTCCCCCTTACACAGCCGCCCCTTTCCCCCTTACACAGCCGCCCCTTTCCCCGTTACACAGCCGTCCCTTTCGCTGTTAAAACACATTATTAAAAGGAGCTGCAATTCCCTCCATCACCTCCACCTCTCAATCCCTGCGCTGACTGGATGGGAGAAGGCAAGGAAGTGTGTATGCGCACACACACACACACACACACACACACACACACACACACACACACACACACACTGGAGAGTTGCCCTCCCACCAATCAGTTCATATCTCATCTGAGCTCTCTGCTGCTTTTTAGATTAGGAATAGTCCTTTTGAAATGAGCTAATCACACAATATATCATAGCTGGTAATGCATTCAGAGACAGCGTGGATGATTGCAGGGGTAAGTGTGTCCTTGGAGGCTGCAGTCGGTGTCCCCAGCCTGGCCTGATGCATGTTGAGTTGAGGGGGAAGTTAAGGTTGCAGCTCCCCTCTGTCCTCTATGTCTGTGGACTGGCTGCAGGGTGTGCTGGACATATTGACAGTGATCCCTATGGACAGGGAACTCATCCCTAGGTCCTGCTAGTCTCCCAGAAAACAGTCTCACAACACTTTGTTTTACTCTATGCAGATTTATTCTGCTCTACAAGCCGTCAGAGTTGTTGGATTTTTACAACTGGCCTGTTTGTTCTGACCGGAATTCTAATACACACACACACACACACACACACACACAGCCCCCCTCCTCCTTAGTCACTCAGTGGAAACACCAAACACTCTGCAGCCATTTCCCTAGAGAGGAGAAAGAAGCGAGAGAGGCCTGTTGTCTGTTGTCACCATGGAGAGAGAAATAGGGAAAGTAATTGCGTTGTTCCAGGGCTCTAGAAATCCCATCAGCCTTTGGGCAGCCCTGTCAGAAAGTATAAAGACAGCGCTAAAAACTTAACTGGCTACAGACAGGCTGGGGGAGCACCCTCGCTGAAAATGACTTACAATGGCCGGGCAAGACAGTCAGATTATCTATCAAGGGAAGCAGGTGAAACAGCTGTAAAAGATGTAGGAGGGCTAGCAGAGATGAACACTGGCTTGTGTTTCTATTACCAAGATTGCCAGTGATAAAAGTGAGTGATGTTGATAAATACCCACACAGCCTTTTATCACCAGCTGCCGTGGCTGTGGTTGCTGGCGACGACGGCAGGGCTGATAACCCTGGAGGCTCAGGGCCTGGGGAGGAGGGGGAACGAGATAGGGGGGAGGATACAGCTGCATTACCCCAGCCCAACAGCCCGCCGCCACAATTTGCATGGTGACCGGGTGTCACACAAATGGGATGAGTTCCATGCTAATGGCCCGGAAGCAGAATCACATTAGTGCAAATGCAGGGTGTTCTCAGACCAGGCCTGGTTGGAGTTGGATATGTTACAGTTGCATAAGGGACCATTTTTACATTTATTTTTTTATTTAACCTTTATTTCACTCGGCAAGTCAGTTAATTAAGAACAAGTTCTTATTTACAATGATGGCCTACCCCGCGCAAACCCTAACCCGGCTAAACCCTAACCCGGACGACCCTGGGCATATTGTGCGCCGCCTTATGTTACTCCCATTCACGGCCGGTTGTGACACAACCTGGAATCGAACCAGGGTATATAGTGACACCTCTAGCACTGAGATGCAGTGCCTTAGATCGCTGTGCCACTCGGGAGCCCCTAACCTTATTCCTAACCTTTACCTAATTATCCTAACCTGCCACGTTAATTATCTTAACCTGCTGTGTAAGTTCTCCTAACCTGTTACGAAAAGTCACTTCTGCTAGTCAAAACCAGCAGGCCTGTCCTGAGAACTGCGGCCCGGGAGGAGAAAAGAGAGTGCTGGGGTGTGTGCGTCTGTGTATGTATATGTATGCGTGTGTGCACTCGTGCATACATGAATGTGTGGAACTACCATGTTAAGGAGTGCCATCATTTCTCTGGACATTTCAGTAACAGCTTGTGAGTAATGAGGTTGGAGTCGTTCGTTATCTCAGAAGGAACAGTGTTCTAACACTGTTTATCTTATTGTGACAATTTCCTATTTCCCCCAGAACTCCTTGTTTTTTAAATGCTCTGTGCACACTCTGCTGCAGATGCACTTAGCTGTGCCATGTTGCCCTTTCTGATGGCTTGGGTAATAATCCTTAATATTTCTGCTACTTTGGAATTAATTGAGGCTTTAATGCACTCTGATTCCTTCCTCCAGCACAAGCTAATTGTGTTTTGAAAAATAATAAATGATGTATTTCTTTGTGACTGTCTTAAGTGTTGAGTGTTTTGGATCAAATGTAAAGTACCTTAATGTTTTGTGGAGCAAAAACAAACATGTCAGTGGCGTTTAAAAACGATGAAATGGAGGCTTTAATTGTGCCACACTCTGTTTTGCCCTGTTGAAATGAAATATGTTTTGATTAGAGATAGCAGTGTTTGTTAAAGTAAAGTGCAATCTGAAATGACATTGTTAGATGTATAATAAAGCATTCCTCTTTGACAGATTCTCACCACAGGCTGCAGCACGGCTATGAGTTGTTGCCTGTTTTTGAGGTTAGAGAGTGCCTTTAGGGGCTGCTTTTAGAGTTTGCATCAACATTACATCTGAAAGACCATGCCAAATAAGTATCATATTTTCTCTCATAGCAGGCAAGGGAAAAGGGTCCCTCTCATACACTTTTGGACAAAAAAAACTGCTATCTAGAACCCATAAGGGTTCCTTGTGTGTCCTCTCTATTACAGAACCCCTTTTTGGTTCCAGGTAAAAACCCTTTTGGGTTCCATGTAAAACCCTTTCCACAGAGGATTCTACATGGAACCCAAAAGGGTTCTTCTATGGGGACAGCCGAAGACCCCCTGTGGAACCCTTTTTCCTAAGAGTGTACACAATGCTTTCCACAAAAGGAAGTCTCACCATGACAATAGAGAGGCCCCTCCTTTCTCTTCTCTCTCGCTTTATCTCCCTTGCTCTTCCATCCCTTATGGAGGGGCCAGTCTTGAGCTGATCTTATGTTTGGACTCACATTGAAAGGTGTTATGATGCGTTTTAAGGCTGATCACCCATCTCTTTTCTCTCTCCCTTTCTCTCTCCAGATGGTCACAAGAACAAAGAAAATATTTGTGGGTGGATTGTCAGCCAACACGGTAGTGGAAGATGTGAAGCAGTATTTTGAACAGTTTGGGAAGGTAAGGAGAATCATTGTGGGTTCCTCCCTTGTATGGTCTGGCAGTTGGCAAACCATGTCAGTGTGGGTTGGAGGGTATTCATACCCTGTCACTGTCCTCGGCTGCTGTTTCCAGGCTGTGGTCTATGACTAACCTCCCAGTCCATTCTGAGTGAAGGGGATGTGGACATGCAAATACGCAGCCAAACATACTGCAAGAGATTTGCAGAATTACATCCATAGTGCCTTCACACACCCACTGTATTCAGATACATATTAATTTGTATTGTTAGATAATACTGCACTGTTGGAGCTAGGAACACAAGCATTTCGCTACACCCGCAATAACATCTGTTAAATTTGTGTATATGACCAATACAATTTGATTTGATTTGATACTAGATTTCCGCTCAAGGTCACCTTGTGTGAAACTGAGGATGCTTCCTCTACAATATCAGCTCAGCACTTGACCTCAATAATTGTCCTTTGAGCATGTACTGCACATCTCATCTCTGTGTGTGATATAATCTCTGTATTTCTGAATGGCCAGTTAAGTCAATCATGGGTATGTAAATCCTTTAACACGGCTGCATAACTCCCCAGTGATATGTAGTTCCATGGTAATTATGGTCAGTGGTCATTTAGCTCCTGGGTATGGGAGCAGAGCACAGGCCAGGGCACTAGCTGGAATGTTATTCCAAAAGAAGATGACTCACAAGGGGAGGAAGTAGCAGTGAAGCCATAGCTGAGCCCAGCAGCGCAGAGCAGCAAGAAAATATTCAGAACGGGCATGGTTGTAATCATCGAGACTGAAAAGGGCTCAACACAAATGTCGACTTGATTGAATGACATGATTGACTTGATTAAACAAAGTTTTTTTTTTTTTTTTTTTTACCTCATTAAGGAATCCTCAAACACTTGTGAGGAGACAAACAAATCAGTCTGATTGTGTGTGTGTGTACGTGTGCATGTGTGTGTGTGTGTGTGTGTCACAGACAGGGAGGAAATCACAGTTGTTAGCCTAGGTGTTATTAGAAGGGGAGGTGGGCAGGAAGTGGCTTGTCTCTTCTGCCTGCCTGGCTGGCTGATGGTGTCTGTGTCTGTTCCGCTGCATCCCCTCTGTGACACGCATCCAACCATTTATTAAATAACCTGGCTGTCCAATGCAACCCGCCATTATCACCACACATGCTGCGCTCTTAGGAGTCGCCCGGAGAAAGACAACCAATTCATTTAGTTTCTCCTCCACAGAAGGATGGAGAAGGGGGGAAGGAGGGGGGATGTGGCCACAGCAGTGGCAGCAGGGCTCATCATTCAGATGTCTGGGATGTACATGTCTAGAATGCTTTAGTGAGGAGAGAGAAAGGGAGAAAGAGAGACTTAGAGAGAGATATTCTCCTCTGTACCAATGCAGCGCAGGACTCAGGTGAACACACTAGGCTAGCGACCTGGGAATTGTCTTTGGGTGTGGCTCTGTGTTTGTGTGGACTGGGCAAGGTGCGTGCGTTTGTGTATCTGTGTATGTGTGTGTGTGTTCAGGTCTAGGCGACATAGGCCAATTAGCAGGATGTGGGCAGGCAGGCAGCAGAGGTGGCGGTTGTTGTGGGGATAAGGTGTTCGAAACAGGTGGTGTGATCACACCAGGGTTACTGCATGATATCTCTCTGTTCTTTCTCCTTGCTCCTTTCTCCTCTCCTCTCCTCTCCTCTCCTCTCCTCTCCTCTCCTCTCCTCTCCTCTCCTCTCCTCTCCTCTCCTCTCCTCTCCTCTCCTCTCCTCCCTCAGCCTCTGACAGGGTAGGATACAGGGAGAGGAAGGGAACTGACAGCTCTCATATACATCACTCTCTCCCACTGTCCCACCTGTCATCATTAGTAAAAGTGCACATATCCAAACCCCCAGTACAACTTCGGAGAGGTCTGCCTGCTCTACATAGTATTACTGTGTTACCCAGAGTACACTGAATACGTCCGAGTAATGTGCCGCTGACAGCCAGATGAATGGGCCTGAAGTACAGTATCAGTGTGTAAAGACTGATTCTCATGCATCCCAATACCCCCGTGTGACTGACAGTGACAAGATCTCTCCTCTCAGTTCCTCTGAGGCAGCCCATTTCTACTGTCTGTGTACTGACTACTGCCAGTACAGCAAAACGTACTGTACTGGCTTCATGTAGGACTGATGCATTAGGTTCACATAAGGGCCCAGTAACAGGTATGTCTGTATCCCGTGGAAAAGTCTAGGGGTGATTGTGTTCAAAATAAACACTGATCTCCTGGTATAATACCATTATGTGAGAGCTCTGCATCAGCAGATTTGTAATCATTTTTACATTGCATGCAGCTGTTAAAAACACTTACCATCAAGAAGCAAACAACTGGTAGCAGACCTTTGATTAAATAAGGGGGCCAGTGGTCACCCTCATAATTAATTACAGCCTGACATAACAATAGAACTATAGAGACCAGGCCAGAAAAGAGGGCCTAACCACAGTGAAGGGCCTAACCACAGTGAAGGGGCCTAACCACAGTGAAAACCCAAACCCAGTGAAGGGCCTAACCACAGTGAAGGGCCTAACCACAGTGAAGGGCCTAACCACAGTGAAGATCCTAACCACAGTGAAGATCCTAACCACAGTGAAAATCCTAACCACAGTGAAGGGCCTAACCACAGTGAAGATCCTAACCACAGTGAAGATCCTAACCACAGTGAAGATCCTAACCACAGTGAAGGGCCTGACCACAGTGAAAATCCTAACCACAGTAAAAATCCTAACAACAGTGAAAGGCCTAACCACAGTGAAGAGCCTAACCACAGTGAAGGGCCTAACCACAGTGAAGGGCCTAACCACAGTGAAGGGCCTAACCACAGTGAAAATCCTAACCACAGTAAAAATCCTAACCACAGTGAAGATCCTAACCACAGTGAAGGCCCCAATAATAGTGAAAGGCCTAACCACAGTGAAGAGCCAAACCACAGTGAAGGGCCTAACCACAGTGAAGGGCCTATTTATCTGAGATGGCTTATGCTTAGTCATTGGTTTACTGTAATCGGCTTGGAGTGCGTCTCACTCCAAGCCGTCCTTATTTGGCTAAGCTGAAACAACTGCTTGCCGCTTTGTTCCCTCTGGCCTTCACTGTTTCTGTGCTGTGGTTTGACTGGGGGTCCAGTGCTTGGTTTCATCAGCCCCAGCCTGCAGTTGTTTCCAAGCCAGTGGGCTGCCACAATCAGGCCTTAATGTCCTCCTCTGCCCCGGTTCCCATGTCCTACTGGGTGGGAGCCAGCTACTGTAGTACCAGGAGGAGGATCCCCCTTAACATGCTCACTGCCACTGAGCTGATTGGTCTGCAGGAGGGTTAGGTGGGGTCATAGGGTCAGACTGAGGGAGGGTCCTGGGGGCATTTGAACCTGAGATCTCTGTCAGAAACATTTTCCATTTCTCTAAGATTAGCTGAATATCTGTCTACACATCCTGTCGTACTGCTCCCGTAGGACAGGGACTACACTCACACACTGAGGGGAGAGAGGGTACAATACTGTAGGTGAACAGGAAGACACAAAAGTATGAAAGCCTGTGGTTTGTGTCATCTCACTGTCCCTCAGTTCAGTACTAGGTCTTCTTCTCACACACTGACTTCTCCTGACAGGAAGCAGATGAGAGAAAAAATGCAACAATAAAATAATGAAAAAAGGATGCCTTAGTTAGTGACAGGAAATTTGTTCTGGTGCTCCGGTAATCTAATATCATGGCTGACATTTCGTTGTGCATTGAGATTTTGTAAATGGCAGAAAACCACAATGTGTGACTGTCCATAACGGCTGCATCCAGGACTCCATGTTAGTTCATTTAGCATACTTGCCCAAGCGCTTACATTTAATAACATCATTTGAGTTTTTCAGGCGTACCAAATAAAAACAGTGCTGATGTCCATTAGTGCATTGCCAAGCTTCCTGCCCCAGTGAACGCAAACAACACCGTTTAGATCCCCGCTTCCCAACCAGTAAATATGGGACGCAGTGGAGGAAATCTTTCTTTGGGATTTGATGAGTTATTGTTTGTTTGCTAAAATGCATCAGATTAAAACATCAACAGACTACTGGAGTTTCCATATTTTTTTTTTTTTTTTGCTCATGCAGACATTTTTGCATTGAAGTGAAATATGAAATCCTCCAAGCTTAGCCTTTTGATGGTTGTGATATTGAAGTATTACAACATGAAAAACACTTCAAATCCTGTATTTGCCTTTATTAAGTTCTGAACCAGTTTTCTTTTCAAGCCTTTGATATGCAGGAGACATCTTCTGTGACACATCGTACCTGCATCGCTTCAGAGATATCACAGTAGCTCATTTCTCTCCAGTCACACACAAGCAGGTGGACATTTGCATGACATTTCCATATCCCTCTGCATCTCCTCTCACCTCTAAGAGTCTAGTTGAACATTTGCCGACATTTAGCACTGTGCTGGATTTCTCCATCCAGGCTGTGGTCTCTATAGTAGTAGGCCAGAAGGACACAGCTCCAGTGTTATTGCTGGTCAGAGCTGGCTTGATAAGCCAGCATCAGGTCCATAGGAGCTCTCATCTGCAGCATGCAAGGCTTGACGCCGGCTCTTCACTCTCCCTGCAGTCACTTGTAGTTAGGACCTGAGACAGAGCAGAGCAATGGAAATGAACTGGCCCTAAACCTGCTACTGCTGCAGGGACAAACTGAAAGAGGGAAAAAGCCAGTATGTTTCCTGTGATGATGAGATCAGTGATACAACAGAGGTGTTAGAGATGCATGATAAAGGTTCTGTATCATTTCAGCCTGTGGTTTTGAAAGTAGTGTTCACGAGACTAAAATACCTCACTATCTGTAGGCCCTAGCTACCTACCTATCTAGTTTCTGATAGAGCTCTGTGGTGTGTCCTGCTTTTAGGACAGCGCATCATGGGGGATTGACACGCGGTGGAGGTGCGTCTGTGCAGACTGTCTACCGGCGTCCCTCCCTGAAATGGCTCCCCCTGGATAAGCCAGGATTGCCTTGATTGCGTTACAGTGACTCATTATGTCAATGGCTGATGGAACGTAGAGGCCCCAGTAGTGCTGCTTAAAGAACGATCTGTTTAAAGAAGATTGACTGTGATTGGATGGGATTCCCAGCACCTGCTCACTGGGGTAAATCTGGTCAAGGCAGAAAGCAGCAGCAGCAGCAATCTTCCCTGTGGTATTGTGTCAGGAAGGAGGAAATGGACGTGTGAGGCGGGAGGGAGGCTACAGCAGCCTTTCAAACGGCTGGTGGGTTGAGCAATTCGTCAAAGGAGCTGTCAGAACTCATCTGCCACTCAGCATCCTCCTCCCTGTGACTATCAGAGCTCCTAAACAACCAGGCAAACCACAACCTGCTCTCTGCTGTGCTCTGTGTGGAGCTGTAGCCCAGGTGGGAAAACACACCGATAGAAACAGGCCCAGGAAGCGATTAGCCCTGAAAAAAGCCTATTTCCTCAGATATATGGAATTTCACAGCCATGAATGCAGTGCATTAACCTGTAAGCATAAGCCCAGGGGCGCTAATAACTTTCCACTCTGGGGCCACTTGATCTTTAAACGAGGGAGGCACTTGCCAAGATCACGCTCGGAAATTAATACATCCCCCGAAAAGGGCTCTTTTGGCCGCAGCGGTAGTGTGTGTGTTTTTCTCCCTCGATGGAGCGTGTGTGTGTGTGTGTGTGTGTGTGTGTGTGTGTGTGAGTGTATTTAAAGAGGGGGCTGCTGTGACAGGTGGTATTTGGAGAGTGGTGTCGAGAGCCACAAAGGCAGGCGCTGGCCTCTGAGTGACAGGCCCCGCATTGCCGCGGCAAGCAACGCCAAGGCAGAGACAAATGAGAAACAAAATGACGGTGTCATATTTCACCTCACATCTGACAGGCTTCTGAAGAGATGTGAAACCACCTCTCTCCCAAATGTACCACTACTATTAAGTGTGGGGCTGTGCTGAAAAATGGGAAAAAAAAATCTATCATGAGACGGTTTTCCCTAACAGCGGGTTGTCAAAGGCAACATTCCATTCCAGTGCTGGAGTGCTTTAGGAAATGACTGAGTTAGGCCATTTACACACTGAACAACCAGCCGTAAAGTAGGAAATGAAAACTGGGGGTTTCTCATGGAACACATTGCGGTGTAACTGCCTGCCTTACAGTCAACCTGGGTCTTGAGAACCACTGTACCTTCATGTCTGTGGTATTTTTTGCAGCATCCTGCATATTTGGCCCTCATATCCTCTAACAGCAAGGTGGCGTTATCAAAACGCTTTCTTCATATTCCAAGGCTGCTGATGGCAGGTTTAAGGTGCGGCAACTTGAGGAAAACTCCTGACTGTACACAGGGCACACTGACTAAGCACAGTCCCATTGGTCTACCTGTACAGAGAAGTCTCTCTCTCCCTCTCTCTCTCTCTCTCTCTCTCTGCCACTAATCCAAGTACACAACTACAAGCTGCCTCCTGGGATGACTACCTCCCACGCTCAGCCCTGGTAAAAGCACTGGGTAAATGTCCTTGTTGTTTTTTCTCCTCTCCTCTCCTTGCATGGAAAGGTACTGTCTGTCTGTCTGTCTGTCTGTCTGTCTGTCTGTCTGTCTGTCTGTCTGTCTGTCTGTCTGTCGCTACCGTGGTTAAATGCAAAGGCCTAAGGAAGCCTCTGTGGTATTACACATCTGAGCAGTGACTGCCCTTACACTAGAGAGGTTTGTGTGTGTGTGTGTGTGTGTGTGTGTGTGTGTGTGTGTGTGTGTGTGTGTGTGTGTGTGTGTGTGTGTGTGTGTGTGTGTGTGTGTGTGTGTGTGTGTGTGAAGCAGATACCATAGCTGTCCCTCAGCAGCTCAAATCAAATTCTATTGGCCACATGCGCCGAATACAACATGTGTAGACTTTACTGTGAAAGGCTTACTTACGATCCCATTCTCCACAGTGCAGAGTTAAAAAAGTACAGAAAATATTTGCTAAATAAAAATAAAATAATAACACAACTATAACGAGACGGGAGAATGGTCTTGGTCAGGGAGGTGACCAAAGACCCGATGGTCACTCTGACAGAAGAAGGACAACCATCTCTGCAGCACTCCACCAATCAGGCCTTTATGGTAGAGCGGCCAGATGGAAGCCACTCCTCAGTAAAAGGCACGATAGCCCGCTTGGAGTTTGCCAAAAGGCACCTAAAGGACTCTCAGACCATGAGAAATAAGATTTTCTGATCTGATGAAACCAAGATTGAACTCTTTGGCCTGAATGCCAAGTGTCACGTCTGGAGGAAACCTGGCACCATCCCTACAGTGAAGCATGGTGGTGGCAGCATCATGCTGTGGGGATGTTTTTCAGCAGCAGGGACTGGGAGACTAGTCAGGATCGAGGGAAAGATAAACAGAGCAAAGTATAGAGAGATCATTGATGAAAACCTGCTCCAGAGCGCTCAAGACCTCAGACTGGGGCAAAGGTTCACCTTCCAACAAGACAACGACCGTAAGCATACAGCCAAGACAACGCAGGAGTGGCTTTGGGACAAGTCTCTGAATGTCCTTGAGAGGCCCAGCCAGAGCCTGGACTTTGAACCCGATCGAACATCTCTGGAGAGATCTGAAAATAGCTGTGTAGCAACGCTCCTCATCCAACCAGACAGAATTTGAATGGGAGAAACTCCCCAAGTACAGGTGTGCCAAGCTTGTAGCTGTAATTGCTGCCAAAGGTGCTTTGGGTCTGAATGCTTATGTAAATGTGATATTTCCGTAAAGAAAAATGGTAAACATTTCTATAAACCTGTTTTTGCTTTGTCATTATGTGGTATTGTGTATAGATTGATGAGGGAGTAAAAAATGATGTAATCCATGTTAGAATAAGGCAGTAACGTAACAAAATGTTGACAAAGTCAAAGGGTCTGAATACTTTCTGAATGCACTGTTTATGTGGGTAGGGATAAAAGTGACTAGACAATCAGGATATATAATAGAGTAGCGGCAACGTCTGTAAAGTGTGTGAAAGTGTGTCTAAGTGTGAGTGTGTGTGGCGTCAATATGCATGTGTGTGTGTGAGCGTATGTAGTGTGTGTGTGTGTGTCCCTGCCGCTTGCCGTGCGGTAGCAGAGAGAACGGTCTATGACTTGGGTGGCTGGAGTCTTTAACAATTTTTAGGGCCTTCCTCTGACACCGTCTGGTATAGAGGTTCTGGTGATGTACTGGGCCATACGCACTACCCTCTGTAGCGCCTTGCAGTTGGATGCCGAGCAGTTGCCATACCATGCGGTGATGCAGCCAGTCAAGATGCAGCTGTAGAATGTTTTGAGAATCGGCGGGCCCATGCCAAGTCTTTACAGCCTCTTGAGGGGGAAGAGGCGTTGCCTTGCCCTCTTCATAACTGTGTTGGTGTGTTTGGACCAATATAGATCCTTAATGGTGTGGACACCAAGGAACTTGAAGCTCTCGACCCGCTCCATTACAGCCCTGTCGATGTGGATGGGAACGTGCTCGGTCCTCAGTTTCCTGTAGTCCATGACCAGCTCCTTGGTCTTGCTGAAGTTGAGGGAGAGGATGTTGTCCTGGCACCACACTGCCAGGTCTCTGACATCCTCCCTATAAGCTGTCTCATCATCGTCAGTGATCAGGCCTACCACTGTCATGTCGTCTGCAAACTTAATGATGGTGTTGGAGTTGTGCGCTGCCACTCGGTCGTGGGTGAACAGGGAGTACAGGAGGGGACTGAGCACGCAGGGGCCCGTGAGGGGCCCCCGTGTTGAGGGTCTCCGTTTTGGATGTGTTGTTACCTACCCTCACCACCTGGTGATGGCCCTTCAGGAAGTCCAGGATCCAGTTGCAGAGGGAGGTGTTCAGTCCCAGCCTCCTTAGCTTAGTGATGAGCTTGGAGGGCACAATGGTGTTGAACGCTGAGCTGTGTCAGGGGGAAGAAGCCAGAGTTTTAGAGTGGATATGTCAACAACATACTTTAGATTTACCAAAGGTATTTAGTGTCCCCGGGAGGGATCCAGTCCTCATTTAGTTTTACACCTATGTCTATAGGTGTATAGGTCTATAGGTGTATAGGTCTATAGGTCTATAGGTCTATAGGTGTATTGGAGTCGACTAAAGGGTAATGAAAAAAGCTTTTTTGATAACAAAAGCAATTTAAAAGGAAAAAACTATACAGTACCAAATCCACCTTAAATATTTTCAAAGACAGCTGTATAGAAATAACTGGACATAGCTACTGTGGCACATCTGTAACATGGTCGCGTATGTTTGGTTGAAGGTGTGTGCATGCCTCTGGGCCAGTGATTCGGCAGAGTCAAGCCAGCGTTGGGCCAGGGTTTCATCAAAGGGCAATATCAAATGTTTTCTTTCCTGAACTTTAAGAGCACTTCAGGTCAGCCAGGAAAAAAACTAAACGGCCCTTTTAACATTTCCCAGTGCTGAAAGGAATTTTAATGGGAGGACACGAAGAGAAAGTGAATGTTCAGAATTGTCATGCTCTCATTGAAATTCTAAACTGAGCACACCATAAAGAGATAACTGACAAGGTAGGACAGGACTCAAAGACTGAGAGTGTTTCATATTAATATAAAGGCGGACGGGACCATTCAACTCCAGCCCTGACAGACTGTGTTGCTAATAGAATCACTGGGCCATGAGAGAGTGTTTGAAGACACCTGCAGATTCCTCGCATGCCAGGGCTACAGCGGCAGGATGTTGCAACTTGCCAGATAAGACAAAGGAAGGAGGTATGTGAAATATGGATGCACTGTACTGTATTGGTGTCCTGAATGTTAGCGGAACTAATTAGAATGCATTTTTGAACCATGGCATCTTCGAATGGAATGAAGCTTCCACATAAAGAGCAGGTCTTCTATCTGGCCTTCAATACCAGTGCTTCCGATTCACTAGACAGACTAACACTGGAACCATGAGGACAAAAGCTCTGAAGATGAAAGAGAAGGAAGAAGGGGGATGAGGAGGAGGAGTTGAGATGATTTAGTGGCCCCACCACTCCCCCTTTAGAGCCTGTACCAGCCCATCAGTTTTAATCCGTGTTTTGAGTTATGTGCTTTGAGTGAAGTTAGGTCTAGATGAAGGGAATCCACAGTGTGTTTGTGTGTAGAGAGAGAGAGAATGATCCTGCAGGTCTAAAGGGTAAACACGCCTGCTGTGTTCTGGGTTGAAACTGTGGACCCTGAGCCTCCTCCTCTCCTCACCTCTCTCAGCCCTACCTACCTTTAGATCAGGGCCACATTGACAGTCACAGTGGGAGTGGCACTGGGAGCTCTGTTAGACACACGCAGAGCTTCAGTTTGGCTAACATTGAACCCTACATGGGGCTCCCAAATTCTATCCCGGGGTAATTATTTCTGGTGGGGAGTGAACCGGAAGGATGGCTGTCTTCCCTCCTTTATTACTGGAATGTGAACCTCAAATTGTTTTGGATACGCCTCCTGCCGGGCCCATCATTGCTGTCTTCCAGCTGGCCAGCCAGCCTTGGATCAGCCCTACCAGGGATGCAGGGAGCATCGGCCCTTTATTACCACTGGCTGCCTGCTCTGGAAATGTAAGGGCTCCCAGGGTGTGTGTGTGTGTGTGTGTGTGTTTTGTGTGGTGTGTGTGTGTGTGTGTGTGTGTTTTTGTGTGGTGTGTGTGTGTGTTTTTGTGTGTTTGTGTGTGTTTGTGGGAGGTGTGTATAGTCCTGTGTGTGTGTGTGTGTGTGTGTGTGTGTGTGTGTGTGTGTGTGTGTGTGTGTGTGGGGGGGGGGGGGGGTGTGTGTGTGTGGGAGGTGTGTATAGTCCTATGTGTGTGTGTGTGTGTGTGTGTGGGGGGGGGAGGTGTGTATAGTCCTGTGTGTGTGTGTGTGTGTGTGTGTGTGTTTTTGTGTGGTGTGTGTGTGTTTGTGTTTGTTTGTGGGAGGTGTGTATAGTCCTGTGTGTGTGTGTGTGTGTGTGTGTGTGTGTGTGTGTGTGTGTGTGTGTGTGTGTGTGTGTGTGTGTGTGTGGGAGGTGTGTATAGTCCTATGTGTGTGTGGGAGGTGTGTGTGTGTGTGTGTGTGTGTGTGTGTGGGAGGTGTGTATAGTCCTGTGTGTGTGTGTGTTTTTGTGTGGTGTGTGTGTGTGTGTGTGTTTTTGTGTGGTGTGTGTGTGTGTTTTTGTGTGTTTGTGTGTGTTTGTGGGAGGTGTGTATAGTCCTGTGTGTGTGTGTGTGTGTGTGTGTGTGTGTGTGTGTGTGTGTGTGTGTGTGTGGGGGGGGGGGGGGGGGGGTGTATAGTCCTATGTGTGTGTGTGTGTGTGTGTGTGTGGGAGGTGTGTATAGTCCTGTGTGTGTGTGTGTGTGTGTGTGTGTGTGTGTGTATGTATGTATGTGTGTGGTGTGTATTGTCCTATGTGTGTGTTTGTGGGAGGTGTGTATAGTCCTGTGTGTGTGTGTGTGTCTGTGGGAGGTGTGTATAGTCCTGTGTGTGTGTGTGTGTGTGTTTGTGGGAGGTGTGTATAGTCCTGTATGTGTGTGTGTGTGTGTGTGTGTGTGTGTGTGTGTGTGTGTGTGTGAGGGAGGTGTGTATAGTCCTGTATGTGTGTGTGTGTTATATATGTGCACTTTTTTAAACCCTAAAACGGAAGCATATGCAGAGAGTAGATCATACCAATGGTAAAATGTGGTGGTTCATCTTTGATGTTTTGATGTTTTGCTTCCACTTGTCACAGCATCATGAACTTTAACAAGTACCAGGACATTTTAGCCAAAAAACCTGTTTGCCGCTGCCAGGAGGCTGACACCTGGCCGCAAGTGGATCTTCCAGCAAGACAATAACCCCAAGCACACATCAGTAATCCACATAGATTAATTGACCACAAAATCAACATTTTTCATCTCAGTCTCCAGACTTTAACTCCATTGAAAACCTTTGGTTTGAATTGAAGAGGGCAGTCCATAAGCGCAGACAAAGGGTATCAAGAATCTGAAAAGATTCTGTATGGAGGAATGGTCCAAGATCCCCCCCCCCCCCCCCAGTGTTCTCTAATATCATCAAATATTTTAGAAAAAGGCTCAGTGACATTACACTGAGGGTAGGGTGCTGGAGTACTAAAAATTGGGGGACCACTAATTTTGACCCCAATTTTTTTCATTACTTATTAAACTAAATTTCATTATCTGAGCAATTGTATTAGTATACCACTGCTAGAGTACTGTATGTCTTCATCCTCCCCTGTCCTGGTGTTTAGAACAGCCCCTACATCAGCCAGCCACTACCCTGCACTCTGTATTTCACTGTCCAGCAGGAGACCATTCTCTAGACTCAGAGTCTTGGTGGGGAGGTGAATACACTCATTTTGTCTCTTGTTTCTTTCTTGTTGTATTTTCAAAGCATAAGTAAGTCAACTGCTGTCTTACGTGACTTTACTGCAATTCAGTAGGTTCAAATTATTTACAAAATGGTGTTGAAAATCCCCCTAAGCTTTCTAATCCCTGAGTTACTGTGGCAACCTGAAGAAGTTGATTAGTCATATCATTACAACACTATCTGTGTCAAAATGTGATTGGTGTGTTCATGCTGAAGGATTACTGGGTTTACAACGCTAATGCAGGACATAATAGCAGTCGTAAGTACAGACGGATGGGTGTGCATCAAATGATTCTCCGCTAGCTTAACGTTAGTTAAAGTTACTGAAAGATGATTCATACAGTTCATATAGGAATTAATCATGTTTAACTAGACTTCCTCTTTGTACATCAAATCAAGTTGTATTGGTCGCATAGATACATATATACACTGCTCAAAAAAATAAAGGGAACACTTAAACAACACAATGTAACTCCAAGTCAATCACACTTCTGTGAAACCAAACTATCCACTTAGGAAGCAACACTGATTGACAATAAATTTCACATGCTGTTGTACAAATGGAATAGACAACAGGTGGAAATTATAGGCAATTAGCAAGACACCCCCAATAAAGGAGTGGTTCTGCAGGTGGTGACCAGACCACTTCTCAGTTCCTATGCTTCCTGGCTGATGTTTTGGTCACTTTTGTATGCTGGCGGTGCTTTCACTCTAGTGGTAGCATGAGACGGAGTCTACAACCCACACAAGTGGCTCAGGTAGTGCAGCTCATCCAGGATGGTACATCAATGCGAGCTGTGGCAAGAAGGTTTGCTGTGTCTGTCAGTGTAGTGTCCAGACCATGGAGGCGCTACCAGGAGACAGGCCAGTACATCAGGAGATGTGGAGGAGGCCGTAGGAGGGCAACAACCCAGCAGCAGGACCGCTACCTCCGCCTTTGTGCAAGGAGGAGCAGGAAGAGCACTGCCAGAGCCCTGCAAAATGACCTCCAGCAGGCCACAAATGTGCATGTGTCTGCTCAAAGGGTCAGAAACAGACTCCATGAGGGTGGTATGAGGGCCTGACATCCACAGGTGGGGGTTGTGCTTACAGCCCAACACCGTGCAGGACATTTGGCATTTGCCAGAGAACACCAAGATTGGCAAATTCGCCACGGCGCCCTGTGCTCTTCACAGATGAAAGCAGGTTCACACTGAGCACATGTGACAGACGTGACAGTCTGGAGACGCCGTGGAGAACGTTCTGCTGCCTGCAACATCCTCCAGCATGACGGTTTGGCGGTGGGTCAGTCATGGTGTGGGGTGGCATTTCTTTGGGGGTCCGCACAGCCCTCCATGTGCTCGCCAGAGGTAGCCTGACTGCCATTAGGTACCGAGATGAGATCCTCAGACCCCTTGTGAGACCATATGCTGGTGCGGTTGGCCCTGTGTTCCTCCTAATGCAAGACAATGCTAGACCTCATGTGGCTGGAGTGTGTCAGCAGTTCCTGCAAGAGGAAGGCATTGATGCTATTGACTGGCCCGCCCGTTCCCCAGACCTGAATCCTAATTGAGCACATCTGGGACATCATGTCTCGCTCCATCCACCAACGCCACGTTGCACCACAGACTGTCCAGAGGAGTTGGCGGATGCTTTAGTCCAGGTCTGGGAGGAGATCCCTCAGGAGACCATCCGCCACCTCATCAGGAGCATGCTCAGGCGTTGTAGGGAGGTCATACAGGCACGTGGAGGCCACACACACTACTGAGCCTTATTTTGACTTGTTTTAAGGACATTACATGTCCTTAAGTAGCAAAATGCTTGTGTTCCTAGCTCCAACTGTGCAGTAGTATCTAACAATGTATATGTGTATATACAGTATATATACAGTGGGGCAAAAAAGTATTTAGTCAGCCACCAATTTTGCAAGTTCTCCCACTTAAAAAGATGAGAGAGGCCTGTAATTTTCATCATAGGGACACTTCAACTATGACAGACAAAATGAGAAAAAAAATCCAGAAAATCACATTGTAGGATTTTTTATTAATTTATTTGCAAATTATGGTGGAAAATAAGTATTTGGTCACCTACAAACAAGCAAGATTTCTGGCTCTCACAGACCTGTAACTTCTTCTTTAAGAGGCTCCTCTGTCCTCCACTCGTTACCTGTATTAATGGCACCTGTTTGAACTTGTTATCAGTATAAAAGACACCTGTCCACAACCTCAAACAGACACACTCCAAACTCCACTATGGCCAAGACCAAAGAGCTGTCAAAGGACACCAGAAACAAAATTGTAGACCTGCACCAGGCTGGGAAGACTGAATCTGCAATAGGTAAGCAGCTTGGTTTGAAGAAATCAACTGTGGGAGCAATTATTAGGAAATGGAAGACATACAAAACCACTGATAATCTCCCTTGATCTGGGGCTCCATGCAAGATCTCACCCCGTGGGGTCAAAATAATCACAAGAACGGTGAGCAAAAATCCCAGAACCACACGGGGGAACCTAGTGAATGACCTGCAGAGAGCTGGGACCAAAGTAACAAAGCCTACCATCAGTAACACACTACGCCGCCAGGGACTCAAATCCTGCAGTGCCAGACGTGTCCCCCTGCTTAAGGCAGTACATGTCCAGGCCCGTCTGAAGTTTGCTAGAGAGCACTTGGATGATCCAGAAGAAGATTGGGAGAATGTCATATGGTCAGATGAAACCAAAATATTTTAGTGAAAACTCAACTCGTCGTGTTTGGAGGACAAAGAATGCTGAGTTGCATCCAAAGAACACCATACCTACTGTGAAGCATGGGGGTGGAAACATCATGCTTTGGGGCTGTTTTTCTGCAAAAGCACCAGGACGACTGATCCGTGTAAAGGAAAGAATGAATGGGGCCATGTATCGTGAGATTTTGAGTGAAAACCTCCTTCCATCAGCAAGGGCATTGAAGATGAAACGTGGCTGGGTCTTTCAGCATGACAATGATCCCAAACACACCGCCCGGGCAACGAAGGAGTGGCTTCGTAAAAAGCATTTCAAGGTCCTGGAGTGGCCTAGCCAGTCTCCAGATCTCAACCACATAGAAAATCTTTGGAGGGAGTTGAAAGTCTGTGTTGCCCAAAACATCACTGCTCTAGAGGAGATCTGCATGGAGGAATGGTCCAAAATACCAGCAACAGTGTGTGAGAACCTTGTGAAGACTTACAGAAAACATTTGACCTCTGTCATTGCCAACAAAGGGTATATAACAAAGTATTGAGATAAACTTTTGTTATTGACCAAATACTTATTTTCCACCATAATTGGCTAATAAATTCATAAAAAATCCTACAATGTGATTTTCTGGATTTTTCTTTCTCATTTTGTCTGTCATAGTTGAAGTGTACCTATGATGAAAATTACAGGCCTCTCTCATCTTTTTAAGGGGGAGAACTTGCACAATTGGTGACTGACTAAATACTTTTTTTGGCCCACTGTATATATGTATATACTGTATATACACTGCGGTTCGTAAGTTTGGGGTCACTTAGAAATGTCCTTGTTTTTGAAAGAAAAGCAATTTTCTTGTCCATTAACATTTTTTTATCCATGTTATTGCTTCATTACCTGCAAAATACCAGTCTCAATGTCAACAGTGAAGAGGCAACTCCGGAATGCTGGCCTTGTAGGCAGAGTTGCAAGGAAAAAGACATATCTTAGACTGGCCAATGAGAAGAAAAGATTAAGATGGTCAAAAGAACACAGACACTGGACAGGGGACCTCTGCCTAGAAGGCCAGCATCCCGGAGTCGCCTCTTCACTGTTGACGTTGAGACTGGTGTTTTGTGGGTACTATTTAATGAAGCTGCCAGTTGAGGACTTGTTTCTCTGTTTCTCCAACTAGACACTCTAGTGTACTTGTCTTCTTGCTCAATTGTGCACCGGGGCCTCACACTCCTCTTTCTATTCTGGTTAGGGCCAGTTTGTGCTGTTCTGTGAAGGGAGTAGTACACAGCGGTGTGCGAGATCTTCAGTTTCTTTGCAATTTCTCACATGGAATAGCCTTCATTTCTCAGAACAAGAATAGACTGATGAGTTTCAGAAGAAAGGTCTTTGTTTCTGGCCATTTTGACCCTGTAATCAAGCCCACAAATGCTGATGCTCCAGATACTGAACTAGTCTAAAGAAGGCCAGTTGTATTGCTTCTTTAATCAGGGCAACAGTTTGCAGCTGTGCTAACATAATTGCAAAAGGGGTTTCTAATGATCAATTAGCCTTTTAAAATGATCAACTTGGATTAACTAACACAATGTGACATTGGAACACAGGAGTGATGGTTGCTGATAATGGGCCTCTGTATGCCTATGTAGATATTCCATTAAAAATCTGCTGTTTTCATCTACAATAGTCATTTACAACATTAACAATGTCTACACTCTATTTCTGATCAATTAGATGTTATTTTAATGGACATAAATGTGCTTTTTTTTTCAAAAACAAGGACATTTCTAAGTTTTGAACAGTAGTGTCTCAGTACCAGTCAAAAGTTTGGACACCAACTCATTCAAAAGTTTTTCTTTATTTTTACTATTTTCTACATTGTAGAATAACAGTGAAGACATCAAAACTATGAAATAACACATGGAATAATGTAGTAACCAAAAAAGTGTTAAACAAATACAAATATATTTTAGATTTTAGTTTTGATATCTTCACTATTATGTGTAGGTGCCAAAACTATAGTTCGTTAACAAGAAATTTGTGGAGTGGTTGAAAAATGAGTTTTATTGACTCCAACCTAAGTGTATGTAAACTTCCGACTTCAACTGTATATCTGAAGAATACATAGGATAGTATAGTGTATGTACAGCAATAGTTGAATAGGATGGCCTTGACTAGAATACAGTATATACATATGAAATGGGTTAAACAGTATGTAAACATTATTAAAGTGGCCAGTGTTCCATGTCAATGTACATAGGGCAGCACCCTCTAAAGTGCAAGGTTGAGTAACCGGGAGGTAGCCGGCAAGTGACAGTGACTAAGTTTAGGGCAGAGTACTGGGTGAAGGCCGGCTAGTGGTGACTATTTAACAGTCTGATGGCCATCAAACAGAAGCTGTTTTTCAGCCTCTCGGTCCCAGCTTTGATGCACCTGTACTGACCTCACCTTCTGGATGATAGTGGGGTGAACAGGCCGTGGCTGTAGTCCTTGATGAGCTTCTTGGCCTTGCTGTGACACCGGGTGCTGTAGATGTCCTGGAGGGCAGGCAGTGTGCCCACGGTGATATGTTGGGCGGACCGCACCACCCGCTGGAGAGCCCAGCGGTTGCGGATGGTGCAATTACCGAACAGCCAGGCAGGATGCTCTCAATGGTGTATCTGTAAAAGTTTGTGAGGGTCTTAGGGGCCAAGCCAAATTTCTTTAGCCTCCTGAGGATGAAGAGGTGCTGTTGCGCCTTCTTCACCACACTGTCTATGTGGGTGGACCCATTTCAGATTGTCAGTGATGTGCACACCGAGGAACTTGAAGCTTTTCAACTTCTTCACTCCAGCTCCCTCTGCTGTCTCCTGAAGACCACGATTATCTCCTTAATTTTGTTGACATTGATGGAGAGGTTATGTTCCCGGCACCAGTCCCCCAGGGTCGTCATCTCCTCCTTGTAGGTTGTCTCGTCGTTGTTAGTAATACATAGTGGAACACATACACTTACATTTGTTTTTGTATATGGACATTGGCATATGTGGTATGTTCATCGTTAAAATATGTGGCCATTGCTTGCTAATCATCATTGACTCATCACTGCGCACAACATTTTATGAAAAGCATTTTAAACAACGGTGCTTCTTCAAAGTATACCGATTACTCATAGAACCTTTCAAGTGAGATGGTTTGGTTTGACAGCATCACAGCTTTTTTAGACAGTCAAAATGTTACCTTCTGTCCTCATGGCCCTGTATCTCTCCACTCTGTCTTCTGACAGCAGCATGCATGAAGGGGTTAATGCCACTCATCTAACTTGTATCATCACAGTAATTTTCAGCCTTCAGATTCACTTTCACTTTAGCAGTCAAGGAGGCAATCGGCTTGACAGCCTGTTAGTGAGGACTTGCTCCAGTCATGTTTGTGCGTGTTGATGTGTATGTGTATAACCAAAGGTTGTGTGTGTTTGCTGGTGCTACTCCCTATCTAGTCCTCTGCTGACCCAGAAGATAGAGACTTCCCACAGAGCCACAGAGAGGTCAAAAGCTTGACCACAGTAGTCTAATACTAGGTCAAATGCTACAGTCTGTTTGTAGGCCTATGCATTCCTTGTGTGGCAGACTGGGGATAACTATAATTTTAACTATGCTTTGTGGAAAGTAACTCTTTTTGTGGGGGAACAAATGGTTACTTTGGAGGTGACTACAACTATTTGAATACAGATTCCCAGAAACGACTACTTTTTAAAACTATTTGAATACAGATTCCCAGAAACGACTACTTTTTAAAACTATTTGAATACAGATTCCCAGAAACGACTACTTTTTAAAACTATTTGAATACAGATTCCCAGAAACGACTACTTTTTAAGACTATTTGAATACAGATTCCCAGAAACGACTACTTTTTAAAACTATTTGAATACAGATCTGAGAATGCAACTACTTTTGAAACATAGTTTAATACAGATCTCAGGAAGTGACTACTTTTCAGAAACTATTGGATTGGCTGCCTTCAACTAATAGTAGGGCTATATCTGGAACTGCATGTTGAATTTGAAATAGAATGAATAGAACACAATCTGACGGTCATATTTGATCTACACAATACATTTCTATCTGAAAGACCTCTCCATCAAAGTTGACAACTCCACCACCCTCCCAGAGTGCAAAAAGACTTGGTGTGACCCTGGACAACACCCTGCCATTCTCTGCAAACATCAAGCAGTGACTCGCTCCTGCAGGTTTATGCTCTCCAACGTCCGTAGTGTATGATCTTTCCTCACACAGGAAGCGGCGCAGGTCCTAATCCAGACACTTGTCATCTCCCGCTTGGAATACTGCAACTCGTGTTTGTCTGGGCTCCTCACTTGTCCCATCAAACCCCTACAACTTATCCAGGATGCTGCAGCCCGCCTGGTGTTCAACCTTTCCAAGTTCTCCCATGTCACCCCACTCCTCCACACACAACACTGGCTTCCTGTTGAAGCGCGCATCCACTACAAGGCCATTGTGGAAGCCTACGGAGCAGCAAGAGGAACTGCCCCTCCCTGTCAACAGTGATGGAGAAGTCTTTCAAATAGAAATGTATTGTGTAACACTCTCACTTCAGTCCCCCCCTCTTACTATCTCTGACTTTGCTAATAGCTACTTTATTGAGGGAAAATGTACTAAATGTTATATGTGGTTGTCCCACCTAGCTATTTTAAGATGAATGCACCAACTTTACGTCTCTCTGGATAAGAGTGTCTGCTAAATGACATACATGTGAAACGTCCATTCTCCTGAATGTGTATTGCCTCAGGTTAGGGCTGTTGTGGTGACTGTATTACTGCCACACGGTCAGTCATGTATCACGACTGCAGTCAAATTACACGTGACGTTGAGTAACGTAAAATCCTCCTAGGCACTCTGTAAATGAATGGCGCTGATCCGTTGGTAGTACCCAACTCGCTAACGACCATCAGGTCGCTAATGGCCTGGTACTCAGCACTCTATTGTCCCTCTAATCACTCTGACATCAATGCAAATGCATTTGAAAACACTTATCATCAAAACAGTAGGCCTATCTTACTTTTAAAACGCACCGTTAGCTTTTAGAACTCGCTGTTTGTTTGACCTCACGTTGATCGATCATTTTTAAAAAGAAGTTCAGCTGCAGGTTGAAACTGAGTGGAAAACCTGGCCGTTGTGGATGTGGTTTTAAAGCCAAACACAACGAAATGGACAGCGCTTTCTCAGATGATGATTCATTCAAAGCATTTAAGACGTTGCATGTAGAACAGCCATACGCATATTAGAGCGTATGCATACGCATGGGCCTATATATGAGCCTATATATGAGCCCAAGCCAGAAAGAAAAGCCTGAATTAAAATGATGATTGTGCTGTAATACAATACATAGCCTACCGCATATTACGCACAGCTGGAAAACATGCAAAAACATAGATTTAAGTTGTCTTTGGTGTATACTTTGTCTAGCCTATACTCCAAAATTAAATAAACTCTAGTAATCGCCTCATACTGGATGGACTGGTTACCTTATGCGACTTTCTATCCATGAGTCTGGAAGAGAACGTACAGGCAGGCCTAAGCCATGCTGTTGGTTAATTGATTATGCAGGGTGGCTTACAGAGCTTATTTCTTTTTATTGAACCTTTATTTAACTAGGCAAGTCAGTTAAGAACAATTTCTTATTTACAATGAAGGCCTACCAAAAGGGGTCTGGGATTTAAAAAAAAAAATGTAATCATTTTTTATTGCTCTGTTTTACAATGGAGCAACGTGCTTAATATCAGCAGCTGATAAATAAATATAGTAGCAATGGAAAGCTGGGATCCAACTATTTTTAGTGGCAACCATCAAACCTCTGCTTTCACACGGAATTGCATATAAAAATGCTTATAAGAACACTTAGGCCTATTTCACCGCACGCATCAACCGCTGTTTGAGGAGCAGCATCTCACCGCGTGAAAGGTTTTTAAGAAACCAAGTGAAATCAGGTGGGGAACATCAGTAGTATGTTTTCACAACAAAATATACTGTTGACAACGCCTCTCTCTGCACGCTGGAGAAAGGAATGAAGGAGAGTGAGGAGGAGATGGAAACACGGTGAGATATTCTGTAGCTGAAGGTAACTATGAAAATATAAAAAATGCCTTATTACAAGGCTATTGAAAATCAAATACAAATGCACTATAATTACAGGCTAACTATTTGACTTGCCTAGTTAAATAAAGGTTCAATAAAAATACATTGTAACTGCGCATCCTCCATTATTAGAGTGCATACAAATGACATGTATTTTCCCCTGTTCCTGTTCCTGTTCCTGTTCCTGCCCCTGTTCCTGCCCCTGTTCCTGTTCCCTGTTCCTGCCCCTGTTCCTGTCCCTGTTCTTGTTCCTGCCCCCGTTCCTGTTCCTGTTCTTGTTCCTGCCCCTGTTCCTGTTCCTGTTCCTGCCTCTGTTCTTGTTCCTGCCCCTGTTCCTGTTCCTGCCCCTGTTCCCGTTCCTGTTTCTGCCCCTGTTCCTGTTCCTGCCCCTGTTCCTGCCCCTGTTCCTGCACCTGTTCCTGCCCCTGTTCCTGTTCCTGCCCCTGTTCCTGCTCCTGTTCCTGCACAATTAATAATGGGCCATTCTAAATCAAAACGCATTTTATATATTAGTAAAGACAAGGTTAAATTGAGAATAGTCTGATGGGTGAAAATATGATCACTTGATGAAAGAATAGTGTGTCAACCCCGAGGCAACGAACGGAGCGCATGCTTTTTTTGCGACTTAAGATAGTGGCATCATGTATGTGTTGATTTCTAAGACATTCTAAGGATTGTATCATTCACAACTAAAGTTGACGAATAACTCTAAATCTAGCACATAGGACCTATTTTTCAAATTATCACTATTACGCTCAACATAGCCACTTCATATCGACACTTGCTTTGGAATGGGAAATATATCCTTGCTATTGCTAAACTCAATTATATTCTCCTTACTATAAAGTCACATAATATAAAATATTGGCACAGGATTTATAAGCATATCGTGTCTGCTTAATGAACTAGCCTACAGCCTAGGCTGCCATTGGCATGGCACATAGCCAGATAACATAATGTAGGCTGACTCAGAATATTCTATTCTCTTCTTCTGAAACACATTTTCTTCATATCATAATGTTTCTTTAGACCTGCCTAAAATAAATAATGGATTTATTGTGATGGTGTATATTAAATGCATTTATTATGCTTTTTTAAATGTGGATGTTCCAAAGGCTCACATCAGTGGCTTGTATCCATGGAGGCCTGGAGATGCTGAATGTGTTTGTTAATTTTCTGTAAATTACCATGAGACCGGCGGTAATTTGCATGACAGTTACCAGCTGACAAAAGTTAATGACCACCACAGCCCTACCTGAGGTGTACATAATCAAGTCAAACAAAAACCAGTGGTATTATCTACAGAGAAGTATAAATACGGTGTGATGCTCAACTGCTGTATGACTCTTTCAACATGCCACTGAAAAGGTTGAAAGCTGCAATACATTTCTTGATACCTGAAATTACTGCAGAAACATTCAAAGCCATTTGCAAACATTGCAAACTCTTTGTCCATCTGAGTGGAAGTGTTGTTGTTTCAAACACATTATACCATCTTTAAAGGGATAGTTTACTCAGAATACAAACTAACATGATTTTTCACCTACCTTTGCTGTATTTGATCCAAGACAGCAATTTTGATGTTTAGTTTCCTTTGTATGTACGCATGACTGTAAGTCGCTTTCGATAAAAGCCTCTGCTAAATGGCATATGCTAGTTGTTGGTACTTCATAAAATATTTGTCCATCAAATTTTTGGGGGGTTTGTTTTCAAATAACTTGCATTTATTCAAATACCTTCAAATATTATTTGGTTTTCTGAGAGGTATTCAAAATACTTTCAAATATTTTTTGTTTTTCTCAGGCGTGTATTTGAATATCAAAGTAAATATTTGCCTTTTAGTTGATATAAAAACTATGTTAGACTACGTCAAGTATTTTAAAAGTTAGTCTTTTCAAATAAACTACAAAATAGGACTATTTTCTGCCAAAGTCTGTTGCCTATGGCAATAGCCCATGGCATGATCACAAAATTCATATTAACTGGATTAGTTTTCCTTATGATGTGTTAACCTCTCTAGGGTAGGTGAGATGCTAACGTCCCACCAGGCCAACAGCCGGTGAAACTGCAGAGCGCTAACATTCTAAATACACCATTTGTTATAGTAAACATTATTGTAAATACATGTATCTTACATCATTTAAAAGACGAACCACTTATTAATCCAGCCGCTGTGTCAGATTTCAAAAAGGCTTTACTGCGAAAGCAAACCATGCCATTTTCTGAGGACATCTCCCCGCACACACAAGTATTACTAGCATTTTCCAACCAAGCATTAGCGTCACAAAAGTCAGAAATAATAATAAAATAAATCGCTTACCTTTGAAGATCTTCCTCTGGTTGCAATGTCAAGTGTCCTAACTACACAGTGAATGTTCGTTTTGTTTGATTACATCCAGTTTTATAGCCTAACACAAAACATTTGTAAACCGCTTGCGTCGTGATTTCCTTCTCATTCAACTTTGGACGAAGCGTTCGTGGTAATTACACACACTAAACAAATGTTTATCCAGTCATGGTTGGTTTCATTGCAATCCTCTGGTTGTTAATAACACAACCATACTTGTTTCTTTTCCCGGGACGTATTGACTGAAACAAACCAATCAATGACCTCATTGCGCACCAATGGTAGGACCGGTCTATCATTGATTGACTGTATTTTGGCCCAGTGACTACTAATCATCTTGAAATCTAGCTTGGAAGATAGCCAATGAGCTGAGGTAAACGGCAATATGTAATGGTTATACGTTCGAAGACCAGCCTTTGTCGTAAACTCTGGTGTAAAAGAAGTTCATTCGCAATTGCAAATCCTACTTGACGGAGCCACGGGTGTTACGCATAGCAGTACATAGTCAATAGCATTTTCAGCAAGTTTATATATTTAAATTATGGCGAATAAATCAGGAAAAGCTCAAACAAAGTCTAGGTTTACAGATTTAACCCAAATTATAGAGGAAATTGATAGAGAAAGCGAGACGAGTTGCTTCAGCACCTTCCTCTACCTCGGTCCCTTCTGCTCCAACCAGTGGTGTTCACCTGCCCAGATTCATCTCTGCAGGCATGAATGTGCCTCAGGGCAAAAAGGGCACAGTAGGGAGACGCCGTTGTGCCCTTTGTCACAGGAAATGCCCCATCAACTGCACCACCTGTTCAGTAAGCCTCTTTACAGCAGAAAGAGACTGCTATGGGCCATGGCACCAGCAGCACAATATTGTGTAGAGCACTGAGGGTCTTCACAATATTGTAAATAGAAAATGTGTAAATAGTTACCCTTGTTATTTGTTTATGTTTAATTATTTTTTTTATTTTTATATATTTTTTTGGGTGGTGTTAGAATAGCATTTGGGAAGGTTACAAGTTCAAACCCCCGAGCTGACAAGGTACAAATCTGTTGTTCTGCCCCTGAACAGGCAGTTAACCCACTGTTCCTAGGCTGTCATTGAAAATAAGAATTTGTTCTTAACTGACTTGCCTAGTTAAATAAAGGTAAAATAAAAAATATGTATTTTGCATATAGTTATTTCCTTCAAAATGTATTACTGTACAAATTCGGCACATTTGGGTACATTTGTGTGGGACACCTGGGTGACTTCATGATCAATGTCATGTAGCTCGCTCATTTTTTAAATTATCTGTCTAAAACTTTGTTCAGCTTTAGTTGCCATCTTATGTTCTTCATTCAAATCATCACCAGCATCCTATCCGTATGTTTGGCTGTTCTTGGTCATTTGAAAGATGATGCAGCAACAATAAAAAACAGAAAACGTATGTTTATTTCCTTGTATTTTCTTCTACCAGATCTATTGTGTTATATTCACCTACATTCAATTCGCATTTCCACAAAATTCAGAGTGTTTCCTTTCAAATGATACCAAGAAAATGCATATCCTTGCTTCTGGGCCTGAGCTTCAGGCAGTTAGATTAGGGTATGTCTTTAGGCGGAAATTGAGAAGAAGGGGAGGTACCCCAAAGAAGTTAAATAGAGCTGTGGGAGAGTGAGTTTACCTGATGTCCTTGGATGTAGTTACTGGCCGCTGTATCGTTGGGTCTGTGTACTGAGTCTGTATGGCACAGTCCAATGGACAGGCCACTGAGGCAGCTGGGCCAAACACACAACAACACAAATGTACTATTCCATCCAGAGCCTCAACCCACTCTGCCAACCCACAGCCCAGAGAGAGCCCAGAGAACCCCAGAGAGAACCCAGAGAGAGCCCAGGGTCTGGCTCCAGAGGTGTTAGCCTGCAGTAATGATAATGTGATTTAGCCCAGACCCATCATGCCTAATGCAAGTGTCAGCAGCACACATTCAAGCCACGGTGGAGCAGTTCACACTCACACCATTGCGTGTTAGCATGCACACTCAGCATTGTGAATTCCCTTAGAATATTACTAAATCGTGTCAATCCAGCATTATTACCTTGCATTCTAGCTAACACATGCACATAGTAATCATATATGTCTTAGAAGTTTTCTGCTTGGAAATGTATTTTCAGATTTATGGTGATAATATGTTTGTGATAACAGCTTTAAATGTGAATGTCAAACTCTTAAATCCACAGATATCCTTGCTGACACTCTCACCCATTCTCCCACATTGGCTGGCTCCCAAATGCCTTGTATTGTATGTAGTAACCCGTTGGCAGCTCTGTGGCTGTGGCCAAAATATAAATCAGATGTCGACCTTTCCTTCCGAGAGCTCCATTCGGGAACTTAACTGCTCTTTTTTCTCACCTTGTGCTAGTTTTTAGAGAGTGAAAAATAACGGTAGAATGAGAGAGACCCCAGAGTTCACAAAAGAGTAGAGAGAATGTCTCACCTCCGATAAAATCACACTTCATGACATTTCACATAATTCATATGTAACCTTTTCAATAAGCTTATGAAATTATGCGTAATTGAAGTGTGCTCATGTAAATGCTCAATGATTTTTAACACTCCAGTCCCAAGTCAGATTAGATCTAGCTAGCTGAGGACCAGTGTCCGATGGCCAGGGCCTGTTCCACTCAGAGTTGAGCCTGTGTTTTGGTCTTTGTCTTCCACAGCTGCTTCTGAAAGGAGAGCTTGGCAGGGCTCATGCTGTTCCATTACTCTCCCCATCCCTTCTTCCCTCCCTCTACCTCTTCCTCCCTCCCTCCTTTCCCTGCATCACACCTGATTCCATTTGACAAAGCCCCTATCGGCTCAATATCTTCATGCCCAATGTTGAAGGCGACTGAAGACTATATTCCAAAGCCCATATGCCACATCTGTTCCCCACTCGTCTAGCGTCGGTGACAGACTTGTTCGAAAGTGTTTTAATCGGGCCCAGGCACCAAGGGAATTATTCCATAAACAATCATTCCACTCCCGGATAGAAATCCTTGAGAGGGAGTGGGCAGGAGGCGGCATCACTGCTAACCTTTGCAAGAGTGTAGGCAGGGCCTGGGGATCTAGTGACTCACCAGAGCCATGGACAGAACAAGATCAACTGAACTCAGACAGAGTGTAGGAGAACCTGAAAGAGCATAGATCCTAGGCTAAGTTTAAAGGGAAAAAAATACATTTTCCCTCTCAAACTGCTAATCTTTTGGAAATATACTGTGCGTGTCAATTTGACTTGGCCCCATGACCCAGTGGTATAATGGAGGTGTGTGTGTTTGTGCGGGCGTGTGTTGTGTGTTGCAAGGAGATGACGAATCCTAATCACCGTTAGCAGCGACAGACTGCTTCATTAGCCAGCCTGACCTCTGTGGCGTCTCCTTACCGCCTGGTTATTAAGCAAAGCCTGTGAACGTGACTTCGGGGAGCTTTTGGGGAGGAAAGCAGAAGAGCGACACAACAGTTTCCTAACACACACACACACACACACACACACACACACACACACACACACACACACACACACACACACACACACACACACACAGAGAGAGAGAGCGAGACTGTCAAGAGCAGCATCTCGTCACCGTCACCACCAACACTAATACAATCTTGATATTATACACTACTGTTCGCGATTACTTTGAATGGAGTGCCTCAGCTCAGACTCTGTGTTTAAGGAAATGCTAAGCTCATAGCCACTGAACTCCCACTGGTGATAACATAAACTGAGATTCCCCTTATTTTTAGTAGCGTTTGGGCTCTCGGCGTGTGTGTGTGTGTGATGTGTCTGAAGGGTGCTCCCCATGTGTCAGCTGGGGGTTGTGAAGAGCAGTGGTAAGGATAATTGGAGGGCCCCTTGAGCGTGGCAGAGTCTCTGTCCTGCTCCCCTCCCTCCCTCCCTCCCCACCGCTATCTGACCCTACTCTAATTGCTACACCACTACACTACCTTCAGTCCTGCACTTTATCTATCCCCATACCTAACCCCAATCACACGCTTCATCTCACATACACAGATACACTAATATCACGGTGTATTTTTTTTAGACTACATCTAGTCTGTTGCACCATTGACAGATGATCAGCCATAACAAGAGAACAGGCTGTCTGTCCTGACTTGGGTTAGTTGGCTGTGCTGTCAAACCCAGACTCAGCATTAGTCCTAATGAATGAATAATAGATTGATTGTATTTGTTAATAGACTCAGCAAGCTGTTTGTGCCCTGGCCTAAAGGATAGAGGTATAAATAGCCCAGTGATAGGCAGGAAGCAGCAGTGGGCTACAGTACGGACCCCTGAGACAAGCTGATAGATTAGTCATTGACGGCTCTGAGGAGCTCTCCCTCGGTCTGCAGGTAAGGACTGACCTCCAACAAACCTCACAAATGATCCACTGGCCCTGCCAACAAAACCACTCACACAGAGGACTTGATTGATCCTAGAACACTCCCTGTCAATGAGAAATAAGTCATTCTAAATTTGGAGAGGACGTTTTTGTTGTGGGGCTGTCAGATACACTACATGACCAAAAGTATGTGGACACCTGCTCATCAAACATCTCAGTCCAAAATCATAGGCATTATAATGGAGTTGGTCCCCCCTTTGCTGCAATAACAGCCTCCACTCTTCTGGGAATGCTTTCCACTAGATGTTGGAACATGTCTGCAGGGACTTGCTTCCATTCAGCCACAAGAGCATTGGTGAGGTCGAGCACTGATGTTGGGTGATTAGCCCTGGCTCGCAGTCGCCATTCCAATTCATCCCAAAGGTGTTTGATGGGGTTGAGGTCAGGGCTGTGCAGGCCAGTCAAGTTCTTCCACACCGATCTCAACAAACCATTTCTGTATGGACCTCGCTTTGTGCAAGGGGGCATTGTCATGAAAAACAGCCCCAGATGATTATTCCTCCTCCACCAAACTTTACAGTTGACACTATGTATTCGGCTTGAATCTGGCTTCCGCTAAACCCAGATTCAATGGCAGTGAACTTTACACCACTCTAGCCGACGCTTGACATTGCTCATGGAAGCCCATTTCATGAAGCCCCCACTAATAGTTATTATGCTGACGTTGCTTCCAGGGGCAGTTTGGAACTTGTTGTTGCTCCTAGAAGTTTCCATTTCACAATAAAATAACTTCCAGTTGACCGGGGCAGCTCTAGCAGGGAAGACATTTAACTAACTGACTTGTTGGAAAGGTGGCATGCTATGATGGTGCAATGTAGTAAGTCACTGAGCTCTTCAGTAAGGCCATTCTACTGCCAATGTTTGACTATTAAGATTGCATGATTCTGTGCTCGATTTTATATACTTTTCAGCAATGGGTGTGGGTGAAATAGCCGAATAGACTAATTTGAAGGAGTGTCCACATGCTTTTGCATAAATAGTGTATAAGGTCATCGGTCCAATAATCTTGTCAGGCTGGCAGCCGATAATGCATTTAGCTGCAAATAGCAAAATAATAAGAAACGTCATACATGATAGAAAATGGTTGTATAATCAGTGCACTGTTGAAACTCTTCACCCTCCCCGTCCAGCTGACAGCCTTTGGTTTGAAGGCTGTGTGTGATGTAGGGACGAGGGTGGGTCAATTTGACCTCTGGGCTGACCTTCCTCTGCTGGTTCAGGGGGCATGTGGGTCTGTGGTGGGTCTGCTATGGGCGGTAGGGCTGGCAGTCAGAGGTCTCTTTCTGCCCCAGCTTTAGACAGCTCTATCCCTCATTCCTCTCCTACCTCCCTACCCTCCCTCACCCCTTTCAGCCTCAGTGCCCCGGCTTTGGCACTGCCTGGTGGAAGGGTGTCATTAGCTGTCATGGCATGAGTGTCGTCATGGCAACTTCAGAAGTGGCGGCAACTCCAGAAAGGAAAGGCCAACCGTGGGATAACAGACTGGTGCTTCAGAGGGACTTCTCAACACACAATAGAGGGACCAATGGCCTGTTTGTGAGACTGTGAATTTTACGCAGCCGAGGTTCCCTACGCTTGTCTGTCTGAACGACCTTAAAAATAGTCCTTTGAGTTACACTCACATCTATCTTAACACCCACTCAGAAACTGTCTGTCTTGGTAGTGCGTGGCAGGCAGTAGATGTGTCACTGGTTGTGGTGGTTCTCGAACAGTTCACTCTGTGTGTGAGGAAAATGCAAAAGCACTGCTGCCATGAGGCCATTACTGCACGGCAACACAGAGACCTTCTTCTCATCTGATTGGCTTAATTTAATCAGACATCACTGAGGCTGCAGTTGTTCTCAGCGAAACTTGATTAACAGTGTCATGAATGCTAAGACTGTTCCCTCTATTTATCCCCCCCTTTCTCCATTTGCTCAAGAAATTATCTGCAATGCCTTCTTGTAAGTGCCATCGGCACTTGCTCTTTTTCAAACGTTAGCTGGCGTGTTGGAGAATTTTGGTTAGTGATTCCACTCCCTCCCCTTATCTCCCTCTCTCTTTGTCATTGATGTGTCTTTCTCAGCTCGCAGACTGTGGGTTTGACAATGAGAAGATTCAACCTAAGCCTCACACCTTCTCTGTGCTTGGTGGGCAGTGAAACCACTGTTGAGTTACATTCATTTTTTTTATGCTAGGCTTAAAATAGAAGCCCAGCCATTACAATTATACGCACTGCCTGGCCGGAAAGCTGTCATTTAGGAGATATGATCAAACAGGACTCTCGCTCCAGTGCTCCACGGCCTGGTGTTTGTCTCGCCACTTGAGTCTGGATTGGTTTCAGGTCATTGTGTTTTTTGGAATAATAATGGGCTAGAAAGGTAAGGATGACTTAAAGAGGGACATGAGGAAATAAAGTTGTCAATGCAACTGAGCTAGCTGTCCTTGGTAGAGTTTAATTTACTCAGCAGTGAAAGACAATAAGGGCCAGAGGCACATCAATTGAAAACGTTTCACATTTTTAAGACTGTTAGAAATTCCTGTGTGAAATATCTTTAGTGGCTTCTGTTGCGAGGCGCGCTGTGCATCTTTTCCTCTCATCTCCAAAGCCGCCATTAAGAATTCATGGCAAGGACTCCATAAGCAAGTTTGGAAGTGCTTTGATTAAAACGCTAACGAGCTGTCGATGGCTCAAGATATCACATTTTCTTTTGTATTAATGCTATTCTGTTACATTCACTCACAGCTAATAAGTCAGAATCAATCTACCTGCTGTATGCACTGTGGCTTTGTGAGAGCTGGACCCCTGAGAGATGGAACCATTTCATTTCTGAAAAAGATTGTGTGTGTGTGTGTGTGCGTGTGTGTGTGTGTGTGTGTGTGTGTGTGTGTGTGTGTGTGTGTGTGTGTTGAGGTGCTGTTGCACCTTCTTCACCACACTGTCTTTGTGGGTGGACCATTTCAGTTTGTCAGTGATGTGTATGCCGAGGCTTTCAAGCTTTCCACCTTTTCCACTGCGGTCCCATCGATGTGGATAGGTGGGTGCCCCCTCTGCTGTTTGCTGAAGTCCACGATCATCTCCTTAGTTTTGTTGACGCTGAGTGAGAGGTTATTTTCCTGGCACCACATTTCCAGAGCTTTCACCTCCTCCCTGTAGGCTGTCTCATTGTTGTTGGTAACCAAGCCTACTACTGTTGTGTCGTCAGCATGCTTGGCCACGCAGTAATAGGTGAACAAGGAGTACAGGAGGGGGCTGAGCATGCACCCTTGTGGGGCCCCAGTGTTGAGGATCAGCGAAGAGGTGTTGTCTTCTACTTTCACCACCTGGTGGCGACCCGTCAGAAATTCCAGGACCCAGTTGCACAGGGCGGGGATCAGACCTCGAGCTCGAGAATGAGCTTGGAGGGTACCATGGTGCTGAATGCTGAGCTAGCCAGTTGGTCTGCTCATACTCTGAGGACGCGGAGAGGGATACCACCTGCCCGGCAGCCTTGCGAGGGTTAACACGCTTAAACATCTTACTCATGTCGGCCACGGAGAAGGAGAGTCCACAGTTCTTGATAGCGGACAGCGTCAGTGGCACTGTATTATCCTCAAAGCAAGTGAAGAAGGTGTTCAGCCTGTCCGGAAGCAAGACGTCGGTGTCCGCGACATGATTGGGTTTCCTTTTATAATCTGTGATTGTCTGTAGACCCTGCCACATATGTCTCGTGTCTGAGCCGTTGAACTGGGACTCAAGTTTGTCCCTATACCGACGTTTAGTCTGCTTGATTGCTTTGCGGAGGGAATAACGACACTGTTTGTATTCTTCTATATTCCCAGTCTTCTTGCCATGGTTAAATGCGGTGGTTCGCACTTTTTGGCGAATGCTCCCATCTATCCACGGTTTCTGGGTGGGGTAGGTTTTAATAGTCACAGTGAGTACAACATCTCCTAAGCACTTCCTGATCAACTCATTCTCCATATCGGTATATGTGTCGATATTATTTTCTGAAGCTACTCTGAACATATCCCAGTCCTCGTGATCAAAACAATCTTGTGTGTACTCCAAAGATGGAGATGGAGATACAAAATATATACTGTGTTGGTGCTACTCTTCTGAGCAAACAGTGTGCTGCATGTATACTGAACAAAATATAAACACAACATATAAAGTTTTGGTCCAATTTCTTATGAGCTGAAATAAAATATCCCAGGAATTTTCCATATGCAAACAAAAAGCTTATTTCTCTCAAATTTTGTGCACAAATTTGTTTACATCTCTATTAGTGAGTATCCTGATTAAACAGCATGATCATTACACAGGTGCACCTTGTGCTGGGGAAAAAAGAAGGCCACTTTAAAATGTGCAGTTTTGTCACCCAACCCAATTCCACAGATGTCTCAGGTTTTGAGGGATCGTTGCAATTGTTATGCTGACTGCAGGAATGTCCAACAGAGCTGTTGCCAGAGAATTGAATGTTCATTTCTCTACCTTAAGCCACCTCCAACATTGTTTTAGAGAATGTGGCAGTACATCCGGTTTCTTCATCTGCAGGATCGTCTGAGGAGGGGGAGAGGGGCCCCGAGGAAAAACAAATTCTGATTAGCTGGGCCTGGCTCCCCAGTAGATGGGCCCATGCCCTCCCAGGCCCACCCATGACTACGCTCCTGCCCAGTCATGTGAAGTTCATAGATTAATTTATTTATTTCAATTGACCGATTTCCTTCTATGAACTGTAACTCAGTAAAAGCTTTGAAATTGTTGCATGTTGCATTTATATTTTTGTTCAGTATAGTTTGTCTTCTGATTGAAAAAGGGACTCCGTAGTTAATTAAGTGATAATGCCCTCAAAGCCGGTGTTTGGAGGATATATTGGCACGGGTGTTGTTAGGCCCGAGACAAAGTCAATATATTCTCCAAACACTGGTTTCTAAGGCATCATCACTTTTATACAACGGGTTACCAACATATTCAAATAATGGTTGACATATTTTAATTAACAATGCTATTTTGATAAATGTATTCATACTATTTCATACTTCCACTATATATAGTCCCGACACAAATCTAGAGTTGCAACGCAAGCCGGCTGGTCACCCGTTTTTTCGGTTGGGTTGCCAGAGACTTGACCCAGTCGTTCAGTCTTTTTGTTCTGTATCTATGGACGCGACCCAATCGTTTGTTCTAAATGGTCCATTGCCATACTGGCTGGCAGCGTTCTTATCCCTTGCTTGCTAGCTAGCCAACTATGGCTAACTTACAGTCACGTCAAACAGTGCAGCCAGAATAACTATAGTAGCTGCATTTGTTTCATCTTTTTTCTAGTTACATTTATTTGGATGCATCCATAACAATGAGCTAATGAGGCACGATTTTGCCTGGCATAGAACATGTGCTCTCTTGTCAGGACACTGTTGTTCAGAGGAGCTAGCCAACACAGCTAACACAATCACTTCAAACTGAAGCTGGAAAGACTGCAAACTAGCTGCACTTTGTTTTGTTTGAACCTTTCATCATTTGACATTTCTTTGTATATATCCCTAAAAATTATGCCAGTTGATTCATGATTTTGGCTAGCTGAGAAACGCTGCCTGCCTGTCTGTCTCGTTCCGACTCCCGACACTATGGGACAGCTTGAGATCGAATTTGAGTATTGAAACAATGTTGCAAATGTCCTAGAGACAGACTGCAAGGTTTAAACCAATCTTCGCTGTTGAAAACGAAATGTTAGTCTAAAAGAAATGTGAGATAATGTCTAGTTGCGCAGTCAGATGAAACAGTAAATAGGCAGATTAACATCATAGATTTAGCCAGTGGTAATTTGTGGAATAGACCCTGGCTGAAATGTGGTTTTAACCAATTAGCATTCAGGATTAGCTAATATCACAAGAGAAAATTACCCCACAAACTAGTCTCTCAAATCACTGGACATGTCCTCTTTCTCTTCTGTTCTCGTTGAGCACCAATCCATTCCACGGTAGACAGCAGGGCGTCATGATTCAGTTTTAATGCAGCAGTCCTGACACTCCCAAATGTGCACAGAATGTAAAGTTTGGAAAGTACACACAAACCCACAAATACACACACAATTTCCCCAAAACATCAAAAACATCAAAGGCTGCTCCAGTATGTCACTGTAGCGCAGGGCTAGGACACTCTGAGGCCTGCTCTCTCTGTGAAGCATGTCACACTACTTAACTGTAATGTCTCTTCTGTGGCAGGGTGGGTTTAAATGTCTTTCTCTGGCCTCTCACAGGGAAATATACACCTCGATGGGAAAATAACTCACCAATTCATTCAGTCAGTCATAGAGCTCTCACTGCACCAGAATGATTGGTTCTCTAGATGAAACCATTGTCCTTGTAACAATCATTTAAGTTGCATCAAGGTACAATATGTGGTCACATCACAGTGATACCCTAGCATTGGTATTATTATTGCCACAATGAAATATATAAATACAAATCGGAAGAAAAACAACACAATTTAAAAGGTGCAAATAGGAAGAGACACTATCATTCAGTTATGGCATGGAGTTATCTTGTCTTCTATCTCGTCTTCTGTTTGTGTTAATATTACTGACCCTGAAGACATTCATGGCCTATTATGAGCTGCACTGGTGGTGACGTGAGAGGAATATCCAGTGTCTCTATCTCCCCTGGGGCTACTTTCCCAGGGACCATGGGGAATGCTGTTTTGAATTAAAAGAAACTTGTACCTACACACTGAAGAAGGCTACAAAGCCAAAATGTCTGTGTATGTTATCCCTGATGCAGTGAATAGAATACAAAAAATAGACAAATGAAGTAAGCTTTATGTGGTATCTTTTTGAGTGTGGACCCATTACACCTTTTCTTTATCGTGGGGGCTCTCCCCATGTGTAGGTTTTCATATCCCAGCATGCCTAAGGGCCCTGTGGCCTTGTTCCATATATGGTTCTCTCCCTCATCCCTCACCCCGGTGGGTCTCCACACTGCACATTAAAGATAAAACTGCTCTGGACACAGACTGATCTCTAAAAAGTTGTCTTCTAGTCTATCCTGTGGAACATCATAATGATGAACATTTCCTCATCTCTCCCAACCCCATCATGCTGTGCCTGCCAAGTTCACTTTAACTCTCACAGCTCAAGGACTCTCCCAGGGTTGATACATGAAACCCCATAACACAGTAGTCTGCTCTGGTAATAACAGGAACAGTGAGGTCCATAGGTAGCCCCACACATGCCTGAGGGCCCTGACCCTTAGTTGAGGCTCTGGGGAAGCCTTACTTACATCTTCAGAGCCTGTGCTGAGTTGGGCTGGAAATGGCTGTGGATGTCTAAGTCTGTAGGATGCTGCCAAATTCCCAGAAGGGTTTGAGACAGTTTGACTGGATCAGAGAGGATGTGGGAGAGGAGACCTTGGTCTGACAGACACATCTGGCTGCCTTCCTGCTATGCTCTCATTTATTTGGACATTTAGCAGACATTCTTATCCAGAGCAACTTGTAGGATCAATGAGGGTTAAGTGTCCTGCGCAAGGGCACATCAACAGATTTTTTTAACTAGTCGGCTCGAGGACTCGAACCAGTGACGTTTCGGTTACTGGGCCAACACTCAGGCTACCTGCTGCCCTCTCCTCTCTAAATGTGTTCACCATGTTTTAGATGTATTAGTGGTGGAAGTTCATCACAGGTAAAGATGTGTAAGAAGATCAGCACTCTCTGCTGGGAGTCTCCTTTCCTCACTATTCTAATCTTATGATAGAAATTACTTTCAGCTAACTGGGCTGTTGAAAGCTTTAATTCTGCCAACTAACTGGGCTGTTGAACTCTTTAATACCGCCAACTAACTGGGCTGTTGAAAGCTTTAATTCTGCCAACTAACTGGGCTGTTGAAAGCTTTAATACCGCCAACTAACTGGGCTGTTGAAAGCTTTAATTCTGCCAACTAACTGGGCTGTTGAACTCTTTAATACCGCCAACTAACTGGGCTGTTGAACTCTTTAATACCGCCAACTAACTGGGCTGTTGAAAGCTTTAATTCTGCCAACTAACTGGGCTGTTGAAAGCTTTAATACCGCCAACTAACTGGGCTGTTGAAAGTTTTAATTCTGCCAACTAACTGGGCTGTTGAACTCTTTAATACCGCCAACTAACTGGGCTGTTGAACTCTTTAATTCTGCCAACTAACTGGGCTGTTGAAAGCTTTTATTCTGCCAACTAACTGGGCTGTTGAAAGCTTTAATTCTGCCAACTAACTGGGCTGTTGAAAGCTTTAATTCTGCCAACTAACTGGGCTGTTGAACTCTTTAATTCTGCCAACTAACTGGGCTGTTGAAAGCTTTAATTCTGCCAACTAACTGGGCTGTTGAACTCTTTAATACCGCCAACTAACTGGGCTGTTGAACTCTTTAATTCTGCCAACTAACTGGGCTGTTGAAAGCTTTAATTCTGCCAACTAACTGGGCTGTTGAAAGCTTTAATTCTGCCAACTACCTGGGCTGTTGAAAGCTTTAATTCTGCCAACTAACTGGGCTGTTGAACTCTTTAATACCGCCAACTAACTGGGCTGTTGAACTCTTTAATACCACCAACTAACTGGGCTGTTGAACTCTTTAATAACGCCAACTAACTGGGCTGCTGAACTCTTTAATACCGCCAACTAACTGGGCTGTTGAAAGCTTTAATTCTGCCAACTAACTGGGCTGTTGAAAGCTTTAATTCTGCCAACTAACTGGGCTGTTGAACTCTTTAATTCTGCCAACTAACTGGGCTGTTGAAAGCTTTAATTCTGCCAACTAACTGGGCTGTTGAACTCTTTAATTCTGCCAACTAACTGGGCTGTTGAACTCTTTAATACCGCCAACTAACTGGGCTGTTGAACTCTTTAATACCGCCAACTAACTGGGCTGTTGAACTCTTTAATTCTGCCAACTAACTGGGCTGTTGAACTCTTTAATACCGCCAACTAACTGGGCTGTTGAACTCTTTAATTCTGCCAACTAACTGGGCTGTTGAACTCTTTAATACCGCCAACTAACTGGGCTGTTGAACTCTTTAATTCTGCCAACTAACTGGGCTGTTGAAAGCTTTAATTCTGCCAACTAACTGGGCTGTTGAACTCTTTAATACCGCCAACTAACTGGGCTCCTGAACTCTTTAATTCTGCCAACTAACTGGGCTGTTGAAAGTTTTAATTCTGCCAACTAACTGGGCTGTTGAACTCTTTAATACCACCAACTAACTGGGCTGTTGAACTCTTTAATACCGCCAACTAACTGGGCTGTTGAAAGCTTTAATTCTGCCAACTAACTGGGCTGTTGAAAGCTTTAATTCTGCCAACTAACTGGGCTGTTGAAATTTTAATTCCACCTAAATGAAGTTTTAATTCCACCTGTCTGCCACTCTGGAAGATGCAGAGGAGCATGGCTGGTAGGATTTGTTGTCCTCATTTGAACTAGTGTGCAACTGCCTCAACTACCTCAAAAATCTAATCAAATCCAATTTTATTTGTCACATGCGCCAAACATAACCGGTGTAGACCTTACTGTGAAATGCTTACTAACAAGCTCTTAACCAACAATGCAGTTCAAGAAATAGAGTTGATAAAATATTAACTAAATAAACTGAAGTAAAAAACAAATTATCAATCAAAAAGTAGCACAATACATTTACAAAACAATAATGAGGCTATATACAGGGGGTACCAGTATCGAGTCAATGTGCGGGGGTACAGGATATTAGAGGTAATTTGTAAAGTGACTATGCATAGATAATAAACAGAGAGTAGCAGCAGTGTAAAAACAAATTAGGTCAATGTAAATAGTCCGGTGGCCATTTGATTAGTTGTTCAGTAGTCTTATGGCTTGGGGTAGAAGCTGTTAAGGAGCCTTCTAGTCCTAGACTTGGCAGTCCGGTACTGCTTGTCATGCAGTAGCAGAGAGAATAGTCTATGACTTGGGTGACTGGAGTCTTTGACCATTTTTTGGACCTTCCTCTGACACCGCCTAGTATATAGGTCCTGGATGTCAGGAAGCTTGGCCTCGGTGATGTACTGGGCCGTACAAACTACCCTCGTGTGGCAGATGTGTTGTTGCCTACCCTTACCAACTGGGGGCGGCCCGTCAGGAAGTCCAGTATCCAGTTTGGTGTTTAGCTTAGTGATGAGCTTTGTGGGCACTATGGTGTTGAACGCTGAGCTGTAGTCAATGAACAGCATTCTCACATAGGTGTTCCTTTTGTCCAGGTGGGAAAGGACAGTGTGGAGTATGATTGAGATTGCATCATCTGTTGGGGCGGTGTGTGAATTTGATTGGGTCTAGGGTTTCTGGCATGATGGTGTTGATGTGAGCCATGACCAGTCTTTCAACAAACTTTATGGCTACCGACGTGAGTGCTGCGGGACGGTAATCATTTAGGCAGGTTACCTTCGCTTTCTTGGGACTATGGTGGTCTGTTTGAAATATGTAGGTATTACAGACTCAGCTAGGGAGAGGTTGAAAATGTCAGTGAAGACACTTGCCAGTTGGTCCGCGCATGCTTTGAGTACACGTCCTGGTAATTTGTCTGGCCCCGTGGCTTTGTTAATGTTAACCTGTTTAAAGGTCTTTCTCACATCGGCTACGGAGAGCGTGATCACACAGTCGCCCAGAACAGCTGGTGCCTCTCATGCATGCTTCAGTGTTGCTTGCCTCTAAGCGAGCATAAAAGGCATTTAGCTCATCTGGTTGGCTCGCGTCACTGGGCATTGGAAGAGTCCCGGAACATATTCCAGTCTGTGCTAACAAAACAGTCCTGTAGCGTAGCATCCGCCTCATCTGACCACTTCCTTATTTAGAAAGTTACTGGTACTTCCTGCTTAAATGTATTCTTGTAAGCAGGAATCAGGAGGATAGAATTAGGGTCAGATTTGCCAAATGGGGGGTGAGGGAAAGCTTTGTATGCATCTCTGTGTGTGGAGTAAAGCTGGTCTAGAGTTTTTTTCCTCTGGCTGCACGTGTGACATGCTGGTAGAAATCAGGTAAAACATATTTAAGTTTGCCTGCATTAAAGTCCCCGGCCACTAGGAGCGCTGCTTCTGGATGAGCATTTACTTTGTTTTCTTATGGCCTTATACAGCTCATTGACTGCGGTCTTAATGCCAGCATCAGTTTGTGGTGATAAGTAGACAGCTACGAATAATATAGATGAGAACTCTCTTGGTAGATACTGTAGTGTGGTCTACAGCTTAGCATGAGGAATTCTACCTAATACCTTAAGACTTCTTTAATATTAGACATTGCACACCAGAAGTTGTTGACAAATAGACACACACTCCCGCCCCTCGTCTTACCAGAGATAGCTGCTCTGTCCTGCCGAAACACGGAGAAGCCAGCCAGCTCTATATTATCCATGTCGTCGTTCAGCCAAGTCTCGGTGAAACATAAAATATTACGGTTTTTAATGTCCCGTTGGTAGGATAGTCTTAATCGTTGATCATACAGTTTGTTTTCCAATGATTGCGCGTTGGCCAATAATACGAAGGGAAGTGGTGGTTTACCTACTTGTTAGCAAATTCTTACTAGGCACCCTTTTCTCCGTCTTTTCTTCACACTAATGACGGGGATTTTGGCCTTGTCTTGACAAAGCAGTATATCCTTTGCGTCGGACTTATTAAAGAAAAGATCTTTGTCACTTTGAGGTGAGTAATCGCTGTTCTGATGTCCAGAAGCACTTTGAGGTCATAAGAAACGATAGCAGTAACATTATGTACAAAATTAGTTATAAACAATGTGAAAAAAGAAACAAAAAAGCACAGTTGGTTAAAAGCTCATAAAACAGCAGCCATCCCCTCCGGCGCCATACTTTCCACGTCACTACAAAGTCTAGGAGCTGTAGCATTGTGTAAGAAAACACTGCCCAACACTACTGAAGGAGAGTAGGGACTGGGGGTTTTAGGTTTGTAGGGTCCCGTACATGTTTCTAAGCCACAGCTGTGTAGATGGAGAAGGGTCCCGTACATGTTTCTAAGCCACAGCTGTGTAGATGGAGAAAGCAGGAGTCTAGAGTCTTCTCAGAGGGCCACTCCAAACCCCACAGCAATTTACACCGTTTTCTCCACAAGGACAGAGCAGCCTTGTGTGTTATGTTCTGTATTGTACAAGCTGCATAAGCCCTAATAAATGGGAGATATAGGGGAAACTGTGCCAGTTCTCACAGACAAGAGGCTATTGTTTCTGAGAACTTGTACATTTTGGGTTCGAAAAATGAGAGGACTCATAATAGGAAAGAGGTTTTATTCCCGTTGCTTTTTCTCTGCTTGTGTTCGAGTACTTTTCTGTGCTCCCATTTAGTGAGTCTAATCAGGGCATTCTAACAAAAGTACAAATTAATTGTGAATAGTTTTTTTTTATTTTTATGGTTACGGGTGGTGTGGTGTGGGTGTAAGAGCCTGTGGAAGGAGTGAATTGAGTGAGGAGAGGGGGATGGAGGGGTGGGGGTGGCGCAGTTGTTAGTGTGCTTTGGCACAGTGCCTGTGAAAACTGTTCAAAGTAATTTTTTATGTTATTAAGAATGCAAGGACAACTGGGACCATAATCTTTCATTCTTGGAGTGGCTAATTAAAATTCTGTGAAGGCTCTTTGTATCTTCGAGCCCTTTGTGTCCAGTGGCATAACTTTTAGTCACACATCTTAACATGGCTGGCCTCCTCATCACACTGGAACTATTCAATACCCAGTGAACGCTCACACTGTCCCATCTACTTCTTCTCTCTTTCTGTCTCTCACCGTATGTCTCCCCATTGGTTTTGTCTGTCTATCTCTCCGCTCGTCTACATGCCACTCACTCGTTTGTTTTTCCTGGCGCCGCTTGATTACTGAAATAATGAATTCAAATTTCAAATGCATGTTGTACTGCAGCACGTTAATTGTTTGTTTTCACTTTTCGTGTTCTTGTCTGAGCTGTTCATTTCTGTTTTCATTAAAGCCCCTCCTCTCTCTGCGTTGGGTTGGCCCCTGAGACACCACAGGGGTCTTTGTCAGATAAAATGTGATTGATTGAAATCCCGCTCTCACCATGGCCCATCCACTCACAAAGCCTGTACATAGATTTAATTAAAGTAGATAGCAAACTCTACCCCCTACATACCTGTGATGTAGTGGCCCTGTCAAATATAATCAACTGCTCTTTCTCTGAAAAGTCAATAAAGCAGACAAACATTTCTCTCTTGTTTGTGCGGTGAAATTGTTTGTTCCCTCTCTCCACACCTGACATCATTCCCATGGCACCCATTGGCCCTTAACCTGTTTTCCCTCTCCCTCCCTCCCTCCCTCCCTCCCTCCCTCCCTCCCTCCCTCCCTCCCTCCCTCTCTATCTCTCTCTCTTACTCGCTCACTGTGCCCATATCTCTACTGACTACCTTAGGCTAGAAATAGATTCCTAATCCCTATGTATGACAGTGTTAATGAGGTCATGGCTGTATGTGAATTACATTATGTCTAATACTGAAATCTGTCCCACATCAAGTTAGCCTAACGTCTGACAGATAAAGCATGCATCATTTTGATATGAGGTCTTGGTACATAATAACCCCCAGATTATACCACAAATAGTTTTTCATGCCCAATTAGCTGAACAGTCAGGGATCCTGATTAGATTTATGTGAGAAGAGAGTGAATAGACTAAGGAGTATTTGAAGATGTTCCTCCTTTTTAAGAATTCTATGGACTCTCCAAATGCACTATTGGATGGCAATATGATCACATTGGAAATGTGCAGAAATCTTATCTCCCTCCATCTTTCCCATTACTGGCAGATTGAAACCCCTGCAGCAGTGCTCCCGCTCCGGCTGCAGCCAAGACCACATTTTAGATTACAAATTGACAGCTTTTAAAATGTCACCATTTGTTGTTCAGATGCACTGCCAAGCACTTCACTCATACAGGCTGTGGGTTCTGCATCAGTTGGGTTCTAAACTGACTCTGGGGAATCACCTCTGCCCCTTATGTGTGGCTGTAATAATGACATCTGCTCTGGTAAAGTTAGCCACATATAGCTACCAATACTGGTGTATTCAATATCATGTTCCAACCAGCAGTCCCCGCTCATCAGTAGACCTGCCACTAAACCATGTTAGCTCACGGCTTGGATGCGACTGTTACTTCAGGTCTAAGGGAAGATAACATCACATGGCTAGCTTACCTTTGCTTCACAGATAGTCACTCTGGCCAGTGCTGATGATGTCACTCTCCCTGCTCCCATCCGTCAGTCAGTCACTCCACAGGGCAGATGGGCCAAGGCTGCGGCTCAGATAGAGCCCAGGGGCAGCGCTGGAGTGGCACTGGGGGGATGAAGGGGACCCCTGCTGCCCACCATCTGGCCAAATGGCAGGGGTTAGCACTAGCTCGGTGCGGGGGGGGGGGGGGGGGGGGGGCATTTGTAGACACGGGTCATCTTTTTCTTTACATAAAAGGCCCATTCAGCAACACCTGTGCTCCCGGTCAGCCTTGTCCGCCCGCACCCGGCACCCACCACATCCTTGTCCTGTCAGAACGCCTGCACTCAGCAGAAAGACAGGCTCCTCCGACAAAAGACTTTGCGGGATCGGAAGCGTACGCGCAGGTGAATAACAATAACTAGTTATTCAGCTATTCATATATTCATGTGTGAATTCACATTTAGCCCCTGCTGTGAGTGAGATGAACACTTGGGAGCCAGGGCTGTGACTGCTGCAGAGACAGCACGTAGCCTCAGCAGCTCACATTCATTCACTCCCCATGGCTCTCACAGAGAGTTATAATACTCTGCTGTATTCTACAAGGGACTGGATGAGTGTCCTTCCCTGGCCTCCCATCCCTAAGCTTGCAGTTAGAATCTCAGGGCAGGCACCTATAGTACAGTATGTATTCATACACTTGTTAAATGGTTGAAAGATTTTGAAGTAGGCAAATAGTGTTGGCACGAGAGACAGATTTCAAACGTGTGGGGTGTGTTTGTTATTATTTGTCTCCATTGAGACTACATAAACCGATTCATCACTAGAAAAGCACAAGTGGAACCATAGAAGGTGTTAAATCAGAGCCCATATAAATGTGGGGGCTTCTTGAGCATGCTGCAGTTATTTTATTTGAAAGCATCCTTTTTCCAGGCTGTAGCTATGTGTTTACATTATGTCTGGTCACATGCAGATGGATGTCATTCTCCAGCAGCAGGACACCAGACTGCCTGTCCTAGGTTATCACTTGTTGGGACACAGATCATGTAGTAATGACAGTGGGCTCCTGGTCTTGACAAGCTAAATGATGCAGAGTAATGCAGAGTAAATTATAAAGTGGCCTAAAGGACAGGGGAGGCACAGGGACAGACTGAGCCCTGGGCTAGGTATATTACATGAAGAGGTGTCCTTTCCATCCCACACCAGAATCACTCTCCCGCTGGCCCCTCCCCTCCTTCCCTAGTCCACATCCCATCTCTCTTCCCCGTATCCAGGGTAACCTGGCAGCAGCCTGCTTTAGCCAGAGGCCTTTGCCTGCGAGGCAGCAATCGATTCCTGTAAAGCAGAATGTATGAATGCACGTGTTCAGAGGGAACTGGAAAGACCCAGAGCAGAGGTTTGAAATGATCGGGTGCTTCAGTGTACATGGATCAAAATGTGTACGAGCGATAGAGAGGCCTTTACTTCAGACCCCAGACTAAAGAGCTCAGATATTCCCTTCAACAGACCTGTAATTCCCTGTAAGTGCTTGGTGTAAAAGGGATTCACTGCTATTAACCTCTACCAAACGCATTAGACCTCCACCAACCACAGAAGTGGACCAGACGTCTGTCCATCTCACCACCCAGGGAAGCTGTAGCAAATGCATAAGAAGTAGATTTGGATTGTAGTATTTGACTTCCAGCAGTATCTACAATCTTTATTGTTTTATGAAACTAAGCAATAATGCTCAACTTATGCCATCATTAATTTAAGTGAAATATGATTAGGTTACGGAATTTAGGGTACAGAATTTGTGATAGGGTAATGAATAGTTTACAGTAGTCTGTGATCTTCAGTAATTATATGTAGGCATACCTCTGTGTGGTGATCAGAGGGTTAAGGCTGTGGGTAGAGGCCTCCTGGGGATTGGTGGAGGTACTGTTAAAACACATCTGGTTCTGTTACAACGTCTAGTATCCTGACGTGTTGTTTTCTGTGTCTCCATGTGGGGCTGTGAGCAGTGTGTGTGTGTGTGTGTGTGTGTGTGTGTGTGTGTGTGTGTGTGTGTGTGTGTGTGTGTGTGTGTGTGTGTGTGTGTGTGTGTGTGTGTGTGTGTGTGTGTGTGTGTGTGTGTGTGTGTGTGTGTGTGTGTGTGTGTGTGCGCGCACACGTGCGTGTGTGCTGGGCTCACGCTGGGGAGTTGTACAGCACCATGGTAATTGGTGTGGTTTCTGAAGCTAGTGTGAGCTGGCAGGTCAGGTCCAGTGTGGTTATTCCTACGTGGTCGGTGGGAAAACATGAGCCAGAGTGACGCAGTCGGAGACGAGTCTTACCCAACCACAGCCTGCAGTATACAGGTCCATACGATGATTTACTTGCTCAGTATTTATACATTTTCACTGCTCACTGCTCAAAACCAGGTGTCAGTATAGAAGTATATGGTTAAGAACAATTAGAGAGGTGGTGATAGAGAAGAAACACCTAAACAGCACCAGTAGGAAGTAGCAGAGCACCAACACCAGCTGTGAAGTCTTCTCTTGAAATTATTTGCCACGGAAACAAAAACACAAATCACCCACAGGGCCTGAACCCTCTGGAGATTTGAATGAAGCCCCAAAGCCAGTGCATCAGAGAGAGATGTTCCCTTCTGTACTACTTTCACAGCATTACAACACCATACAGACATAATATGACATTTGAAATGTCTTTATTCTTTTGGAACTTTTGTGAGAGTCATGTTTACTGTCAATTTTTTATTGTTTATTTCACTTTTGTTTACTATCTATTTCACTTGCTTTGGAAATGTAAACATATGTTTCCCATGCCAATAAAGCCCTTAATTTGAAATTTAATTGAAGAGAGAGAGTGGACAGAGAGAGAGAAGCGAGAGGAGAGAGAGAGAGAGAGAGAGAAGAGAGAGAAAATAGAGAGAAGAGAGAGAGAGAAGACAGAGAAGTGAGAGGAGAGAGAGAGAAGAGAGAGAAAATAGAGAGAAGAGAGAGAAGACAGAGATGTGAGAGGAGAGAGAGAGAGAGAGAGAGACAGATGAGGAGCTCATGCATCTTTTTTTTCTTATTTTTTTACCTTTATTTAACTAGGCAAGTCAGTTAAGAACAAATTCTTATTTTCAATGACGGCCTAGGAACAGTGGATTAACTGCCTGTTCAGGGGCAGAACGACAGATTTGTACCTTGTCAGCTCGGGGATTCCAACTTGCAACCTTTCGGTTACTAGTCCAACGCTCTAACCACTCGGCTACCCTGCCGCCCCGAGCATGTGACCCAGTCCTCTCCTCTGTTCCACTATCAGTCCTTCCTAGTGGCTGGCCAGTGAGAGAGTGACCAGTCAGCTCAGTAACTGAGTCTGGATTCTGGACCCAGCCTCAGTAGGGGTCCTTCCCTCCCACGGCTCCACATTGCAGAGTGAGCCCCAGCCTCCCTGCCTGCTCCCGCAACCTCCCACCCACTCTCAGCCTCTCCACACCTCAGGCTCCACTCTGAGAGAAAATGATGGATTTCTCAGAGCATAATGGAGACCTTCCCACTACTCTTCAAAGCTGCTCTCTAATAACTTTACTGGTAAATTAGATATAGTGTACAGGCAGTAGGGTAGGCGTAGGCAGAGGAACAGACAGCCTGTCAGGCAGGCAGGCAGCAGACGTCAGGGTCAGCCTTCATTATGGGACTGTTACATGCAGCTCAGCTTTGCATTAAAACTGTGGATTTAATTAAACAGGGCTGGTATTAAAATAAATCTGTTAGGGAGGAAGGAATGACTTCAGGTGGAAATGCTAGGGGCTTCAAAGAGAGATGTGTGCACAGCATCTGTCATTGTGGTGGAGCTGCAAGCTGTCGTGTGCCACTAGACAGGCCATGAACCTGCCACGGCAGCAGCTCACATGCAAATACAGCCGAACACATAAAGTGTCTGTGTGGAGAGAGATGGAGGAGGGCGGGCCAGGCACAGAAGAGAGAGAGGGAGAGGTAGTGTGGCCCCTCCTCTCTCCATAAAGCGTCTTAGAATGTGAAAATCATCCTTCGCCAGCTGTTTGGATTGGCCGGAGTGTGTTGACAATCTGCTCAAGTGCGAAGAAAGGTTTATTTTCTCTTTTCTAAAATTTGACAGTGATAAAAGACGATTTATAGTCAGGCTGTCCATTAATGGCTGTCGTGGATCAACACTTAGAAACAGTTTACTCGGCTGATGAGGACATGAATGGGATCCAAAGTCATGTCTCACCATGGCTGGCTGCCAGGACCTTCAGAGGAGTTTTTAGAAATGGTGCTGTATCAGCCAAACGACTCCTTGTGGTGTGTGTGTGTGTGTGTGTGTGTGTGTGTGTGAGTGTGAGTGTGAGTGTGAGTGTGTGTGAGTGTGAGTGTGAGTGTGAGTGTGAGTGTGAGTGTGTGTGTGTGTGTGTGTGTGTGTGTGAGTGTGTGTGTGTGTGTGTGTGTGTGTGTGTGTGTGTGTGTGTGTGTGTGAGTGTGTGTGTGTGTGTGTGTGTGAGTGTGTGTGTGTGTGTGTGTGTGTGTGTGAGTGTGTGTGTGTGTGTGTGTGTGTGTGTGTGTGTGTGTGTGTGTGTGTGTGTGAGAGCCAGAGAGAGAGCCACAGGAGATTTTAATAAGTAGTAAGTGCGTAAGCAGACCCCCCGTGGATCCAGAAAGACAATAACCTACAGGACTACTGTGGGGTTGAAGGAACATTGAAATGCAGCCAAGGGTATTCAATCTATTTATATACTGTACTTAATGTATATTCATCTTCTCCTGTATTTTATTAGAAATCCACTTACTTACTCGGTCCCTCCCTCCCTCTCTCCGTCATTCCCTTACTCATTCACTGACTCACCCTTTCACTTACTCACTCTCTCAATCGCTCCCTCACACACTCAAGACAGGTTGACAACCTGTGCAACATACGTTTCCAGATCTCCACCATATTCTTTCTCTCTCTCTCGCTCTCTCTCGTTCTCTCTCTCTCTCCACCATATTCTTTCTCTCTCGCTCTCTCTCTTTCCTCCATACGCTCTTTCCAACACCACGCTCTCTCACTCTTTCTCGCTCTCTCTCTTCACCACACTCTATATCTCCTCCCCTCACACCCTCGGGGGTTAGGCAGATATGCATTATTCAACAAGGCAACCATTCATAATTGCATTTATTAATGGATACATAAATAGACATAAGTAAAATGGGGGTGGGGGCTGCACATGACACAGGCAGAGTCTGTTTCTGACATTTCCAATCTCTATCTGGAATTGTTTGAGATGGCGTGTGGCATGCTGCTGTGTTTGGTCGCCTGCAGCCAGTGGCAGCCATAGAGCCATCGAGCCATAGACCCAGGCTGAGGGCTGAGGACTCCTGGGAGGCTGGAGGTCACATTAGCATACAAAAGCCCCACCGCTGGGTGCCCTTTCCAGCACCGGCTCCCCCCGGGTCGCCCCCGGAAACCCAGCCGGTTGCTGGGCAGGTGGCCATAGGGCCAGGGGGCACACATACAGGCACTTGGACCAGTACTCTGCAGGAGCTGTGCCACCCCAGAGGTAGAGGGGTGGAGCTGTACCTCTTCCTTTACACCCCCCAAATATCCACTGATTTCAAATACCCCTGTGTCTCCATGACAGCAGCACCAAGCTCCAACATGAGATATGTACTTCCTAGGTCTATAAATCACAGCATACAGCCGTGCAGCAGGACAAATACTTTAGGAATTAGATCAGTAACATTTTATCTTCGTCAGCAGTCTTCTCCCAAATCAGCGCCTTTTTTCCTAATCCTTGGGAAAGCCTTGCTGTTGACTTTTAAGCCCTTCTATGTACCGTTTTGTTTGGCTCTGCAATTTGTTAATAGCAGTAAGGAATGGAGCTGGATATTGTAGCAGTTAGCACAAGGGGAGTCGAAGATACAGACTTTCACTGTGGCAGCGAGCTCTCCTCTCTGCGCTGATGACTGGGAGAGGATGGCGAAAGGAGGATGTGAAGTGGTAGGGATGGTTATGGGGTTTATATCGATGGAGGGAGGTGGGGGGCTGGGTAGAGGGCGAGGGCTGGTTGGTTGGTTGCATCGATAGAGGAGAGTGGTTGCAATCTTGGTGGATGATAGTACTGTAGGTTTAGGGTATAGAGGGCTAGTGGTTTTTAGTGGATGTAGGGGGCTGCTGGGTAGTGGTGGTGGGGGTTACTCTTGTCTCAAGGCTTTCCCATCAGCTCTGATGTAGAGTGACAGTGTACTCTGGATGGTGATGGAACTGGAGGGGATGGGGGGGAGCGTGATGCACCCTTCAGGTAACACACCCTGTAATTATGTTGATCACACGGCATGCAGAAAAGCTGAGGTGTATCTGCATACTGGGTTAGTGACAGGCAGGCAGGCCGAGTGAGGAGACTGGATTGTTGATAGCACAGTGGCACAGTCGCCGTGACAGTCAACTACATTGTATATGCCACAATTACCAAGATTGAATTCAATCAATCAGGCCAATACACTTTTTCATTGCAATTATGCAAAAGACCTGCAGCTCTGTGTGTGCCTCACGGTGGTGTGGTGTGTTACTGCTGCAGTTTACATTCAGTATTTTATTTGTTCAAATTAAGTCCTTAAGAAGTGTCTCCACTGCCATATCACATGCCTGCTCCTCCATGAAAAAAAGGACTGTTAATATAATTGATGTAATATGCCATAAGCAACAATAAGGTATAACATCTAATCACTTTAAGTAGTCATCGCCAGGCCGTAATTAAACTGTTGGAGACAAGTGATTACCAAGGCTGATAGAGAATGGGAAAATATAATTGCGCCATTATGCAAAAACTAATACCCCCTGCTCTAATTGCAGGCTTTTTTCTCCTAATATTTATGGCCTTGTGTCTATGTTATTATCGTATTGACCACAATGCATTAGGAACGCAGGCGAGGCGGGCGGGCGATGGAGATTGAGACTGAGGGGCTCGTGCACTTCTATACGCTCCGGTGCACATCTCTAATGTTAACACCCAGGCCCTGCAGTCTGTCTCTGCTAATGGGGGCTCTGCCATCCCATCATGCCATGCTACCATCCAGAACAGCCAGGGAGATTGTTCACAAATGAGCCTGTTGGCAAATTAGCCAGCACACGTTAAGCTGGAGCATTATGCTAAAGCTGGCTGAATATCACTGCGTGCTCATTGACCAGTGAGTGATTCCAGAAACCCATACACTCCTCGCCACCGTGCCGCCATCGTCCCACCACTGCCCCCCTGGACTATTGTAGGGAGAGATGAGTCACTGATTGGCCCCTCAGACTAAAGGACTAGAGGACTGTGGGATGCCTAATGGTGTGGCAGCAGTGTGTGTGTTGATCAAAAGGAGCCAGGCTGAGCGGCTGAGTGAGGGAGGCCTGGGAGTGGCCTCCTCCTTCCTACTTACTTACTGTACGGCCTCCGCCTGCCTGTGGTGACTGATGCCCTTTTAGCAAGCCATTATTTAACTGAAATATTTTGAAAGAATTTCACCAAATAGCTGTCAGAATTGAGATATGAATATTTCATGGAGTGCCAGCTGGAGCATTTAGTGGCGATCAATAAAGGCCAGGGATCTCAGAGAGAGAAATGTATTTTTCACTGCGTGATCTCTGATCTGAGACACATTTTCCTGTTTCTATCCTAATTAGTTTAGCCAGGCGCCCACCGAGACCCCTGGTTATCACCGGCACCGCACTGCCTGGCCCTCCCAGCCTCCCCAACCAACTCCCGCTCTTTTGTTTGGCGTGCACGTCGGCCCCCTGGTCCCACCGGAGGCCTGCACTGTGCTCCCTAAGCCTTTCATAATATCCAGTGTTTGATTAAGGTATTAGTGGAGCTGATGGACGTGGAGTTTCCCCTCTGTGCTGCTACTGTATGTATCTCTCTCAGTCAGCGCTGCTACGATCACTGGGAAAGTTGGGCTGAAACCTGCGTTGTTCGCTTGCCAAGCCGCCACTTCCCATGAAGCTCCCCTCTTTCAGCTCCCACTGGACTGGCAGTAAGGTATGATTGGATGCTGGTTGGGGAGCTCCAATCAGACAGATCCATGGTCTGTGTGCTGTGATTATGTGAGGCTCTGAGGCCTGGTATGTCGAGCTCAGTAGAGAGTCTAGCTCTGGCCTTCTGGAGGTGTCAGAGTGGAGAGAGCTGTGTCTTGTGTCTCTCAGCAGCATAGCCATCTCCCGCAACACTTTGCCTGGGACGCTTTGCCCTGGTTTAAAGACTCTCCAGGCAGCACGCTTGCTGCCGTCACAGCACAGCTATGCTAAAGACCCAAATGCCAGAAAGCACAGCTATTGTCTCTCTTTTTCATCCCTCTGGAAAGCTAGCTCTGCCTGCCACTCTTGTTCTAGCTTACAGCTAGACATGAAGGTGAAAGTGGTGTATTCATAAGAAGCAGTTCCGTTTGGCTGGGCAGTAAGAATGTACCTTTCTCTGTGAGCAGTCAGCCCCTGTATTTAAAAGATCAGAGCTCAACCCAATGCAGACATAGGAGGATTTGGGTTTCAGTGCTGACCTACTTCTTTGTCTGTATTCTTCGTTGTAAAGCTAGCGCTCTCTAACCCTGGTCTGCTGTGTCTGCTACTAGGGGGCTAATTGATTTGTATCACCTGATTGCTCATCTTATTAAAAGGCCCAATCGTCAGGTTGTACCAGGGCCAGGGTGATGCTGGTGCTGGACTACAATATAAGCCCATAGTATTTATACCTTAATGCTCTTACCTCACCCAGAACAGTCAATTACTCTTCTATCCCCTGCTCAGATGATGATGCCCAGCAATAATAATGCCCCCTTTAATGGAGATTAATATTCTGTTGCTGTGCAGACCATTATTTTGGTGCATAAACCCAGACATACCCTATTTCACCCTTTAAAAAACACACAGTCCATTTCTTCTCATTACGTTCAGCTTGGGAATTATCAGAGGTGGCTGGGCAATTTATTTTTAAGCGGCGCCAGAATGCAGCGTGATGCGCATTGGGAGTACGGGAGCAGACTGAGTAAAGCTTGGCTTTGTTTTGGTTCTTCAAGTGGATGTGAAGTATTCCCACAGGGTGAGGTGGTAGTGGCTACTGCTGTGATTGCACAGATTTGATCTTGGTTAAGAGAAGAGAAAGAACAAAATAAAGAAAATGGAAAAACATGTTTTTGTTCATCAATCTCCCTTAGTGTTGTGGGTTTGTTGAGTATCTCAGTCAAAATATGCTTTGAAAAATGATATTTGTTTGATTTAGGGAGTTTGCAGTCAAGCTGTGGGGGATGTCTGTATTATATTTCACTAGTGGCACCCCGTCTGTTCGGACAGTAAATCTTTGGAAATTAATAATTCAATTTAATCCAATTCCCCCTTCCTGCAAATCAAAAATGTGTTTATCTGTTCAGCTTTTTGGTCTTTTTATATACCAATATTTTTAACTCCAGAGCTTTTAAAGCCCTTCCATCGGCCTTTTTCCCATTAGATCATGGTACTTGCTTTCTTTTTCAAATTCATTGTTGGCTACCATGAACCCATGTTATCCATCTACACTGAGCGTACAGAACATTAAGAACACCAGCTCTGTCAATGACATAGACTGACCAGGTGAATCCGGGTGAAAGCTATGATGTCCACTTCAATCAGTGTAAATGAAGGGGACGGTTAAGGAAGGATCTTTTAAAAACTTTGAGACAGTTGAGACATGGATTGTGTATGAATGTGTGCCAGTCAGAGGGTGAATGGGCAAGACCAAACATTTAAGTGCCTTTGAACGGGGTATGGTAGTAGGTGCCAGGCGTACCAGTTTGTGTCAAGATGATGTAGGGTGAGGTGCTGAGTGTTAGGCTAGCAGGGAGAGTGATGTAGGGTGAGGTGCTGAGTGTTAGGCTAGCAGGGAGAGTGATGTAGGGTGAGGTGATGAGTGTTAGGCTAGCAGGGAGAGTGATGTAGGGTGAGGTGCTGAGTGTTAGGCTAGCAGGGAGAATGATGTAGGGTGAGGTGCTGAGTGTTAGGCTAGCAGTTAGAGTGATGTAGGGTGAGGTGCTGAGTGTTAGGCTAGCAGTTAGAGTGATGTCAGGGCAATAGCCGGACCAGCCAGGACAGACAGCAGCAGGATCAGAGACAGCTAGGGCCTGTCGGAGCTCAGGATTTTCTCTCCTTTCTTTTGTTGTCGAACGTGGCTGGTGAATAGCAGATCAAAGCCTGTTTCACAGCCTCCATCTCCCACTGCATCATTTACATATCTGTCAAATGTGCAATCATGGACAAGACTCAAAATCCCCGCTCTCGCATCCATTAATAAATGAATCTGACCAAAGACAAAGGTTAGGTGGAAGATAGAATTGGCCAGGGGTATTCACCACTGCTCATTAATTCTGTTTATTCTTTTAGTGTTGGTTATTGCTCCTGTCTCTTCAAACAGGGAAGCTTTCAATCCATTAGGAGACCCACAGGGATGCATTATTCAAAAGGAAATTGTCATTGCTGTGAGCGGCGTGTTTACTATAGCCTGACTATTTAACATAGTAGCTAATGAAATATGGAACTAGTGGAGGGGGCGTTCATGCGTCATGTAAGCAGGAGAAGTGCCGTTGGACGTGATATATGTATGAGAGGTTTCCTGTGCTGGCTGCTGACTGCTGGTTGCCCGTGAGGAGGGAGACGGAAGGTTCAGTCAAGGAGATTCCCTCTTCACAACTGCCAAGGTTTTACTCTCATATTCTCACTTCATATCGCTGAAATTCACATTGACACTTTAAATGCATCTCAAGTAAAGGAAACATTGAGTTTCTTTGGTCGAAAGCCTCCTAGTATCTGTCCCTCTCAGTAAGGAGAGTTTTAGATGTCACCTTGAGATCCCCTAGTAATTAAAACAGAGGCTCTAAAACGGAAAGCGTATTGACCAAGCCACTCTACTGAAGTGAAAGGCCTAATGCTGTCTGTTTGAGTGGGTGTGAAATAGGGCTGGTTTTGCCCATATGAAGTGGCACGCCCCAAAGATGAGTGATTGCGTTCTCCGTGAACTCTTGGGCTCACCGGTTGATTTAATTGAGTTGAATTCAAGTTAAGCCAGGTAGGAATGAAGACAGAGAGAAAATCCATGCTGTTGATCTATAAAACCCATTAGGCCTTCGATCTGGATCATACGGCTTATTTTGCTGAGAAAAACATGGTCACACTTCATACTTAGCTATCTCACAGGCCATTATTGGCCTATAGGGAGGGAGGGAGGAATCTTAGGGGACTATACCTTCTGACTGACCTGGGTTCAGCTACTCGCATTTACTTCTGGAACTGCAAGATATAGAGTTTAGTAAGCTGTAATAACTCGTTCATTTGGGTAAATGTATAGTCGTAAACTAATGATATAATCGATATATCACTGAAATATTACTTAGAAATACCACTATTGACTATTACTTAGAAATACTATTATTAACTTGATATTCAATGGTTTGATGATTCATCACTTCTGTAGCCAGGAAGACTATCTCTATAGTCTCCTCTCTGGACAGCACAGTGAGCTCTAGCTTTAAGAGGAATGCACATCTCCGTGACACAAATGCAGGCATTTCTATGTGATACAAATTTCTCTGCAAATCCTCCGAGAGTGTTAAATTGAAATAAAATAAAAACATGTTGTAATTCAATGATCAGCAGATGATTGGGGGCATGCCTTGCTGCCTGCCAACTGGTACTGGGCTGAGGTGCCAAATCAGCCTTAAAAACAGGCCTCAGCAGGAGGGCTTATTTCCTAGTGTCGCTCGTTCTCAGCGCAACGTTAGCCTCACCATATGTACTGTACACACGGAGGCAGGGCAGCTAGCACCCAGCCTCACACATCACTGTCTGCAGACTGCAGCCTCACAACCTCTCTGCCTGCCTCACAATGACATCCCATCACTGTGTGGCATTTTTGTTGTGATTCCCACAGATGATATGTTGATTCTACAAATGCTATGATTAGCTAATATTTTTTCAAGGTTCCCTTGAGAAAAGATGCTTAAAGGAACCAGATAAGGGATTGCAGGCAAAAAAAAATGTATTTTTATCTGCTACTGTTCATTTGAATCCTGCCTTGTATTGTGACAGGAGGGGACAATAAGGGAAGGGAGGGAGGCTTAATTGATCCCATCCTAGGTTATTGATTTAGATGGCAGGCCAGTGTAGGGCTACATACTGTAACATACTGTGTGGTCTGCTACAGTATGGATGGAGAGCAAAGCAGGGACAGCAGATGCTGTGGGTTGGGGCTCCTCTAACAGAATGCTACACAGCCCTGTGTTAACTAACAGTTATTAAACCCACTCCAAGGCTAATTTCCCAGGGAGTTAAGTCAAAGCCCCATGCTCTTTCCAGCAAAGTAAAAAAGCGAGCTGGGTACTGGAAAAGCCACGCTGACATGTTTGTCAAAGGATCTGACTGGGAGCTGTGCTTACGTTGGACTAAGCTCTGTACACACGTTTCCTCCTACTCAGAGACCCACTGGAATAGTACGGAGCTCTGTGGAGACCCGGAGAGATCATCTCAACCACTATAACGTCTTAGCTTAAAGCCTTCTCCATTGATGATCATATAAATGATCAAAGATGTTCACCGAGGGTTTTCTGACAGTTCTGAAGCTGATTGAACTCTGCACCGTGTTTCAGTTTGTCGGCTCTTTGTGGACAGGAAAGGGTGATTAAGACTTCCAATTAGTCACAGAGAAACTTTTGAACAGTGGAAGTTCTCTGTATGTCTCTGTTTGAAATGAGGCCCCTTTATAAAAGCAGGAAGGAATGAACGTGGGCTAGATGTGAGGATGTACTCTCTCTCTGAGTCCTCAGTGGCTCCGATACCCTTTCTTTGGGAGACGCACCATTTGAAAAGAATTCTGTTCACGTTGATTTTTGCTTCAACTGGCAAGAGTGAACTGTTACCAGAGAGACTGGGGGCCAGAAAGCCTTTAGTCTGAGTAAATGTACTTAAATACAGAGTAAATATGTAACCATTTGGGCAGTGTGTGCATCTGTGTGAGTGTTGGTGTGTAAGCTATGTGTGATTGTGTATTTATGAGTTAGTGTTAGAGTATCTGTGCATGTGCATTTGTGTTACTTCTTGGTATATGCGTGTTTGTGAGTGTCTTTGTATGCGTTTGCCTTTGTGCATGTGTGTTTCTCCCTGCGGGGATCGAGGCAGGCTGTGTGGGGTGTTATCTGCCTCTGCGGAGGGGTGACAGCTAATCACCGACCCTGACGATCACTGGAAGAGAGGTGGGGTGAGGGCGTCAGGCGGGAGGAGGGGGAGGATGCTTGTGAGGTCCATTGGTTGAGTAATACGGTCGACTTGAATCTGGCATCTCCTCTGTCCAAACCCCTGGATTAGTGCTGGGGCCTGTCTGAGGCTGAGGCAGACATCTTCCACCCGGCCCAGCCCAGCCCAGCTCTACTTGGCTAATAACAGCCAGATCAGGAGAGATATATAGACTGCGATAGGGGAGCCAGTGACAGGACGTTGTGACATTTCTTGATGAGCTGAATACATTTCCATGTTTACCTACTCTGTCAGTGGTGCCTTTGATCTCCCTTCTGCCTGAGCTGCTCCAACATTCTCAGCCTCACTGAGAATACCTGCAGATTTGTGTTAACATATAGTCGTGTGTTTCTGAGGGGAGAGAGTGAAGGGAAGAGGGAGGGAAGAAATGAAGCCTTTCAAGAGGTGCCTTGTCAGGTGTAAAGAGATCAGGAATGATTACCTCACCATCTCATGAATCTCTGTAGACGACAATGCTAAATGCATTTGTAGATCATTTGCAGTGCTTGGTGGGATAAAGCGTCTGTGATTCAGTGTGACGGCTTGTGTTGCCTGTTGACACAGTGGAGATCACAGGGCTGGGGGAGCGGGGCTGTCGGGAGCGAGTGTGCCGGTGTCATGAGATGGCAGGCTGGAGAGAGACAGGGAATCAGTCTGTATTTTCAGGAACAACGTGATGCTACTATGTCTCCTTTATCTGTCATTGCATTCAGCTTTTTATCATGTTCTGGGCTGAGTAACAACGAGACTAACAAAGAATGGAATCTGTGAGCAGAATATGAGTTTAGTGGAAGGGTTTAGATATCTACAAAAAAAAAGATCGCTACAAAAAAATTGCCCTTAAGCATTTGTTAAATTAACTTTTGTGTTTTCAGATTTCTATGAAATATAACTTACAGTATAATTACTTTCAATATAAGTGAAATAGTTTTCCTTACAAAAAAATTAACTATGTTAAAAAGCATATTTTCTGTGTTGGAATGGTGTGGGCATACCCCAACAATATAATGGTGTGGGTGTATACCAGTCATTAAAAATAGTCATGTGAGTAGACCGCTGATTGGCCAGCTCATCCTCCCCTAGACCGCTGATTGGCCAGCTCATCCTCCCCTAGACCGCTGATTGGCCAGCTCAGTTTGAGGTTGTTTAAAAAAATTAAAAATCAAATTTATGCTCTGGCCACAAATACGATTGATTATAGGATGAGTCCACAACATTATTTGGGTATGAAAAGTGAGATTTTCACTAGACAGTTACTTTAACAATGGGTTAAATTTGATTCAAAGTTCATTCACATTAACACTCATTGGGGCCCTTATTAGTTTTAAGTTGTGGGATTTCAAACTCCCTTTAGAGCAAATTTACAACATAACACACTACCAAGCAGGCAGTGAGCCCCATATCGTGTGGCTCCTGGCCCGTCTGGTACAATCTACTATGGTGATGTATAGTTTTCAGACTGATTGGCAGGTCTCCCGGTGTGTGTGTGTGCTGGGTGACGTGCTGAGCCTGCCACATAGAGAGGCCCTCCTCTGCCTGCAGTTGCACACCTCCCACTGAGTCCCTAAACTGGTGCTCCCTCTGATTGACTCTGTTCCCCAGGCAGGCAGACACCACAGCCCCTGACTGCAGACTAGAGCCCTAACAAGACAGAGCTTGATTGGGACAACCTCACTCAGTCACTCACCACCAACCACCTACAGTGATAGTTTACGCTGAGCTGAGGCAGACAGACAGGGCATGAGCAGAGCTATGGGAATGATTTACTGATGGGCCTTTGGATAATTTTAAACACCTATTTCTCAAAATTAGTATTTGCCATTCTAACAAGGCCGAGCAGAGTGGGAAAATATATTATTATACCTTTCTATACCATCAAAGGACTTATTCATGTCTTTTGTCCTTGAGTTGTCATTGTTATTTCACATTTTCAGTCTTCAATGAGAGAAAATTGACAATGCGACAGTATTGGAATTGGCTTCTGAATGAATAACAGAATAGTACATTCACAGTGTTGCAACAATGGGTCTATTCAAAATCTCCCTTTGCATGCATGTAATCTTTGTGTTCGTCTAATATTGCGTTCGCTGTACAAAGAGTGGGATACAAAAATACATTTAAACCCCTAGCCTTGGGTGGTTTGGTGAACATTTCTCCTTCCTCCTGCATCTTACTGTGGCTTCATAATGTGAACGTATAAATTGGGGCTAAAATGACATTCTGAAGACCTGTGACATATCCGCTCGGTTGTCATCAGCCAGCGTGAGAATTCTAATGGTGCCGTGGTAATTTGGAGCTGGGAAATTTGGGACGAGGGTGGGAGGGGGATGTGGGGAGGACGGTTAGAGACTGCAGGTCACTTTCCAAACAGAGACCTTGCTGTGGGAGGCGGGATCCTTATGAAGGGCCGATCAGGCACCTTGGGTAGCCTTCAGCACGATGATGAATTACCTGCTTGTCTGGCTCAGCTCAGAGAGGATGGCGCGGGACCCAGGCCTCCCGCCTGTCAGAGAGAGAGGAGCACGACTCACCCTCAGCTCACAGTACAGTGCAGGGCTGGGGACAGGGACGGCATCAACCATCAGCCCACTGACATGATGTCCTGTCATTCATACACCTGTTTATATACAGCTATATAGACTACATCCAATACCATACCTCCCTGAGCTAAATACATGGTATTATCTACACTCATAATACATCTATAAATCAAACATTGACCCGAACGATCCACCCAGTTTATAATTATTTATGTATTATATATTCACTCACCTCTTTGAGTAGGAGAGTAACCAACACAAAAAAAATTTGCTCTGGTTTGTTAGGTGAGGGACTATGAAGGACTGGTAAATATACAGCAGCACATTGTTTCAGTAGGCACCAGAAGCTCTCTATCTTACATGTAGGCTGTAGTACAACTATAGAGGATGTGACCCCAGGTAAATCCTCTGTGTCCTGTGAATCATTCCCTTCCTCTGTACATGTGCCTGGTAGGCAGGGTTGCAGTGGGGTGCAGAGCTAGGATAGGATGGGATTATCTGTATCAGTGGAGATGTTTTTGGCGTCTCTCTCTATCACTGCTGGACCAATGTGTCATATGGTGGGCTATTCTGAGGCTGTGTGTGTGTGTGTGTGTGTGTGTGTGTGTGTGTGTGTGTGTGTGTGTGTGTGTGTGTGTGTGTGTGTGTGTGTGTGTGTGTGTGTGTGTGTGTGTGTGTGTGTGTGTGTGTGTGTGTGTGTGTGTACCGAATGCATGTGTGTCCATGCGTCCGTCAGGCATGTGTGTGCCTCAACTCTGCCCTGCACTAATGGCAGCTGGCATGGGGCCAGCATCAGAGGGGAGGTAATTAGAGTCCAGAGGTTTGGGGAATGAGCAACAATCCCCCCAATCTCACTACTAACAGATGTGTGTTTGATCTTTTAACAAACCTCACTGCCGCTCTCCCCTACGGATCACTAGCCGGCCTAAGAAAAGGGAGGAAAAACACAGTTGATTACTGGCGTGGACTTGGTAATGTGCGAGACAGAGAAAATGGACTGGGGGAATGAAGAGAAGATGCAAAGTGAAAAGCCTGGGGAAAGAGAGCTGGGCCGGTTGCGGCTCAGTTCAAATCAGTACTATGATTTGCTCCAGGGTGATTCAACAGTGTTTGGAATGCAGCACGTTCTGTCCTTAATCCCCAGAATTATTCAAATAGAGAGAAGAGACCAGGAAGTAGGAGGCTATTCACAGACTGCTTTGAACCGGGAGTCAGAAGATGGAATGTGTTTCATTCACTTAGTAACATGAGGCTCTGTGTAACCTTGAACTGCCCTCTAAATAGAGCCAGACAAAGTAGGAGCGTAATGCCTCGTTATAACACCAAATACTATGGAAGCCTTTCTCAATTGTGTTACACCATTACATGTTTCTGATGGAAATAATTCCATTAGGACAAGGAACAGCTTTTCAAATTCCACCTAGAGCTTTAAGAAAGAGAGAATAGTTTTCAGTGTAAAGTGCGAAGAATGTCGAGTGCCTGCTCCTGCGTTTGCAATGGCGTTAGGTTAGAATAAACTTTGTCTCACTCGAGAAAGAGAGAGAGATTTCAAGCTCCCACCTCATCTTTCTTCTCCGGCTGCCTCTGACCTTTCTCTCCCCGTCCCTTTGTTTTAATCTTCTCCAGGAGCTCTATGGAGTGATTGTGTGTTCTTCTCCAGTGGGCCTGCTCCTCCCTGGTTTCCCCTCCTACAATCCCACCTTTTGTATTCATGCTTCAGATCCCCCCCTATTGTTCTGCTTTCTAACTCTGGGAAACCAGCATCACTCAAGTATATTAGCTGGAGCCTATTACTGTCGCTGGGATCGCTTCTCTGAGCCATATTAAAGACTCCCCAGACAAAACCGTCTGTCATGTTAATCCAAGCTTTAATAAATAGAGGGATGTGAAACTGTATTCAAATAGGGGCTCCTGCATTTATGCTGACAAAGAGAGACGAGCTATCAAGAACGACAGACAGACAGCGTTTTGCATTAAAGAGAGGGAGAAAAAAAACAGACTCGACTGGCATTCATTCATTCCCATTGTGACGAGAAATGTCATATTATTGAAATGGCCTTTAAAATAACTTAAACCTCATCTAAGTGAAACACTGCAGGTGGCTCGGATACTGGGAGATATTGGCAGCTGTAGTTGAATGTAATGCTTTTCAACCGAAGACTCTAAAGCCTTTTCTCCGTATCCTACACCTTCAGATAACACGGTGTACAATGTCTGGCTCAGCTGAGAGGACCAAGCTTTTGTTCATTGGATGCGTGTACATCAGACCACGCTATCTTCAACATGATTACTCATGAAAAGAGAAATAGTGTTATCACATTTTATTTTCCAGTTGGTTATTCAATGAACGCGTGCGTCGCAACGTTAATAGGGATGTCATACTGCTAGTTCACACAGAGACACAGACAACGGCCCAGCGGCATAGCAGAGAGCCTATTGCATCCGTGAGGAGCATTCTCACTGGTAACAAAGAGGGATTTGAAGTGCAGCTCCCTGCTTCATGGTCATCGCCTAGTTTCACAGCTTGGAAAAAAGGGCAAAGATACCTTCTTTTTGTTTTCATTACTTGGTCCCTTACACCCTGTCTCTTTGGTTAGCCATCGATCGGCTTCAAGAAATGGAAATCTAGTTAAACCAGCCTTTCAAAACCAGAGAAGGGCTGCTGAATTATATAATACGGATAGTGCAAATCCTCATTTAATAAAGGAGAGGGGAGAGGAGAGAAGAGAGGAGAGAGGGAGGGAGAGAGAGGAGAGGAAAACAGCAACCGTGGTCATCATCTCCTGAACATGTTTTTGCCTGCTGTTGCTCTCGGTCTAAATGAAAACTGACATATTTATATTTATTTGAAATTAACATGATTGTGGGCCTGCCAGTGTCAGGAGGATCTTATTTACATACCAATTAGCAGATTTACTAACCACCTTTTCTACTGATTAATATAATTACCATATACACAAGCATGCATATGAGAGAGATGGAGAGGGAAGAGGATGGGGGCAGCTTGTGAGACTGCCGTGAAATTCATATGTCTTCTAAAAGAGAAAGCTGATTGCCTTGGCAAAGGGAAAAAGGCAGCACTTTAAGTAAGTCCTCCATGTTAAACTGTTACCTCCAGGGCACAAGGATTTCTCACCTCTCCAATTACTATTTGAGCTGGAAAGCACAATATTTCCCAGCCTGTCTGGTTCTTTCTCACGAGGGAGGGGCCAGGGCTCGATCGGCTGTTGCGCGGAGTTGGCTCGCAGGCATACTCTATTCCGACAGAAAGAGGAGAGAAGGCTCTCTGCTCGAGTGTGGTGGAGGGGGAACGGGCTGCTTGGCTGGCACAATGAAGCCTTATTAATCAATTGACCCCGTAGTGCACAGTTCCCTGCAACCTGGCACAGGAACAGAGAGAGGGATTGATGGACAGGGTCTAGTCATCCTAGTTACCCCTCCCTGCATACTTAGCTAACTGCATGGACTACTCCTCTCCCAGCCCAAGGGCCGTGCACTGGCATGCGGGACTGACTGAGACAGAGCTAGGCTAGGGGAGGACTGTGGACTGAAGACATCGTTCCATCATAGTAGTAATGCTGTCTGCCTGACTGCTCTCTGTGTCAGTCCATTGGTCAGACTCGCCACTCTGTGACTCCCTCTCTAATTGTGCATATTTGTTGTCCTGATGGCTTTGCTCAGTGCTGCAGGAGGATCTGTTGAAGCCATCGCCGTGGCGCTCGGAGGCATTCTATGACACACAAAGGTCCCTGCTAGAATATGCATCATAGCGACGTCGTTGGATGCAGAGCGTCAAGTGTTTTTCTTCAGCCATTTTGTTATCGTCAACATAAGAAAAAGTTAGTGACATAGCCTTAGTAGAGTCATATAGCCTATGCTGTATGATTATACTGTATGATTCTGGTTGAATAATAAAGGTTGACGGAATATTTTGTCGTCTTACAGTATATAGCCTTTTCTTCTGTGTCTTCAGTAATGGAACTCAAAATGTAAATGAAATATATACGCCTCTCCAATCCACTATCACTCAGGCAATTCACTGTTGGTTGTTCCTCCGGTCAAAGCACAGCTTTAGACACCAAATGACCTTTAAATGCACCGGATACCCTTCTGCCTGGCTCACAACACTCACATTTAGCGTTCTGAAGGAATATCATGCTTATAGGCTGTGTATATTACAGGTCACTGATTTGTGTCATCATGACCAGGTGAGTGTGAAAGGGGTCAAGGTGTAGGACAATGGACAAAGTGATCCCATGAAGTGATGCTTTCCAGTATGAGAATTTCCACTAGTCTAGACAAGATATGAGCAGAGCAGGTATGGAACATTAGTGTCTGAACACTCTATTGAACAGCTGGCTCCCAGCCTAAGGGGGTCAGGAAATTACTAGCAGCCCTGGTTCAGGTTCCAGGTTCCTTACATACCAGGAGTTCTGTGTGGGCTGGATCTCCAACTGTACTCTTCTAAGGGACACAGTGGCCTGCTCTCCTGTTCTTGTTGACAACGACCACCATGCCTGGTCACTATCAGACATCCCAGCTGTCTTCATGGTGTCCCTGTACTGAAGGGGAGGAGGGGGTGTACTGAAGTTGTTTTGTGTCAGACATCTTGGGTTTCTCTCTTGCGTCCCTCATTGCTGTGTAATTACAAGTGTTTCCTGGATGTGAAGTTTGGCCCGCTGCTCCTTGTTAAAGCACTACTAGTAAAACCACTGGAGTGTGCATGCTGCACATGGCAGGGAGAAGGGTCGAGAGACAGCGATATTCATTTTCTCTGTAAAACAGTTAATTGAGAGGGTTGTCACAAGCTTGTCCAGGGTCATTGAAGCAGCTATTTCTGCTTTGTTCATTGAGAGCATTGTTAAATAATATGAGTCTTATAAAACAAAATGGAAAGAAGACCCATAGTCCTTCAGAGTCATTGACAGCGTGTTCAGTTACAGTGCATTCGGAAAGTATTCAGACCCCTTGACTTTTTCCACATTTTGTTGTGTTACAGCCTTATTCTAAAATGTATTCAATTGTTATTTTTCCCCCCTCGTCAATCTACACACAATACCCCATAATGATGAAGCAAAAACAGTGTAGACATTTTTACAAATGTATTAAATTAAAAAAATATATATATATCACATTTACATAAGTATTCAGACCCTTTACTCAGTACTTTGTTGAAGCACCAATGGCAGCGATTACAGCCTCGAGTCTTCTTGTGTATGATGCTACAAGCTTGACACACCTGTATTTGGGGAGTTTCTCCCATTCTTCTCTGCAGATCCTCTCAAGCTGTCAGGTTGGATGGGGAGCTTTGCTGCACAGCTATTTTCAGGTCTCTCCAGAGATGTTCGATCGGGTTCAAGTCCGGGCTCTGGCTGGGCCACTCAAGGACATTCAGAGACTTGTACTGAAGCCACTTCTGCATTGTCTTGGCTGTGTGCTTAGGGTCGATGTCCTGTCGGAGGTCCTGAGTGAGCTGGAGCAGGTTTTCATAAAGGATCTCTCTGTACTTTGCTCCGTTCATCTTTCCCTTGATCCCGATTAGTCTCTCAGTTCCTGCCATTGAAAAACATACCCACAGCTTGATGCTGCCACCACCATGCTTCACCGTAGAGATGGTGCCAGGTTTCCTCCAGACGTAACGCTTGGCATTCAGGCCAAAGAGTTCAATCTTGGTTTCATCAGACCGGAGAATCTTGTTTCTCATGGTCTGAGTCCTTTAGGTGCCTTTTGGCAAACTCCAAGCGGGCTGTCATGTGCCTATTACTGAGGAGCGGCTTCCGTCGGGCCTCTACCATAAAGGCCTAATTTATGGAGTGTTGCAGAGATGGTTGTCCTTCTGGAAGGTTCACCCATCTCCACAGAGGAACTCTGGAGCTCTGTAAGAGTCACCACTGTGTTCTTGGGGACCTTCAGTGCTGCAGAAATGTTTTGGTACCGTTCCTCAGATCTGTGCCTCAACACAATCCTGTCTCGGAGCTCTACGTACAATTCCTTCAACCTCATGGCTTGGGTTTTGTTCTGACATGCACTGTCAACTGTGGGACCTTATATAGACAGGTGTGTGCCTTTCCAAATCATGTCCAATCAATTTAATTTACCACAGGTGGACTCCAATGAAGTTGTAGAAATATCTCAAGGATGATCAATGGGGAAAAAAATCTCATAGCAAAGGGTCTGAAACTGATGTAAATATATATATATTTTTTATATACATTTGCAAACATTTCCCAAAATCTGTACGGGGTATTGTGTGTAGATTGATGAGGACATTTCTTTATTTAATACATTTTAGAATAAGGCTGTAACATAACAACATATGGAAAAAGTCAAGGGGTCTGAATACTTTCCGAATGCATTGTTACCATTCTGTGACCCAGAGCAGTAATAGTCTGCACACTGCCTCCCCTCATGACTAATCAAACATATAAATCTTGTGACTCAGCGTCTCCTTCACCACCACAAAATCGTTCCCTCTTTTTCCTCTGGCCTCTGGAAGTCTACGTTTCACAGGGACACTGACTGGGCCTTGACGTAGACCTGAAGGGATTCCAAATAGTCACATACAAATCATATTGTGTTGTAGCAGAGACCTCACTGTGTTCCTGTCCCAGTGGACAGTGAGCTGTGGTGTTCTTAGCCCCAGATCCCGGGGAAGCTCCTCTGATTCCTCTCTGTTGTGTGCTGAATGTAAATAATGGGGTGATTGCCGCTGATCTAAACTGCTGTCATAATGCATTTCCTTAGCCCTTATATATCCCCCTGACGCTTTTTCAGCCCAAAAACGCTACATGTCTCTGTGCTTATTGATGCTTCTGTCCTTGGATAAATAATTCAAATTGGCTGCTGTTTGAATTATTTATCCAAGGACAGAAGCATCAATAAGCACAGAGACATGTACCACAGAGACTGACTGGGCGTTTTTGTAAGGTTTTTCATACTTATGGATTTAGTTTATGCATTGGCCCGGGTGGAAAGGTTGTCCGGGAGTGGAAGTTTAGCATCATATTATCTGACAGGAACAGGATAAGCCTTCCCCCAGGGGTCCTGGGATCTAAACAAGGGTTTGATTACCTTCCCTTTGTGTTTTTCCTGGTTAGAGGGCAAACCTCCTCCACCTGAGTCAATCTGCATTCCCCAACACTCTCAACCCATCTTGTCCTCAGGTTCAACCTCGACAGGTATTTAGTAAATCACCCTAGCACAAGCTCTATATTCAACTTAAATAACAGAATGAGCTAACGATTGCCATTTTAACTTCTGCTTGGTGGGAAGTGTTGGTGGCACTGTGCATCTGTCACCTGCACTGCCTCATCCTAACTGGCTGCTAGAATCTGCCATGTAGTCGTTAGCTCAACAGTCATGTGCATGCTCTCCTGTAGGCTAAAGTGTGTTTGTGTAGCAGGAATTCAATAAATATGTGTTTTCATGATCCTTAGTTATTAAAGGTGAACTAGTCTTGATTCTTGGCCTCAGACTGCCTTTGTAGAGCTTGGGGCTTTTTCTGTGTGGACACAAAGCCAGAGGATTGCGTTGCTCCTGTCCATAGCTAACGTAACACACACTGAATAAATAGACTAGGACTCTTTTCTTCAGTGTCACAAAAGGCCAGCCACTCCACTCCCCTTTTACATAGTGATAAGATGCATTATCCTTTGAACCTTTATTTTCACTCAGCCAGGAGAAAGGAAAGCATGTGAGAGAGGAGGAGGGCAGAGAGAGAGAGAACGAGAGATTTCTCCTTCCCTGGAGTGAGACTGTGTGGAGGGGTTTTGTGTGAGCGGTGAAGAGGTCCTTAACCTTCTATCAGATAGAGCCATAGAGTTGTGCTCTGCCTGAATGGCTGCATTGAAGAGCCCTGAAGCAGAGGAGAAACACCCCACCACTGCTGAACTTGTGTCCTGCGTTGAATAAGCTGCCTGACACCTGTCCTCCCACTGCAGTGTCATAATAACAGACAGACACACGGCTATCTTAACATCACTGAACATGGGAAGCCTATAATACACTGCATTGATGGCCTATAGGCCTCTTCATTTTACAAAGCTATGCTAGTATTTCCACTAGGCATTTGTACTTAAGCAATGAGGCACAAGAGGCACTGCTGTATCATGAATACAGTCACAGGTAAATGGCATTGACTTTTGGTCATGTTGCTACAGACGCGACCCAGTCGTTAATTATTTTTGCATAGTTGCTATTCAAAAGGACTGGTCGTCTGTTCTAAACAAAATGGTTGCTAAGCAGGCTGGAAAACGTTCTTGTGACTTGCTAGCTAGCTAGCCAACTTCTGCTAACTCAGTCACGTCAAACATTGAACCTGGAATGACAGCACACTAGAGCATTTTCATTTGTTTGAGCTTTTTTTCTATCGGCATTTACTTGGATATGTCCATGATAATGACGCTGATGCGTGATTTTGACCGGCTCAGAAAAAGTTGTCTCATCTGGGCACCGAAATTCAAAAGTGAAACAGGCAGACGGTGAGGCTTATATTAACCCCGCTCGCTGTACCAAACTAAATGCTAGGCTGGAAGTAAGGGTAAATAATGTGCTCGTTGAGATAAAGACAAGAGATGATTGGGACAGCTACATGAACATGATACTCTTATGAAGGCGGAGTGATCATTATCAGATGGAACTGTTAGCAGGGGTAGGTATGTCCAATACAGCATGGCTTGAAATGCTGCTTGTCCAATCAGCATACAGGATCCAAACAAGCAGTTTTATAATAGACATTATAAATTGGGTGGTCTGAGCCCTGAATGCTGATTGGCTGACAGCCATTATATGTCAGACCGTATACCACGGGTATGACAAAAAAAGTATATTTACTGGTCTAATTACGTTGATAACCAGTTTATAATAGCAATAAGACACCTCAGGGGTTTGTGGTATATGGCCAGTATACCACGGCTAACGGCTGTATCCCGGCACTCCGCTTTGCGTTGTGCTTAAGAACAGCCCTTAGCCGTGGTGTATTGGCCATATACCACACCTCCTCGGGCCTTATTGTTTAATTCTATCAGCTTCAGGGCACATACTACTATTTACCAGTGTAGGCTGTATATTATTTATAGGAAATGTGTTTTGCAGGGCTGATGTGTTCTTGGAAATTGGATGACTATAGGTGTGAAAAGAGTAAATCCTAGGCAATAATACATGCCAGTTAGTAGATGCTTTTATCCAAATCAACTTACAGTCGTGCGTGTATACTTTATACATATCGGTGGTCCTGGGAATTGAACCCACTACCCTGGCATTTCAAGTACCAGGCTCTACCAACTGAGCTACAGAAGACCACAAAGGACCAATGAGATATCATCCAATTGCCTATTTACCAACTGACAAATACATGAGACCGTATAAATGAAATACTACAGAGGTAAGCAGGTGGTTTAGGTCAATGTCCATTTGGAGGTGGTCATAGTACAGCAGATCTAGCATGTGGGTGGTAGAGAGCTGCAGTAGACTAGTGCCTACATCCTGTGGCAGGTTTGCAGCATGGCAGCAGCAGTGTGGCAGGGCCTGGCAGAGCTCCTCTTTATCAAGTCAGGCAGTTCCATCTGAGCCAGCCCCCTGCTCCTCTCTTCTCATCTCATCTCTTCCCTTGCTCCACATGGCCATTCCCGCCCTGCCACCCTCCCGCCGTGCCGCGCCTCGCCCCCCACCCCCACCGGACCACACCACACTGCGCTGCCAAAACCTCCCCAGGACACAGCCTGCTCCGCTCCACACCGCACGTTACCTAGCGACCGTAACCGGGGAATGTGTGGTGCGCGGCGACATTGCCCTATCTCCCCATCTGTGATTTTGTGTGGTGCTGTTTTTTCCTTCTCTTTTTTGTGTTGTTCTCTCAACAAGAAACCACAATGAAAATGAGGCTGCCTACATTCAACGTTGTTTTTACCACTTCTTCTGAATTATAGTTGAACAGATTTCTGTCTTCCAATCTGTCGTGAGATGTGTGAGGATAAACATTTGCCGTCTGTCTCTCTCTGTGTGGCTTTAATGAACGACATGATGAGAGTTGATATCACCATGGATCATGCTGCTACCTGGTGGAGCAGAGGAGGCTGGGGTTGGTTGTTGCAGTGAGGTGTGTCTACCTGGTTGACTCAAACTGTCCATGGTTCCCTGAGGAAGACTGTCCGTTGTCCCACATTGAAGGATACACACTCTTTTTTTAACCTCTAAACACATCTTTACCACAGTACAGAAGGAATCACCAGTGTATGTCTCTTCCAGGTCTCTCCTATCTGACCTTAGACTAATGTCTGTTTTCCTCTTTTGTCTTTCAGGTGGAAGACGCCATGCTCATGTTTGATAAAACTACTAACAGACATAGAGGTAAGTCCAACATCTGTATGTTAACATCCCGTGTGTTTTTCTTTTTACGCGTATTCATGGGACAGAAAATAGCACATTTCTGTGGCATTTTCCCCTGTTAAACAACACTGGGTGATTCATTTCACAAGGTGCCAACCTATTACAGTGCTTATCCAGACACTGGAAAACGTCCTTTAAAAATCAATAGAATGCTATTTAAAACCTATGGCAGGCTGAGGTGTGACTGATGTTACAGACGGTGGTGGGTGTCGTGTAGAGACAGGCATGGGCTCTTCCTTCTCTCTGGGTGTATGTAGGGGGTTATGGAGCCAGCCGTGGGTGCTGCCTGCCTGTCTGCCTGCCTCTAGCACTACCGCTCACTGCGCTGAGAGATAACAGCAGAGATAAGGCCCAGGAGCAGCGCTGCCTTTATCTCTCTCTTATCTGCTCTTTATCTGGGATTAGGGGGAGGTTTCTCTATAAAGCAGAGGACTTTCCAAAGACAAACTGTCTCCATCTCCCTCTCCCTGCAGTACAATTGTACCATCTCCACAGCCAGAAACGCTACCAATTGCAGGCTAAAAGACACTAAAAGACCTGATATACTGCTGACAGACAGACTCTGTGGTCCATAGTGATGTGCAGCAATGCTGATGTGATGGATAGTATGGTGAATGAAAAAGCCACAGTAGTGCAGCCGTTATAAGGGCCAGTTAGCTGCTCTCATTACGTTAGATGGCTGCTTGTTAGCACTTTCCTCCTCTCCTCTCAGAGAGAAGTGTGTGTCGTCCAGCTGCTGACAGGCATTTCCTCTCCACCTCATATACACACTGAGGCCAGACACTTCCCCTCTGTCTCTCACACTACCCAGCTTTTCTCCAAATAGTCCTATCACGAAGACGATCTCCTCAGCATCGAAGCAGACCTCTCTGTGAAAGTGTTGCCTAACCACATCAGCAGAGGTAGAGCTTTACTCGGGATTGATGAGTAAATGTTGGATAGATTTTTTTGTGCTATTCTGTGTGTGTGTTCACACATTTGTGCATGTGCGTGCGTTAGTGATGAGCGGGTGGAGTCATAACCCACAGTCCCCGCGGTTATATCCGCTGGACGGGCGGGTTTAGGGTCTTGAAATATTTTGTGGATGAAGGGCGGGTGGTTTGAATAAAGCGAGAAAACAATGCATTTTTTTGAAATAAATGTATAATTCTTGTGCAATTCACATCTATAGGCTATATTGAGGATATTTCTTTCATTATTTGTATCTGGTGTTAGGCTAGTGCGTAAACCTAAACTTTAGGGCTGACTTTCTGCGCACCATATACACGCTAAATGTTTTTGGGAACTTGGGCAGAAAAAGTTTACGCTGATCCACTGTGGAAAATAGGACAATATCGGAGTTTAATTCAATAAGAGAAAATCTGTTAAATGGAGAATTGACAATAAAGAGAAGGGAGGGCCAGAACAGTTTGGGAAAGATTGTTAAAGAAAAAGTGGTAAAGAGGATTACAGTGCCGGCCATGTTATGTGTGATGATTGTCAGGCGATATACAAATTCGACAGTCACAAGACAGGGACATCAAATAGGGCATGTTAAAGAAACTGTAGCCTACAGTTCAGATGGATTACATTTTTATTGAACTAGGCAAGTCAGTTAAGAACAAATTATTATTTACAATAACGGACTACTGGGTAAAAGTGGGTTAACTGCCTTGTTCAGGGGCAGAACGGCAGATTTTTAACTTGTAAGCCTTTCGGTTGCTGGCCCAATGCTCTAACCACTAAGCTACCTGCCGCCCCAAAATCTAGCTGTAGGCTAGGTCTACTGTATAACCTCTCACATAGCCTGATAGCCTGTTAACTCCTGAATGAAGCATTTCTTGCAGTAAAATGATAGTCCGACACCAAATGTAGCCAACATCTTCACTCTTTTTTTTACCCTCAATCTTGTCTCATCGCTGCAATTCTCCAACGGGCTCTGGAGAGGCGAAAGTCGAGTCACACGTCCTCCACAGCGCTTCTTAATACCCGCTCGCTTAATCCGGAAGCCAACTGCACCAATGTGTCGGAGGAAACACCGTTCAATGACAGAAGTCAGCCTGTAGGGGCGCTCAGCCTGCCACAAACCCCCCAGGCCAAACCCTCCCCTAACCCAGACGAGGCTGGGACACTTGTTTGCCGCCCTATGGGACTCCCCATCACAGCCTGTTATGACACATCCTGGGATTGAACACCAGGCTGTGGTGACGCTGCACCACTGCAATGGCTTAGACCGCTGCGCCACTTGGGAGGCCCTTCTTTCAGAATCTTGACAGAATGAATGCGCGGTTAGGGACCGTCTGTAAAGCTGCTATCTTTATCGATCATCATAAAAGCTGATAGTATTTCAGCCACATAAAATATGCATCCAATCCGAACTGAGCGATGGAAGAGAAAATGTGGCAATACCTTATGCTGGGGACAATAAAAGGCCACTCTAAAATGTGCAGTTTTGTCACACAACACAATTCCACAGATGCCTCAAGTTTTGAGGGAGCGTGCAATTGGCATGCTGACTGTAGGAATGTCCAACAGTGCTGTTGCCAGAGAATTGAATCTTAATTTCTCTACCATAAGCCGCATCCAACGTCGTTTTAAAGAATTTGGCTGTACATCCAACCGGCCTGACAACCACAGACCATGTGTAACCACGCCAGCCCAGGACCTCCACGTACGGCTTCTTCACCTGCGGGTTCGTCTGAGGATGGGGAGGGGGGGTGCTCAGGAGTATTTGTGTCTGTAATAAAGCCCTTTTGTGGGGAAAAAACTCATTATGATTTGCTGGGCCTGGCTCCCCCAGTGGGTGGACCTGGCTCCCACTCATGGCCGCAACCCTGCCCAGACATGTGAAATCCATAGATTAGGGCCTAATGGATTTATTTAAATGACCTGATTTCCTTTTTGAACTGTAACTCAGTAAATTCTTTGAAATTGTTGCATGTTGCGTTTATATTTTTGTTCAGTATATAAGCAGAAACATATCTAAATTAGGCTTTTAAAAAATCCTGCACCCCTTTCCAAAAATCATTCTGCCGTCTCGGACTGTACAGTGCATTATCTATATTTGCCGGTTAGGGTCAGGTGCAGGTGTTAGAGTTTCACTTTATCACATATAGTTGGGCGGTTGCGGATGGATTATTAGCAATTGACGGTGAGTGCGGGTGAACAAACAGCTGACCCGGGCATCACTAGCGTGCGTGTTCATGCATGTATGCGAGTGTGTGTGTGTGTGTATGTGTCTGTGCGTAAACGTGTGTGTGTGTGTGTGTGTGCTGCCTGCTGTCAGTGTGTCTGGTAAAGCGTCTCTCTGTGAGCAGTATCTGAACTAGTGGAAGTGCTATATGAGTTTGAGTGAATCGTGATGTGAAGTGACAGAACCCAGTGTGAGGTCTGCTCTGAGACGACGAGTTGCTGCTTTTCCTTCATCTTTCTCTGACTGCACTGCTGCTCTGTCAGTGTGTGTCTGTGAAGGGATTGGAGCTGAGCGGAGAGGAGTGAATCAGGTGTTTGCCTTTGGGCTGCCAAATGCCCTTCAAATGAAGACAATGATGGATAAGCACCGGGCCTGGCCATTTTTCTGATTCAGAGCTAACAATAGTGAGAGACAGATGAAAGTCGTCCTTTGTCTTACTAGCATGTACTAGTATATACTGTCATTCCTCTGGTTGGGGATTTTTCAGTTTCTCAACATGTGTACTCCTGTCAGTAACTTGACAGATAGAGAGACTCCATTGTGTGTATATGGCAAATGGAGAGAATCCAGTTTTTCATGGTGACATGAGGGCGATGTGTGAAGACATATTGTTCCTCGTCCTCTATATTAAAAGAGGTCGTGAGACAGGACGTCTAACAGTCAAGGTATCTGCGGTGTTCTTTTGACTCTCCTGTCGTGATGGTTCCTCTGTGTGCCTTGCACAGACAGGTGTGTGTGTGTGTGTGTGTGTGTGTGTGTGTGTGTGTGTGTGTGTGTGTGTGTGTGTGTGTAAAAATGTACTTTCTAATCCTCTCTCTGCGCCGCTCTTCACACTCATTTGGAGTATTCAGCAGTGTCCTTCAGACGCCACCCCTAAGGTGACTGCTGCTGAAACGACTGCTAAAACACATTTCTTTACCCCCTCCCTCCCTTCTCTCTCTCTCTCTTTCTCTTTCTTGCTTTCTCTTTCTCTCTCTTTCTTTCTTTCCTTCTTTCTCTCCCTCTCTCTCTCCCTCTCTCTCTCTCCCTCTCTCTCTCTCCTGTTAGAGGACACTCACTGCGAGTGAAGCTCCTGACAAAGGCGAGTGCTGCACACCATCTCCCTGGCATTTAAAGGAATAAAATAAGGGTGATTGTGTTGGGAATTCAATGTTTCTGGCAAGCGGCATGTGCTGTCCAGAGGTTCACACCGGAGTTGAGCCATTGTTACTGCCAACCTTGCAGCCCCCCCCCCCCCCCTCATCTACCCAACGTCACCTTTCTCCCACCTCCTCATCCCTCTGCTCCTCCTTCCCTCAAATCAAATACAATTTAACTGGTCGCATACACATATTTAGCAGATGTTGTTGCAGGTGTAGTGAAATGCTTGTGTTCCTAGCTCCAACAGTGCTGTAATATCTTACAATACACAACAATACACACAAATCTAAAAAGTAAGAGAATGGAATTAAAAAGTATAGAAATATTAGGACGAGCAATGCCGTAGTCAGGAGTATAAATATATATACATATGTGATGGGATGTATCGACAATATGGAAAGAATATGGATAGAATATGTAGTATATCTGAAGAATAGTACAATACCAGTCAAAGTTTGGACACACCAACTCATTCAAGGGGTTTTCTTTATTTTTACTATTTTCTACATTGTAGAATAATAGTGAAGACATCAAAGTATGAAATAATACATATGGAATCATCAAAAAGTTTTAAACAAATACCAATATATTTTTGATTTTAGATTCTTCAAAGTAGCCACCCTTTGCCTTGATGACAGCTTTGCACATTCTTGTCATTCTCTCAACCAGCTTCACCTGGAATGCTTTCTTGAAGGAGTTCCCACATATGCTTAGCACATGTTGGCTGCTTTTCCTTCATTCTGCAGTCCAACTCATCTCAAAACATCTCAATTGTCCATTGCTCGTGTTTCTTGGCCCAAGCATGTCTCTTCTTCTTATTGGTGTCCTTTAGTACTAGTTTATTTGCATCAATTTGACCATGAAGGCCTGATTCATGCTGTCTCCTCTGAACAATTGATGTTGAGATGTGTCTGTTACTTGAACTCAGTGAAGCATTTATATGGGCTGCAATTTCTGAGGCTGGTAACTCTAAAGAACTTATCCTCTGCAGCAGAGGTAACAATGGGTCTTCCTTTCCTGTTGCAGTCATCATGAGAGCCAGTTTCATCATAGCGCTTGATGGTTTTTGCTAAGGCTGTTGAAGAATCATTTCAGATTGTCAGTAATGTGTAAGCAGAGGAACTTTACGCTTTTCACCTTCTCCACTGCGGCCCCGTCGATGTGGACAGGGCGGGGTTCAGATAATAATCCCAGAGCTTAATGATGAGTTTGGAGGGTACTGTGATGTTGAAGGCTGAGCTGTAGTCAATGAACTGCATTCTTACAAAGGTATTCCTCTTGTCCAGATGGGATAGGGCAGTGCGATGGCAATTGAGTCATCCGTGCATCTATTGGGGCGGTATGCAAATTGCAGTGGGTCTAGGGTGTCGGGTAATGGGGAGTTGATATGATCCTTAACTATCCTCTCAAAGCACTTTGTGATGAAAGAAGTGAGTGCTACGGGGCGATAGTCATTTTGCAGTTACCTTCACTTTCTTGGGTACAGGAACAATGGCGGACATCTTAAAGCAAGTAGGGACAACAGACTGTTATAGGGAGGGATTGAGCTTTCCGTAAAGACTCCAGCCAGCTGGTCTGTACATGCTCTGAGTATGTGGCTAGGGAGGCCGTCTGGGCTGGCAGCTTTGCAAGTCTTAACAAGCTTAAATGTCTTACTCACGTCGGCCATGGAGAATGAGAGCTCACAGTCCACGAAAGTGGTGGTGGCCCGCGTCGGCGGCACTGTGTTTTTCTTGAAGTGGGTGAAGAAAGGATTTAGCTTGTCCGGGATCAAGACAACGGTGTCCGCGACATGGCTGGTTTTCCCTTTGTAATCCGTGATTGTCTGGCATCCCTGCCACATACGTCTCATGTTGAATTGCGACTCCACTTTGTCTCTGTACTGACGTTTATGACTATTTGCTTTCAGTTTTGCCTGAATGCTACCATCTATCCATGTTTTTTGGTTTGGATAGGTTTTAGTCGTCACAATGGGGAAAAAATCCGCTATACACTTCCTAATGAACTCAGTCATTGTGTCAGTGTATACGTCAATGTTATCCCCAGAGGCGAACCGGAACATATCTCGGTCCGTGTAATCAAAACAATCTTGAAGCATGGATTTTGATTGGTCAGACCAGCGTTGAACAGTCCTTACCACGGGTACTTCCTGTTTGAGTTTCTGCCTATAGGAAGGGAGGAGCAGGATGGAGACATGATCTGATTTGCCGAAGGGAAGGTGGATAGGAAGAGCAGCAATGGTCGAGTGATGTTGATGCGCGAGTGGCGCAGTCAATGTGTTGGCAAAACTTCTGTCGAGTTTTCCTTAGATTTGTCCCCAGCTACAGTAAATGCATCCTCAGGATATGCGGTTTCCAGTTGGTACAAAGTCCAATGTAGTTCCTTGAGAGCCGTCATGGTATCGGCTTGAGGGGGAAAATACACGACTGTGACATGACCGAAGAGAATTCTCTTGGGAGGTAATACGGTCAGCATTAGATTTTTAGGTATTCTAGGTTGGGTGAACTAAATAACTTGACTTCCTGTACGTTACCATAATCAGAGCATGAGTAGTTAATCATGAAACAAACACTGCCTTTATTTTTCCCGGAGAGTTCTTTATTCGTGTCTGCGCGATGTACTGAGAACACAGCTGGCTGTATGGCCGGGGACAGTATATCAGGAGAGAGCCATTATTATGTGAAACAGAGTATGTTACAGTCCCTGATGTCTCTCTGGAAGGAGATCCTCGACCTGAGCTCGTCTACTTTATTCTCCAAGGACTGAACATTACCGAGTAATATACTCGGAAGCGGTGGATGGTATGCATGCCCCCTGAGTTGGACTAAAGGTCCACTCCGAATACCTCTTCTTCGCCGGCGACGTCTTGGAGCAGTCTCTGGGATACCTTTGGAGGGTACCGACCTACTGCCCTCCATCCCTGTCCCTCCCTCCCTCCCCATCCCTCCTTCACTCTCAACACTAGCCTCACACTCTGTATACTCACAGTGAAATGCCAGCTCCTTTTTAGCAAGGAGAAAGGAAAACATATAGGAACACACAGGTGCACATGTACACACGTACACACACACACACACACACACACACACACACACACACACACACACACACACACACACACACACACACACACACACACACACACACACACACACACACACACTAGTTATGGCCAGAAAACACGTAGTCAACATGGTGATCGGATATGAACACTAACGCCTTGTCAGTGTGTTGAGTGTTCACAGCAGCGTGGAAGCTGTCACCCACAGCATGTGTGGTGGCGAGAGAGGACGTGCTGTAGACAGGCATGCTGTGGTTACACACATGTACACCCTGGGGCTAACACTAGAGCATGGTGCCACCTAGTCAGAAAGACCAAGCATCCAGCCATCCATGGAGCATGGTTTACACCGTAAACCACCAATACTAACCAACTGTTACTGTACCTACAACCAGCAATACTCCAGGAACCTTTTAGACCTGTTAAAATCATTCTTTCATTCTTCCTGCTCACATCCGCCAACCTGACACATGATCTACAATCTAAACAGTGATTTTACTGTCAAACTAAATTGCCATTGCCAATGAGAGTGTGGGGGAGGTGAGACCAATTGTGGGGGGGGTGGAGATAGTGATAAGTTGTTAAAGTGTCACAGTCGCCGGCAGGGTGGAAATGACCAGACCAAGGTGCAGCATGGTGAGCGTATATTTCTTTTTATTTATAAATGTTGCCAACAAAACAAAGAGGTCAAAAAAAAGCAAACAACCATGCCGCTTACTAGGGCTATACAAGCCACTAACACAGACAACTACCCACAACTAAGGTGGAAAAACAGGCTGCCTAAGTAGGATTCCCAATCAGAGACAACGATAGACAGCTGTCCCTGATTGGGAACCACACTCGGCCAAACACACAGAAACACAAAACATAGAATGCCCACCCCACATCACACCCTGACCTAACAAAATAGAGAAATAAAACGGCTCTCTAAGGTCAGGGCGTGACAGAAAGACAACTTTTGGTTGACTGGCAGCTGCTGATATCGTGGTATCAACTAAACCGTTTGAAGTCGGCTGTAAAAGTTGAAGTGATGGAATCCAATGCTCTTCCACAAGGATAGTTTAACCCTCCGTTAAGGATAGCTAAGACAATGCTATGGATTGCTCTTTGATTCCGTCACTCAGTACACTACAAATTCTGTGGTAGGCACTTATGTCGATCATGAAACCAAATCCACAACAACCAGTTAAAGCGGCTACAGTGTAATTGTCATCCACCGGAGGTCCCAGTGAGCCTAATTGGACACCTTTTTCATTTGCTTCTGCTTAATAACAGATGAGTAGGATGATGATGAAACCCATTGAAATTACACATTATATTCCTTAGCAATGGTTCGGAACCAGACGGCATCCATTTAACCGCTTTAACAAAAACTGTGTAATGACTACAGGTTAAATTAGTGTTTTTTTGAATGATGCAAGTATTAGTAATTTCTGGCAGCATGCAGCAGAACTAAGATGGAGGTTGAATAATTATGAAGGTAAAAGTCTCATTTGGAGAGAGAGAGAGAGAGAGAGAGAGAGAGAGAGAGAGAGAGACCCTACACACCCTAATAGATAAACATGTCCACCAAAATAATACCAAAATATACTCTTGCTTTATCGACTTCCAAAAAGCATTTGATTCTATTTGGCATACAGGACTGTTCTACAAAGTTATTGAAAGTGGTTTAGGGGGTAAAACATATGACATGATTAAATCAATGTATACTGGCTATACGTGCAGCATTAAAATTGGTAAGGAAAGAACAAAATTCGTTAACCGGGGGTGGGGCCTTCGCCAGGGTTGCAATCTGAGCCCTGCACTCTTCAATATTTACATTAAAGAATTGGCCACTATTCTAGAAAAATCCTCAGCCCCTGGTGTTAGTCTCCACAATTCAGAAGTTAAATGCATACTCTTTGCAGATGACCTATGCCTGCTGTCACCCACAGCACATGGCCTACAGCAGAGCCTGGACCTGCTAGAGCAGTACTGCCAGACCTGGGCCCTGGCAGTAAACCCCAAAAAGACTAAAATAATGATTTTCCAGAGAAGATCCAGATCTCAGGGAATTAGACCAAAGTTCTCAATTGGTACAAAATATATAGGGTACTGTACACACTACAATTACTTAGGTTTAAAAATAAGCTCAACTGGACACCTTAATGAGGCAGTGAATGAGCTGAGAGAAAGCACGCAGGGCATTCTACGCCATTAAAAAGCTAATTCAAATTGAAATTAAATTTGGCTAAAACTAATTGAATATGTCATTGAACCAATTACACTTTATGGCAGCGAGGTGTGGGGTCCACTTGCAAAACAAGATTTCATCAAATGGGACAAATACCCCATTGAAACCCTGCATGCAGAGTTCTGTAAGATTATCCTACATGTCCAGAGGAAAACTACAAACAATGCATGCAGGGCAGAATTAGGCCAATTTCCACTAATAATAAAAACTCAAAAAAGAGCAATTAAGTTTTGGAAACATCTAAAATACAGTGACCCCCTCTCATATCATCACCAAGCCCTGCAATGCCAAGAGCTGAGCAAAGAAAAGAGTCCCCTCATCCAGCTGGTCCTGGGGCTGAGTTCACAAACCTGTTCTACTAACACACTGAAGCCTCAGGACCAGAACATCCAATCAATCAGGATAAACCAAATTACAACACAGTCAAAGCATAACTATATTGCTTATTGGGAAACTCAAACACAAGCACAAAGCAAAAGGCAGTGCTATCTGGCCCTAAATCGACAGTACACCGTGGCTAAATATTTGACCATGGTTACTGATCAAAACTTAAGAAAAATCTTGACAAAGTACAGACTCAGTGAGCACAGCCTTGTCATTGAGAAGGGTAGACACAGGAAAACCTGGCTCCCTGTAGAGGAAAGGTTGTGCAAGCACTGCACAACAGCAGACCCTGAGAAGGAGCTGGAATTTCCTGACAAAATGTTAAAAAATATAAAACAATTAAAGAGTGTCATTTTCCCAAATTTGGTTTCAAAGACCTCTCTGATGAGGATAGGCTACCCGTCCTGTTGGGGGAGGACGCAGAGAGCTGTGGGTTGGCAGCGCACTACATTGCTGCCTGCCATAAGTTGAGGGACAGTGTCTGACAGACCAATCAACCTGCACATGTCCTCTACTGTATGCTTATTGTTATTGTTGAATGTATGGGTATTTTGACACTTGGTTATTGTTGTTACTGTTGTCCCGTTGACAATTTTGATTCTCATTTGTATTTATTTTTATATTGTAAATATCCAAAATAAGCTTTGGCAATATGTACATTGTTACGTCTTGCCAATAAAGCAAATTGAGAGAGAGAGAGAGAGAGAGATTGAGAGAGAGAGAGAGAGAGAGAGAGAGAGAGAGGGGAGGGGAGGGGAGGGGAGGCAGGGAGGGTGAGAGAGAGAAGGGGGACAGGGAGGGTGAGAGAGAGAAGGGAGGCAGGGAGGGTGAGAGAGAGAAGGGCGGCAGGGAGGGTGAGAGAGAAGGGGGGCAGGGAGGGTGAGAGAGAGGGGAGGCAGGGAGGGCGAGAGAGAGAAGGGGGGCAGGGAGGGTGAGAGAGAGAAGGGGGCAGGGAGGGTGAGAGAGAGAAGGGAGGCAGGGAGGGTGACAGGATCGATGGGCTCGCAGAAGCAGCGTGGTTAGGTTTTTCTGTGGGCTGAAAGGCCTGGTTTGTTCCTGGAACATGAACAGAGGGCTGTATTGTGTGTGCCTGTAATCTGCTTACCTGGATCGGGAGCCCAGGGACGAATCTCAGCTCTAGCCTCCCGGTTGGCACCAAGGAGTCAATGTCACACTGCGCCAGTCTCGCCTCGCTTCCAAACAACCAGGCACGGGTCTGTGCAATGCTGTGTGTGTTTGCGTCTGTCTATGTGTCGGGGGATATGTCTGTGTGACTTATGAAGATGTGTGCGTGTTAGTGTATATACAGTACCCGTCAAAAGTTTGGATGCACCTCGTTCAAGGGGTTTCTTTATTTTTACTATTTTCTACATTGTAGAATATTAGTGAAGACCTCAACACTATTAAATAAAAAAGTATAGAACAAATCCAAATATATTTTATATTTGAGATTCTTCAAAGTAGTCACCCTTTGCCTTAATGACAGCTTTGCACACTCTTGGCATTCTCTCAACCAGCTTCATGAGGTAGTCACCTGGAATGCATTTCAATTAACAGGTGTGCCTTGTTAAAAGTGAATTTGTGAAATGTATTTCCTTCTTAATGCGTTTGAGCCAATCAGTTGTGTTGTGACAAGGTAGGGGTGGTATACAGAAGAAAGCTCTATTTGGTAAAAGTCCATATTATGCCAAAAACAGCTCAAATAAGCAAAGAGAAACGACTGTACATCATTACTTTAAGACATGAATGTCAGTCAATATGGAACACTTCCAGAATTTAGAAAGTTTCTTCAAGTTCAGTAAAGAAAAACTCTTGAATGAGTAGGTGTGTCCAAACTTTTGACTGACGCTGTAAGTGCTATGTCTATATGCACAGCTGTCTATGTGTATGTGTGAGTGAACATGTGTATGTACAGTGCAGCAGTTTACCTCTTGTAGCTAGAAGGTGGAAGTTATTTCTCTTCAAATGGATTGTTATGGCATTAAATACACAGTTAAGACTCAAACAATGGATGGAATATAATCAGGTGTCATAGTGTTCCGGCCATCTGGCTAAACTCCTCTCCATTATTTATTTCTCCATTGTTCATATTGAGATAATCACTGTCTCGTTGGACGATAAGAACAGCCTATAAGTGCAACCATTAGGCCCCTGTCCTCTCGTTATATAACATTCATTATTTTAAACAAAATCTCCCTTTACTTCTGCACACTCTCGCCCTGGAGGCTGGGCCATGCAGGCTGCAGCCACCGCTCCCTCCCTCCCTCCCTGAGAGAGAGGCCCTCACCTGTGACGTCACACAGCCACATAAACAACTAGCAGTGGGGGATTAAAGATGGCCGTCGGAGTGGAGCATAGCGCGGGGTGTCTGTCTGCTGAAGAGGGATTGCAGGCCCGGGGAGCATAGGAGGAAAGGAGAGGAAGGAGAGCAGAGAGACGGAGTGAGAGAGGGAGAGTGAGAGAGTGGCTCTGTGGGACGCCTCCTCCTGCTGGTTGGTTCCTCTGGCTGGGAGCAGCAGCCGGTGGCTTCAAAAGAGCGGCAGGCAGTCGAGGCCTCCGCTTCCAGCAATTAGAGATCACTCCAGCGGATGCCTCCCGGCCTGGCCCTCAAATCCCTCCAAAATACCCTATGATTATTACTCCACGACACAGATAATTTACCAAATGAATCCTGCACGGCTGAGAGAGAACATCCTAGTATTCTTTATATTTTGTGTCCGAGTTTTGATGAGGCTTCTCTTTGTTCCGACAAGTTAAGAGGGGATTTAGGAGACAGAGGGACCGTTTGAGTCTTAAAGATGGCGTAACTTCAGACACTCGCTTTGATATGTCAGCCAAGACGAGCGGTTGAAAAGGGGATGATCCCTTTCATTTCTTACCCAAACACTCATATATATTGGCTCTACTCAGAGCACCGCATGTGCAGCCGGGTTGTTGTTGTTTGTGTGAACTGAACTATCATATCTACAGCACATTTTGTAGACCCTTGATATTGGATACAGCCCTTTACTCTGTGTAATGGCACATTTCCTACACAACCCATTTCAAACTCCAGTATTATAGTCCCACACTCAGTCGGGATGTTGACAGTGTGTGGAGGTCCTCTGTGGCCAATGACAATCTGCTAGAGAGAACAGAGAAAACAGGATGGATCTGGCTGGGAGCCCTGGGGGCGAACACCTGACACAATCCCACAGCAAATGTTATTAGATGTTCTCTAAATTTCCCCATCGCATCGTTTGAAGAGTTCCAACACCATCAACATTAGCTAGGTAAATTCTCTGCAGTATGTTCTCCCCGTGACTAACCTGATATTAGCCATTAGTGGGAATGGCATCTAAATGGCACACCTAATCATATGCATTACCCCCTCCTCCACCTGAGGGCTCGTCTCCCTGGCCTAATCACGTTGACAAAGGAAATGATGTGTTCAGTCACTCTTAATCACTGCTAGAGCTCATCACCGCCCAGCCCCAGCCGGGGGAGTGGGCCTGCCTGTCGCTGAGCAGCGCTGTGGAGAGGCGACCTAGCTCACGCATCTTCTTTGCCCGCCCGCTCGCCAGTGTTTACTGACCACTGGGAACAGACGTCAATTCAACATCTATTCCACGTTGGTTCAACATAATTTCATTGAAATTACATGGAACAACGTCGATTCAACCAGTGTGTGCCCAGTGGGAGTTTAATGTGACACATCCCTGTGTCTGACTGTGACTCCCATCCAGACTGAGACTCACTCGCCCAGGCCATCTTACCCTCTCTTACCCTCTCTACCCTCTCTTACCCTCTCTACCCTCTCTTACCCTATCTACCCTCTCTATCCTCTCTTACCCTCTCTACCCTCTCTACCCTCTCTCTTGTTAGTTTGCTGGTCATTCCAGTTGAGTCATCTCTAACAGTTCAGTGTTTTTATGACTGTGGTTTTGGCCTGAAGGTGACCAGATGGCTGACTGAGCATCTCCAGTGCTGGTCTCGCAAGGACACTACCTGGTTAGGGTGCTGGATGGGGTCAGGCATCTCTGGGTAAAAAAAGATTGAGGAAGAAAGCAGTGCCTGAGGCACTTCCCTATCCCAATCTCTCACCAGGGGTGAAGCGTGTTGCCATTTAAAACATCAGTTAGTCACACTGGCTGTCTGCATCGCAGCTCACCTCTGGAGAAGCATTAAGGAGCATTAAGGATAGCCCACAAACACCATGTAGAAGTTAACATTTCTCTCTGTTTGCAGGTGTAAAGTTCATGTGTGTGTGTGTGTGTGTGTGTGTGTGTGTGTGTGTGTGTGCTCGCGGGTGCATGTGCCTGTGTGAAATGGATATTTCAGTTTTTTGGTGTGTGGCATTTTCTGGTTCACTGTATGTGTTTGTCTCTTGAGCGAGTCAACATTACATTTTCCTCTATGTCCCTGCTTCTCTATTAAAAGCAGAGATGGATTTATTTAAAAGAAAACAAGCAAACAGCCGTTCCTCGGCTGCTATGGCGGAAGGGTCTCTTCAGGAAATGAAAATACCAGCTCGGGATTGTCATCATATTGCGAGTTAGGTAACCTCTGACCTTTTAATACCCGGGAGCTCTTCTATCGGTGACCCGGCGGATGCTCTTAGAAAGTGAAACCACCGGGGAGGGTTCACACTGCTCACATCATCATTCTGAGAACACCTAATAGTGGTTTTACTGAGGTTAAAGTCCCTCTTGGGGGAGATTGAGACCAGTGGCCTGGAATGCTGAGTCTACATCCACTCTGTATGGATGTGTCCACTACCTCCACATATACTGTAGCTACCAGAGTACATATATAGGAGGATGTGAATAAGACAAGTTTGACTGGTATACTACTGTACAATAAATAAATGCAGTGTGTTCATGTTCACAGCGCATCAAGGTCTACCAACAGTATATCACTGGTTGTAAAGATATTTCCTTAAAGGTAATGTATTTCCATGAACATTTCCAGGATATGCTCTACATAGCTTACTACATGTTACCTTGACCATCATTTTCCGGCCTTGAGGCTAAGCGATGTGGTGCCTAGTGAGCCCAGTGTAGGACGGTGTGAGCAGAGCTGTGTGTGAGCTGGAAGCCCCTAAGAGTTCTCTCCTCTGTAGGTAATGGAGCTGGACTGGATCAACACACAGCAGGATGAAGGAGAGAGAGCCCCCTCGGTCCGTTCCCTCAATCTGCATTGTTGCATTTAATTATACCATGGTCTGTGCCTGCCTGCGCTGTGCTGGGCTGCTAGGGCTGCGAGCACCGTTTACAGCTGAGCACAGCACATGGGGGAATGCCTAAGTGCCCACTGTGCACTGTAAGTAGATTGTGTCGCTCTTTGTCTTCCTAACTTGTTTTTAAAACCTGCTCGCTGGGTCTCTGTCGGATAGCAGTGGGTCCTAGACAGGGAAATATGCAGCCGTTTTTATACCGCTCTCCACAACAATGATGCGCCGCATTAATTACCCACTAGCGCTTCAGAAAGCAGGGATGAGATTAGATATAGGTTTATGGTCGGACATGCTGAAACATAGGTGTATGTACACACACCCACATACTGTGGGGCAAAAAAAGTATTTAGTCAGCCACCAATTGTGCAAGTTCTCCCACTTAAAAAGATGAGAGCGGCCTGTAATTTTCATCATAGGTACACTTCAACCATGACAGACAAAATGAGGAAAAAAAATCCCGAAAATCACATTGTAGGATTTTTAATGAATTTATTTGCAAATTGTGGTGGAAAATAAGTATTTGTTCACCTACAAACAAGCAAGATTTCTGGCTTTCACAGATCTGTAACATCTTCTTTAAGAGGCTCCTCTGTCCTCCACTCGTTACCTGTATCAATGGCACCTGTTTGAACTTGTTATCAGTATAAAAGACACCTGTCCACAACCTCAAACAGTCACACTCCAAACTCCACTATGGCCAAGACCAAGAGCTGTCAAAGGACACCAGAAACAAAATTGTAGACCTGCACCAGGCTGGGAAGACTGAATCTGCAATAGGTAAGCAGCTTGGTTTGAAGAAATCAACTGTGGGAGCAATTATTAGGAAATGGAAGACATACAAGACCACTGATAATCTCCCTCGATCTGGGGCTCCACGCAAGATCTCACCCCGTGGGGTCAAAATGATCACAAGAACGGTGAGCAAAAATCCTAGAACCACACAGGGGGACCTAGTGAATGACCTGCAGAGAGCTGGGACCAAAGTAACAAAGCCTACCATCAGTAACACACTACGCCGCCAGGGACTCAAATCCTGCAGTGCCAGACGTGTCCCCCTGCTTAAGGCAGTACATGTCCAGGCCCGTCTGAAGTTTGCTAGAGAGCATTTGGATGATCCAGAAGAAGATTGGGAGAATGTCATATGGTCAGATGAAACCAAAATATAACATTTTGGTAAAAACTCAACTCGTCGTGTTTGGAGGACAAAGAATGCTGAGTTGCATCCAAAGAACACCATACCTACTGTGAAGCATGGGGGTGGAAACATCATGCTTTTGGGCTGTTTTTCTGCAAAGGGACCAGGACGACTGATCCGTGTAAAGGAAAGAATGAATGGGGCCGAGTATCGTGAGATTTTGAGTGAAAACCTCCTTCCATCAGCAAGGGCATTGAAGATGAAACGTGGCTGGGTCTTTCAGCATGACAATGATCCCAAACACACCGCCCGGGCAACGAAGGAGTGGCTTCGTAAGAAGCATTTCAAGGTCCTGGAGTGGCCTAGCCCATCTCCAGATCTCAAACCCATAGAAAATCTTTGGAGGGAGTTGAAAGTCCGTGTTGCCCAGCAACAGCCCCAGAACACCACTGCTCTAGAGGAGATCTGCATGGAGGAATGGGCCAAAATACCAGTAACAGTGTGTGAAAACCTTGTGAAGACTTACAGAAAACGTTTGACCTCTGTCATTGCCAACAAAGGGTATATAACAAAGTATTGAGATAAACTTTTGTTATTGACCAAAAATCCTACAATGTAATTTTCTGTATTTTTTTTCTCATTTTGTCTGTCATAGTTGAAGTGTACCTATGATGAAAATTACAGGCCTCTCTCATATTTTTAAGTGGGAGAAGTTGCACAATTGGTGGCTGACTAAATACTTTTTTGCCCCACTGTATACACACACACACACACACACACACACACACACACACACACACACACACACACACACACACACACACACACACACACAAAATCAAAGTAACACAGTAATCACCTTTAGACGTATCTCTCTGTTATGTCCTAGCTAGCCTATTAGAGATGAGAGTAAACAGGGGACGTGTGTGTTTAGTCAGTGCAGGGCTGTTTTCTGGCAGCTTCTTGGAGGGAGCCTGAGTGGTAAATATATAATACATAGAACATCATTAGGATCTGAAGATTGCCAACAGCTGTGGAGAGCAACTCTCTCTCTGCAAGGGAAATATTGTAATTTCTCTGACCTGTGTTCTTTTTAAAAGGCCACATTTCTCTTCTCTTCACAGTTAGGTAAGGGTAATTTTCTTCAGAACTAACTGTCTGTTTCTGTCTGGAGTAGGTACTATTTTTGCTAGCTAGTCCAAATGTTCAGTGAACCCTAGGTCGCATCACTGGAAGACTTCAGATGGCAGCTACCTTAGATGTATTTCTTTAGTCTATTTCATTCCCTTAATTTTGTCCCATAGATTTCAGTACATGTTTCCACAATTTAAAGACCTGTTCACTCACATCCCTTGCGACACCATTGTAATACTCTCTCTCAGACAAACAATGTGAGTGCTGTGGAGAACAGGCTGGCACTATGGATTGTCTTCCATCAAAGCTAATCTTGTTGGCAATGTCAAAGAGCGATAGAGATACAGGTACCTGCCAGAATAAAGGAAACACTTCAGTTATTGAGGGATACAAAGTATATTGGAAGCAGGGGAATCCACACGTGTGGTTCCTCATTTAATTAAGAAACTAACATCCCATCATGCTTAGGGTCATGTATAAAATGGCCCAGTTGCCCATTGTTTTGGCTACCATGGCTAAAAGATCTCAGTGACTTTGAAAGAGGGGTCTTAAAGTAGCATAGTGGGGTTTACAGGGTGTGTGTGTGTCTCAGTCACCAGATCTCAACCCAATTGAATACTTATGGGGGATTTTGGAGCGGCGCCTGAGACAGCATTTTTCACCACCATCAACAAAAAATTTCTCGTGGAAGAATGGTGTCACATCCCTCCAATAGAGTTCCAGACACTTGTAGAATCTATGACAAGGTGCATTGAAGCTGTTTTGACGGCTCGCGGTGGCACCCTAAGACAATTTATGTTGGTGTTTCCTTTATTTTGGCAGTTACTTGTACAAGGCAGTATCGGGCAGCTGATCAAATAGCAGTCAGCTCTGGAGGCTATAATCAGAGGATCACATCCTGTAAACCGCCGCTTTTGATGATGTTTATCTGAAACGGAGCCTCAAACCCTTCCTTCCATCCTTCATTATCCAGGAGCCTTTAATGTATCAGCTCCTGTTAAAGCGACATCACAGCCACTGCTCCTCACAACTCTTCATGAATTTCTCTCAAGTACAGATGATGTACAACTAAGCTGATTTCTTTCTGCCGTTGTTTGCATTTCTCCCATAGTTGCGTCTAAGGTCATCACAATCAGCAGCAATGCCACGGCAATCATTTTTTCACATTTCGCAGGAAGATTGGAAGCTGAATAAAATATACAGTACATCACCTCAAGCTGAATCCTCTACCATTAGATTATGGGAAAAGTCCTTCTAACTCTCTATCTCTGTGCCTTGAGATTTTAAATGGCTACGGTGTTTGGTGTTATCCTGGGAATGCCTCAACTGTTAGCCCCCTATCGATCATGCCCAACATTACATTTATTTCACCAACTAAATGCTCTTCCATCTGACTGCATTGACCTTCCCTTCCAGATGATCCCCTTTATCTACTGATTGGCCACCTGGCCACCTGCTGGCCCACTGATTGGCCAATGGCGGTAGCTCCAGCTGATTGGCAGGGGAGGGGGCCAACCCCAGCTGTTGGTGAGAGTAAGTGGGAGCAGCTGCAGTGGCAGGATCAGTTACCTGATGTAAGAGCACCTTTGAATTAATGATAAAACAGTGGTAATAACCAGCTGTTTTGAGGGTACGTGTCCCCTCCCAGCCCCAGGCCCTCCCTCAGTGCTCAGTGTGCCTGGGGAAGAACTTAACAGGCCCTCCCTCAGTGCTCAGTGTGCCCGGGGAAGAACTTAACAGGCCCTCCCTCAGTGCTCAGTGTGCCTGGGGAAGAACTTAACAGGCCTGAGATTGGTCATCCATTATTCACAAGGAAGGGCCCACTCACCGCTCTCCCAGCTCCACCTGGCCCCTATCACCACAGATGTACCCCACAATTCTCCACCTAGTTGATCCATCTCTCCTGACTCCTCCTCCCTGTGTCATGTCAGCTGGGAGCCATTTATCCTAGCAGAGGAGCTGCTGTAAGGGCCACGGTGAACATGGAGGGGGCTACGGGAGGTCAGTGTATCAGGAGAGTCGTCTATACAGCCTGATGACCCTGCTCCCCTTCCACAGGGGCTCTGATGGTTAGTGAGGAGTGTGTGTGTGTGTGTGTGTGTGCGTGCGTGCGTGCGTGTGTGTGTGTGTGTGTGTGCGTGCGTGTGTGCGTGTGCGCATGTGTGTGTTGTGGTCAGTAAATAAAAAAATATATATATATTTCACCTTTATTTAACCAGGTAGGCCAGTTGAGAACAAGTTCTCATTTACAACTGCGCCCTGGCCAAGATAAAGCAAAGCAGTTCGACAACAACACAGAGTTGCACATGGGATAAACAAACAGTCAATAATACAATAATAATAATACAAAAATCTATATACAGTGTGTGTAAATGTCGTAAGATTAGGGAGGTAAGACAATAAATAGGCCATAGTGGCAAAATAATTACAATTTAGCAATAGAGTGATAGATGTGCAGATTATGATGTGCAAGTAGGGATCCCAGGGTGCAAAAGAGCAAATATAAATAACAATATGGGGATGTGGTAGTTGGGTGGGCTATTTACAGATGGGCTGTGTACAGGTGCAGTAAGCTACTCTGACAGCTGATGCTTAAAGTTCGTCAGGGAGATATACAAGTCTCTAGCTTCAGTGCTTTTTGCAATTCGTTCCAGTCATTGGCAGCAGAGAACTGGAAGGAAAGGCAGCCAAAGCAGGTGTTGGCTTTGGGGATGACGAGTGAAATATACCTGCTGGAGCATGTGCTACGGGTGGGTGTTGCTATAGTGACCAGTGAGCTGAGATAAGGCTGGGTGAATGGGCAGAGAGGGTCAGTTAGGTACGCACAGGACTTGAGTTCGAGGCTGGGGCCGACAGATAGACAAAAAGGGGTACCGCGTTAGTGAACAGTCCAGCAGGCATCAGCTGTGTAGCCGAGTGATCATAGGGTCCAATGAGCAGCAATAGGTGAGTCAGGGAGCCGTTTGGTAGTCGCTACTACGTTAGACGAGCGGGAGACAACGGCGTTCAGAAAGCTAGCGGGCCGGGTCAAGCGGATGGGTCTTCGGCAACATCGCAACGGAAAGGCCAGTTGAAACGACTTCGGACGATTACGTCGGCAGACCAGTCGTGATGGATCGGCGGGGCTCCGTGTCGACAATAAAGGGTCCAGGCCAATTGGCAAAAGAGGTATTGTAGCCCAAGAAGTTAGCTGGTATTTGGGCCTAGCTCGATGCTAACTGGTGCTTGCTTCGGGACAGAGGCGTTAGCTAACAGTAGCCACTCGATTGCAGCTAGCTAGCTGCGATGATCCGGTGTAATGATCCATAGCTTGCGGCAGGAATCCAGTGGTGTGGTAGCGAGAAGCAGTCCGATATGCTTTGGGATGATATCGCGCTGTGCAGACTTGCAGGTATTGTCCAAGCTAAAGCTGGCAGGTGTCCAAGTTAAAGGTGAAGACCGCTAGCCGTGGCTAGTTAGCTGACTAGCTCTTGATGGAGGTTCCAGTTATAAGGAATAAAAATAGCAGATCCGTACCACATTTGGTGAGATGGGTTGCAGAAAAGTATATTTAGTTCATAGATAGAAAGTGAGATTAAAATATATATGAAAAAAATGACTATTTACACGGGATAAGACACGGCAAAATCAAAAGTAACAGTCAGTGGTGTGTCCACCAGCTGCATTAAGTCCTGCAGTGCATCTCCTCCTCATGGACTGCACCAGATTTGCCAGTTCTTGCTGTGAGATGTTACCCCACTCTTCCACCAAGGCACCTGCAAGTTCCCGGACAAGTTCCCGGGGGAATGCCCCTAGCCCTCACCCTCCGATCCAACAGATCCCAGACGTGCTCAATTGGATTGAGATCCTGGCTTTCTGCCAGTCCTGTCTGGTCCAGCAATGGTGAGTTTGTGCCCATAGGCGACGTTGTTGCCGGTGATGTCTGGTGAGGACCTGCCTTACAACAGGCCTACAAGCCCTCAGTCCAGCCTCTCTCAGCCTATTGCGGACGGTTTGAGCACTGATGGAGGGATTGTGCGTTCCTGGTGTAACTCGAGCAGTTGTTGTTGTCATCCTGTACATGTCCCGCAGGTGTGATGTTCGGATGTACCGATCCTGTGCAGGTGTTGTTACACATGGTCTGCCACTGCGAGGATGATCAGCTGTCCGTCCTGTCTCCCTGTAGCGCTGTCTTAGGCGTCTCACAGTACGGACATTGCAATTTATTGCCCTGGCCACATCTGCAGTCCTCATGCCTCCTTGCAGCATGCCTAAGGCACATTCACGCTGAAAAGCAGGGACCCTGGGAATCTTTATTTTGGTGTTTTTCAGTAGAAAGGCCTCTTTAGTGTCCTAAGTTTTCATAACTGTGACCTTAATTGCCTACGGTCTGTAAGCTGTTAGTGTCTTAACGACCATTCCACAGGTGCATGTTCATTAATTGTTCATGGTTCATTGAACAAGCATGGGAAACAGTGTTTAAACCCTTTACAATGAATATCTGTGAAGTTATTTGGATTTTATCGAATTATCCTTAAAGACAGGGTCCTGAAAAGGGACATTTATTTTTTTGCTGAGTTTATGAACACAGCCCTCTAATGCGGGGAAAGAGAGAGGGCATTGTCCGGTTAAGAGCATTGGAGCAGTAACCGAAAGGTCGCTGGTTCTAATCCCTGAGCTGACTAGGTAAATAGTGGCTGATCCCTGGCTGTGACCCCCCTCTCCGAGGGTTTCTCGGGGTGATAAGCAAAAAAAATCCTCCAATTCACAAGTATATAGTACACACTTGTGCATGTGTTAAATACAACAAATGTATCAACCTTCCTCTCCTCCTCCTCCCTCTTCTCCTCCTCATTCCTATCTTCTTTGTGTGTGCACCTAAAGTAGCCTAGCACTTCTCTCAAATCAAATCAAATTGTATTTGTCACATGCGTCGAATAAAACTTTACAGTGAAATGCTTACTTACAAGCCCTTAACCAACAATGTAGTTTTAAGAAAATACCAACAAAAAAGTAAGCGATTAGAATAACAAATAATTAAAGAGCAGCAGTAAATAACATTAGCGGGGCTATATACAGGGGGTACCGGTACAGAGTCAATGTGCCGGGGCACCGGTGTCGAGGTAATTGAGGTAATATGTACATGTAGGTAGAGTTATTAAAGTGACTATGCATAGATGACAAAAGAGAGTGGCAGTGATGTGGAGGGGGGCGGGGGGGCAATGCAAGTAGTCTGGGAAACCATTTGATTAGATGTTCAGGAGCCTTATGGCTTGGGGGTAGAAGCTGTTTTAGAAGCCTCTTGGACCTAGACTTGGCGCTCCGGTACCGCTTGCCGTGCGGTAGCAGAGAGAACAGTCTTTGTCTAGGGTGGCTGGAGTCATTGACAATTTGAAGGGCCTTCCTCTGACACCGTCTGGTATAGAGGTCCTGGATGGCAGGAAGCTTGGCCCCAGTGATGTGCTGGGCCGTACACACTACCCTCTGTAGTGCCTTGCGGTTGGAGGCCGAGCAGTTGCCATACCAGGCAACTCTGTTCACATTATGCGCCCGCTTTTCAACGCCTGCCTCTCTAATGCAGAGCCCTGCGCTGCCGTTTTGTTCCATTTATTTATTTTGTCTACTCAATTTATTTTATTGTGGGTGCTATTATCATTGTTTTCCACCTCTGCAGCTGGACTGACAGGTTGCCAATCATAGTGAGATTTCATCTCCTGTTGGCGTAGTAACGGCGGTGCTGTGCTAATTGAGTTGAACGTGGCACTTGTCTCCCCTCAGAGAATCTGTCCGTCGCCATCTTCTCATCGGTTTGATTGAGCTTGACAGGTTCTAGGTATGTTAGTGTGGGGTGAGGAGGGGTGTATGAAAAGGGTGGGATTCCCTCAATGCTATTTGCTTCCTGTCAAGGGCGTACTTTGCCAAACTCTTCGCCCTCCCTCCCTTCCCTTATTTTTACTGGTTGCTGTAGCTTGGTGAAGGAAAGAAAACATGAAAATGATTGAAAATAAATCAGAATTTGTGAAATTGAACAGGCCCGGAATGCTATCAGCGTATTTTAGTGGTGGCACTTGGCTCTCTCGCTTTCTCTCTCTCTCTCTTTCTCTCTGGTGGGGCCGTTTATTTGTGCTGAGTGGAGCCGGGGCCCGGCCATTCGTGGCCCTCCAACATGGAATCTCATCAATAGTTCATGAGGGCCACTTATTAAGTGAGGTCACACAGGCATGCAAGTGGGATGATATCATGTTTAATAAGCCCCTGTGGTCTCTCTATTGTACCTCAATGAAGGATGAAATGTCATCTGAGCGCTGGAGAGGGACAGAGTGGGAGGGAGGCTGTGTGTGTATGTGGCGAGTGTGCGCGTGCATGCATGCGTGTGCACGTGTGCTCGTATTCATATTGCTTTTCATATCTCAATTGTTCTACTTCATTCACATGCAGACAAGCCTACTTAATAGGCAGTGCCCCTAAAATACAGTGGTGTGTTTTGCCATCAATTAATAGTTGCCATCTAGTTGCCATCTAGCTCCCATGCATTTGTGCTGTAGTACCTCCAACACTGGTTAAATGTGTTTCATCTTTTCTCCCAGCACTTTTTTTCTTCCTCCCTCCAATGTGCTCTGAAAGGTGTGTGTGCCGTTTGGCACTCCACACGGTATCACATAGGCTGCCTTTGATAAGTGTCTGCTGGAAGAATGGAGCGAATAAAGGGTGTTTGTTCAGGTGGCTTTGAAAAAGAGGAAGAGAGGAGGTTCAGTGTGCTCTGCTGTCAGGCGGCCTTGGGTAGAGGAGCTCATGTCGAGAGGGGAGGCTTTCATATGGGGGCTGTGTAGTTCTGCCTTGCTTCAGGGGCTGCCTCTACACCTCGACACACAACCACTGTCTTAGCAGCACTCCCCTGTGTGGGTGCGCATGTGTGCATGCGTGTGTGTTGGTGTGTGTGCCTTCCGTGCGTGTCTCTTTGTGTCTCAGCACGTTCACACTTGGGAGCATGTGGGCTCCAATTCCAAACACACGCTAAATGAGCAGCTCGCTTGTCATCAATCCAAGCCTTTCACACTCACGTAAACATTAGAACAGACATTCACACAAACCTTCCCTCTATTATTCTCACATCCCTCTATCCTCACCGCCACACAGGGAGAGGAGGTGCATCAAAGGTAGCTTTCTCCAATCTTCCATTATCTCCCTCCATCATTCCCTTACTCTCTTTCTCTCTCTCTTTCTCTCTCTCTTTCTCTCTCTCTTTCTCGCTCTCTTTCTCTCTCTCTTTCTCTCTCTCTTTCTCTCTCTCTTTCTCTCTCTCTTTCTCGCTTTCTCTCTCTCTTTCTCGCTCTCTTTCTCTCTCTCTTTCTCTTTCTCTCTCTTTCTCTCTCTCTTTCTCGCTCTCTTTCTCTCTCTCTTTCTCTCTCTCTCTCTTTCTCGCTTTCTCTCTCTCTTTCTCGCTCTCTTTCTCTCTCTCTTTCTCTCTCTCTTTCTCTCTCTCTTTCTCTCTCTCTTTCTCTCTCTCTTTCTCGCTCTCTTTCTCTCTCTCTTTCTCTCTCTCTTTCTCTCTTTCCCTTTTTTTCTTTTGCTCTTTTCTCCACAATGTCTCTCCCTCTTTCTCCCTTGTGTCTCTTTGTCTCCCTCCAAACCCCTCTCACCTTTGCCTCTGCCTGTCCAACTTTGGTCCCCAGGGGAATCTCCCTCCAGCAGCTTTTTGTTCACTGTTTGTTTCTCTGACTTGAGAATTCACTTTTTTTTCCTGAAATCGTGCCTCAAAGGATTCCAATCAGTGATCCTTCTCTGCTCTCCACCCTCCTCCCTCCCAACCCTCTCCCTCCTCCCGATCCATCACACAGCAGCAGCCAGCCTTTCAAAGTCCTGCCTCTGTCTCATTTCTCATAAATGAGCGTTACCTCTCTCACGCTCTCTCTCTCTTTCTCCTTACTCTCCCCTGCGCGCTCTCTCTCTCTCTCTCTCTCTCTCTGGCTCTCAGATTTAATTTCATTTCCCCCTGTAAATGCCACAGCAGTCCCTTCAGAAATGGCATTTTTACATTCTCCCTTTGTTCTTTCATTTCTCCCACCTGCCTGCTTCCAACCCCCTCCTCCTTTTTCCCTGTCCTTCCTTCCATCCTGCCTCTCTTCCCATCTCCCTCAATCCATCTCTCCACCCCTCTCTTTGTCAAACCAAAGTGACATTCCCCCCATGGAAATGAGTGAAAACATCACGCAGGAGAACAGTCCTCTGGCACCAGCGCGCCTCTCCGTGGCACGTTGTGTTTTTGTGTGTTCAATCAAAATGCTAATGGCGTTATCAGCAACATCGGGGCGATGTTATTGTAGCGCTAATTGATAAGAAGAGGACGATGGGAGCAGCAGATAGTTAGCGCTAGCCCCTGATGCTGCTGCATGCCTAGCCCAGCCCAGTGTTCAATTATCATTTCATTACAATGGCTGTAATAAAAGGGAACAAATTGCTTAATGATGACTGTTTCTGCGGCAACACTGCGTGCACCGCTCTCCTGTTTTCCTCTGCTATAACCGTGCTGTTTTGTGGTGTGTGTGTGTATGGCTCATTTAGATACAGAGGAGGTTGGACGTACAGTTGTACATTCTGAAGCCTGGGCTCTCAGTTGAAGGTAAAGCAGATACATGTAGTAAAGCCTTGGCTCTCAGGGGTGAGGATTTATTTATCAAGCCACATGTCTGTAGAAGTGCTCTTCACGCATTACATGGGCTGATATGTGGCTGTTTTCCCCACATGTCCTTCTGGTTTCACGCTTGAGAACCGAGCACGTGTGTGTGTGTGTGTGTGTGCGTGTGTGTGTGTGTGTGTGTGTGTGTGTGTGTGTGTGTGTGTGTGTGTGTAAGAGTGAGTATCTGTGTGATAGAGAGAGAGACAGTAGAGATAGAGATAGATAGTAGAGAAATGAGACAACTGGAAATTGTAATTGCTGAAGAATCTAGGAGGAAGTCGGGGGAAAAAATCCCTCTGTCTTCCAATTTGTCAAAGTTCCTTTTTCCCCCAGCATGCCAGTGGCCAGTGAGGGTAATTAATAGGCTAGGAGTTATTTCCGATGTGTCAGTATTTCAGGCTGCCTTCAGAGTGATAATGTTCCCTGGCTGCTGGCCCTAGGGACTGCTCTATCTTATTAACTTGTCCTAGGAGACAGCTCCGCCATGTACAGCCCTGCTTTAAGGCCAACCAGGAAGGGGAGGGAGGAAGGGGGAGGGTTAGGGAGAGGCAGGTAGAGGAGGAGGAAGGGGCAGGTAGAGGAGGAGCGAGGGGACAGGGAGGGAGGGGCAGGTAGAGGAGGAGTGAGGGGACGGGAGGGGAGGGGCAGGTAGAGGAGGAGGGAGGGGACAGGGAGGGGAGGGGCAGGTAGAGGAGGAGGAAGGGGACAGGTACAGGAGGAGGGAGGGGACAGGGAGGGAGGGGGCAGGTACAGGAGGAGGGAGGGGACAGGGAGGGACGGGAATGTAGAGGAGGAGGGAGGGGCAGGTAGAGGAGGGGGGGGGGCAGGTAGAGGAGGAGGGAGGGGCAGGTAGAGGAGGAGGGAGGGAGAGGGAGGCAGACAGCTAATCACCACAGCTGTCCTCCTCCACTCTCTTATTGAGACTGTAGTCTCAACACCTCTCCACCGGTGTGGAGCTGACAAAATAGGTGATCATTAAACCACCTTGAGGCATTGATCAAAATGGCTAAATGCTGTAGTTAGTAGAGGGAGCAGGACTATATATCTATGATTAAAGATACGATTGGGCTGATATAAGCTAATGTGAGCCCCAAAGTACCCAGGCAGGCAGGATAAAGCTCTACTCTGCTCTGTCTATAATGAGGAGAGAGAGAGCTACACAGACCCTATGGAGCCCTGAGGAGAAGATAATAAAGGAGAGGAGAAAAGAGGAGAGAAGAGGAGAGGAGAGGAGTGGAGGCACTAGGATGAGTGAAATGAAGCAGTGGCTTGACACCCTTTTAATCTGTTTTGCCTTTAAATGCTTCTCTATTGAGTGCAAGAGCTCAAGGTTAATGATAACAAGTCTCCCAGGTGACAGAGGATGCTACTGAGAGGGGAGATCTCAACCACCAGGAGGGAGGGCATAGTGAAGAGGAGAGGTGGGGGGAGTGCAAGAGTGGAGGTAGAGGAGGGCATGGAGGTAAAGACAAGTGGATGAGTCAAGATAGACTGTGGTGGAGAAAATTAAGAGTGGAGTGCATGAGAGAATTATGCTTTTTAGATTAAAAATGACGGCCTCCTTTTTGCACCTGGTCTGTACGATATGTCAGTCTGTTGGTATTTGCTCTGTAGACGCCAGTCCTGAGTGGGGATTTATTAAGAGTGCAGGAGACAGAAGGGACAGAGGAAGCCTGTTGCATGGTGGCTACTGAGAAAGTAAGGCCAGCAGCCTCTGAGGAGAGGATGGTCAGTCTGAAAGAGAGGAGAAGGAGAAGCAGCGTTACCTGTTTTTCTCTCTCTCTTTCCGCCGTAGGCCATTTCCCTCTCTCCCCTTGACAGATAAACTCTAGGGGGGAGAAGGAAGGGGGGGAAATGGCCTCTTTCAGCCTTCAGATTTAATTTCAACCCGCTTTTTCTCCAGAGGACAATGCCAGCGGAAGGTCTTATCGGGGCTGAGTCACAGAGGCCCAGAGGCCATGGGCGCCCATCTGCAGCACAAAGCCTGTCACATATAAATGATATTTATATGTGGGAGGGTTGTGTGACAGACAGACCTGGACAGACAGACATATAGAGGGAGGGGTGCGGGGGCGGACGGGGCTGAAGACCTGCTCTGTGTCCCACGGACACCACCGCGGACAGAGGGCTGGGCCACAACTCAACACACCGCCGTAAACATGCAGACGCAGTACGGCTGGGGGAATCACTATAAGCACTCCCATCCCTGGAATCAGCTAAATGATGGCTACCATGCATCTGATCACATGCATTCATTACTGCACTCAGCCAGTCCACCTGTGTGCACTGTACAGAAATATAATGTGCAGTTATGGCGTGAGTAGAGTGCTCATCTCATCTGACCATTTGCGATGGAATGTAGCTAACTGCACATGGCTTTCCATGCTATGAGGATGCCGGATGCCTTTACAGAGCAATCTGCCTGCTTCGTGGAGACACAGGTCATGGGTAAGGGTGTGTGTAGGGAGAATGGGATTGGCACAGTCAAGCACAGCCAGATATTTGAATGGAGAATAAGCCTCCAGGACACCTGAATAAAGAGCTGTGTGTCTAACAGCCATCGCCCCGGGTTCGCCACAGCTCTGAGGTAGAGGACAACACCACATACAATCTCTCCCAGCCTCTTTGGAGGGATAGTCTCCCCCAGCCTCTTTGGAGGGACAGACTCTCCCAGCCTCTTTGGAGGGACAGAATCTCCCAGCCTCTTTGGAGGGACAGTCTCCCCAGCTTCTTTGGAGGGATAGTCTCCCCCAGCCTCTTTGGAGGGACAGTCTCCCCAGCCTCTTTGGAGGGACAGTCTCTCCCAGCCTCTTTGGAGGGACAGTCTCCCCCAGCCTCTTTGGAGGGATAGTCTCCCCCAGCCTCTTTGCAGGCACATTCTCTCCCAGCCTCTTTGAAGGGACAGACTCTCCCAGCCTGTTTGGGGGGACAGACTCTCCCAGCCTCTTTGGAGGGATAGTCTCCCCCAGCCTCTTTGGAGGGACAGTCTTCCCCAGCCTCTTTGAAGGGATAGTCTCCCACCAGCCTCTTTGGAGGGACAGTCTCCCCCAGCCTCTTTGGAGGGATAGTCTCCCCCAGCCTCTTTGGAGGGACAGTCTCCCCCAGCCTCTTTGGAGGGACAGTCTCCCCCAGCCTCTTTGGAGGGACAGTCTCCCCCAGCCTCTTTGAAGGTATAGTCTCCCCCAGCCTCTTTGGAGGGATAGTCTCCCCCAGCCTCTTTGAAGGGACAGTCTCTCCCAGCCTCTTTGTAGGGATACAGTCTCTCCCAACCTCTGTGGAAGGATATGCTCTCTCCCAGCCTCTCTACTGTGTTGCCCCCCAGGTTACCCCTTTGTGACTGCCTCCCTGCCCCCTCCCTGGCAGCCCCTACATTAGCTTGTTTTGGTTTTACGATTTTCTCTCCCATCAGGCCGTGTTGGTCCCTCCCAGTGAGTAATCACCTTCTCAGCGTACGTGAAATTGTCTTCATTGTTTTAGATTCCGGCTCTTTTCACAGTGTCACTTTCAATAAAGGAGAGAATCAAGTGTTAGCTGTCAGGTATATGTAACAAATTCACGTTTTGATATGGAGGAGGGAGAGAGACGGCAGGGGATCTGAGCTATGCCATTCCATTCTCACACAGAAGAATGGAGAGACATCACATATGAGAGAACACATTTTTACACAAAATTGGATTCCAAAGTAATAAAGTGCATAAAGAAAGTTTTAGGGCATTGACAACAGGCCGTATGGGTAAGATAGATGGAACGTTGAGTAAACGTATTTGTATTCACATTTTTAAATGTCACCTTAATGAGATTTTGCTGATATTTATGTAGGATTACCGAAGCCTTTGCTCTATGTAGAAAAAAATCCCATTACCACCCCTGTATGTGAAAACCAAGTAGGTGTTTTTTATCAAATACTTTACACTGTCGATTTAATATAACGGGCGTCTATAAATCACAATTTATACCAATACAAGTATCTGGCCCATTCTATCTAAATCTCCATTCTATCTAAATTCCATTTGTGAAAGATATTTTTTCTCCCTTGAATTCTTATAAAGCGAATGTTATGATTGTGCATACAGATAAGACAGTCACCAGTGGTGAACTGGAATAGAGACGTGGAATATAGCTACCTAGACAGCTTTTTTTCTCCACAAACGATACCCGGTATTGACCTGATAGCTGGTCCCGGTCTTTTGAAGGGTAGATAGCAAAACAGGAAGACGGGGCAGAAAAAAAGGGTTTGTTGTCAGTGATAAAAATGTCCTGGACTGAGTGACACCACTCTGCTGTAGCCATGGCGACCGAGGCAATCAGAAAGGCGATGGGCTTTGCTAATGAAGGGCCTCGTTAACAGGAGTGGAGATGATAAAGTGCTCCGCTTGGCATCCCCGGGGAATGAAACCGAAAGGGAGGGAGGGAGGGAGGAAGGAAGGAAGGAAGGAAGGAAGGAAGGAAGGAAGGAAGGAAGGAAGGAAGGAAGGAAGGAAGGAAGGAAGGAAGGAAGGAAGGAAGGAAGGAAGGAAGGAAGGAAGGAAGGAGGGGTGTGAGAGAGTGGGGGCTGTTCACCTGAGTGTGTCATACAGGGACCCTACCTCATTCTTGGAGATGTGTTTGGGTTCAGGAGGTGAACGTTTTGGGTTTCTGTTCACCTGAGTGTCTAATACAGGGACCCTACCTCATTCCTGGAGATGTGATTTGGGTTTCTGCACAGCTGAATGTCTAAAAACGGTGATAAAATCATATGCAAAAACCCTGTGCAACATTATCCACAGCCCATAGGGCAACAGCAGGCCCTCAGGGTACTCTACTGTACATCTGCAGGCTGTGAAGATCACTGATGTAGTGAAGATGTAATTACACTGGTAAAGATAGTATGTGAGCCTATCTTAGGTGTGTGTGTGTTTTTGGTGGCTGTCTGGACAGTGGAGAGTTGGGTACTGTTATTTAGGTTGAGGTGTTTATCAGACGGCTGCAGGTGAGGATGCCATGCTGCGCTAGGTAATGGGCTGTATCTCTCAGACAGACAGACAGTCCTAATGCACTGGGCTCTCTCTGGGCTTGCTGACCTCTGTAGGCTGTGGGTTTGATGTTCCTCAGACCCAAATGTAAGGGGCCTTAGATGGTGTAGAGAGAGAACATCAAGGGGGATCAATGTGATAGTAGTACTGTTAAAACAGACCTGGGTTCAAATACTATTTAGACATTTGGAAGTAAGTATTTAGATATGTTTTATTTGAAAAGACAAGTAGTTGGAATGTATTTGGAAATACACTTGGAAAATACTCAAATACACTGACTCAAATACACTCCCATGCATTTAACCCAGGTATTTGAAAATAGTATTTGAAACAAGTATTTTAAATAGTAGGCTATTTATAGGAAATCATTTGAAAATACTTCAAATTGAAGTAGTTGATTCGGGCCACATTATTTGAAAATACTCAAATACACAGAAATGTATTTGAACACAGGTCTGATAAAAACACAGCAAAACATGATATACTCTTTCCCTCACAGATGTGTCACTTACTTTGGTCTCTCTGTACCTTCATCAAAAATATCCTCTCTTGTTTGAGAGCTGAGGCTTGTTTCAATGCAGAGCCAGCTGTTTCTTTGGTTTGGGAGTGCTACGGGCAGACAGAGGCACTCGTTCACCACATACAACTGGATCATACCAACAAATGACAGTTTCCCTTTCTGCTTTCATCTTGTCTACATCCCCAACTTTCTAAGTACTGACTCCTTCACTTCTTCACTCACTCATTGCCTTACTCACTCATTGACTCACTCACTCACTCACTCACTCACTCACTCACTCACTCACTCACTCACCCCCACGGGAGAAAGCATTGTCCTTGCTATCCGAGATCCTTGAACGTCTCTAACCCTTTTAAGTTGACATTTAAAATGGTTAAGGTAAGGGTTAAGGTTAGGATTAGGGTTATGCCTATGGTTAGGGTAAGGGTAGGTAGGGGTTAAGGTAAGGTTAGGATAAGGGTAGGGTTTAGGGTAGGGGTATCCCAACGATCCCGGATAGCAAGAGAAGGCAAGGCGTTGTCCGTGTGGCCGTAGTGCAGGCCTGATTGATTGGCCGTCTGTTCAGTCATGGCAGAGGGTCTGTAGCATGTGGGCGAGTTGCTGGAAGGTCAGGAAGGGGCCACGTTATGTCATATTACACACAGAGAGATCTCACACTCACTCACAATGCTGTCTGGTGTGGCACAGCAGGGAAAAGCAGGCCATCTCTCTGCAGTCCCTTTACTATTAGTTCTACTGTCTTATATTCAGAGATAACCAAGGGTTTAGATTTTTACTGTCGGCTACCCAGCTAATTGGATTTGGTTGTCAAGAATTAGGTAGGGGGAACTGTGAGTTGCAGCAGTGGGTGTGATTATAGCCTGCAATACCAGGGCAAAACACTAGTCATAGGATAAAAATACACTAAGAGGTGTGCTGGACATTTTTGGAACTATTGCAGTGTATAATGTGGTGCTAGTGTTACAGGAGGTTGTGGACACAAACACTGCAGGCTTTTGTGATGCTAGTATTACAGTGATGTTCAGACAAGAGTGCAGGCTTGAGAGCAGAGCAACACTAATGCCGTCAGTACAGGCGGTCTCAGTTACAAAGGCCAGTATTAAAGCCCATTACCCAGCAGCCTCAGAGTCAGAGAACAGAGAGACAGGATGAAATCATGATTCCATTAAGACTGCCTGTCTTGGAGAGAGACAGAGAGAGCAGCACCACAGCCCCACCCAGCTCATCACTGGGTACATGTTAGTCATGAGTTACCCCCCCCCCCCCCCCCCACACACACACACACACACACACACACCACATCCACAACAGAGAACCATAACACAATTTCATACACGCTGCTTTATCGAGCAGAAATAATTTGCATTTATTCTCTATTTCCACTCCAGTAAAATATGTGTGTTACAGTACACTTGTAAATGAGTAACTCAATTACTGCACCGTCTCTAGCGTCCAGTGTCTGTACCAGGCGCTGTACTCTAATTACCATAACCCCAATATAAATACCCCCGTTCTCCATCAAACTAAGGGGGCAGTGTTCAGCTCCAGGAGGCAGTAAGTCAATGGGAGGGCTGCTAGATCAGCTAGTGTAGGAGCAGTAAAGACAGCCTGCCGTTGTCAATGGGGCCCTCTCTCATTAGAATTCCACTGGCATATGTGCCTCGCTCTCTTTAAGGGTCATTAAAGGAAATTGGAGGCAGAATTTGTACAATGGTCTGTTTAACCTCTAGCAGCTTCTGGATTGCTATTGACTTTGGCAGTAGATTTCTGCTAAGGTATGAATCACATGATCCAGATGACAGGCGGTGGCATTTTCAGTGTGAGGGCTGAGATGGACAGATCTCTCACTAAGAGATGTTCTCCTTTGAAATAGGTTTATTTGTTTGTTTATGCCATTTTCCCTTTTACCCCGGAATGATAACAAATATCCTATTTGGTTATCAGTGTTTCTGATAACTGGTAAAGCAGGACTGCAGTGTGTATAGGACCCAACATGATGGGATTCAGCCATGTGAAAGCCAGCCATGCATACATACAGTGCTACCACACACCAACACATAGAATCTGTACTCGCAGACTAATGGGGATCCTAATACATCGAATCAAACATCCATGTCTGAGTCTAGATGTGGCCAGATGATGTCATGTGTAGATGCTTGTATAGGAGTGTTCGTGTAGTTGGAGAGACTGTCGAGGTCATATTACCTGTGGCCCTGTAGACGTGTATCGGCTCCAGGGTGTTAGGAGGACTCTGTTACACCTCCCGACTCTGTGCTCCCTGATAAGTCTTGGAGCACTGTGTCGGCCCGGGGCTGGCTGCAGCACCACCCTCATTACAGCCACCTTCATTTGGAGGATTACACGCTACAAGTTAATACAAGGTAATCCGCCCCATGATAAAGGTCAAATGTTTGTTTGGGGCTCATCAGCCTGGCTGTCTATAGGAAATGTTTTGGAGAGATCAGGAGTCACCCCTACATCCAGCTCCCCCACTACCTAATCCTGCTTATTTTGTGAGTGAGAGGATCACACCTAAGGGCACCTGCTCCATCTCTCTCAGCCCTGGAGTTGCTCTCTCTCTGGAGTCAGTGACACTGCAAAAACAAGAGGGCCACCTAGAGCTGCAACAGAGAAAGAGACAGAGAAAAGGGGCTAGTCAGTTGCACAACTGAATGCATTCAACCTAAATGTGTCTTCCGCACCTCTGACTCAGAGAGGTGCGGAGGGCTGCCTTAATCGACACGCCCACGTCATTGGCGCCCGGGGAACAGTTGCTGTTGGGGGTTAAGGGCCGATTTTTCTACCTTTCTGGTTCGGGGATTCGAACCAACAACCTTTCGGTTGCTGGCCCAATGCTAGGATATCACAGGCGTCACTACAGACCCGGGTTCGATCCCAGGATGTGCTACAGCAGCCCGTCACCGGGAGACCCATGAGGTGGTGCACAATTGGTCCAGCTGGACAGTGTTCCTCTGACACATTGGTGCTTCTGGGTTAAGCGAGCAGTGCGGCTTGGCTGGGTCTTGTTTCAGAGGACGCTTCGCTTCTCCCGAGTCCGTAGGTGAGTTGCAGCGATGGGACAAAACTGTAACTACCAATTGGGGAGAAAACGATAGGCAGGAGGAGTAGTTTCATCCACTTTTTTAGTCCATTTGTTTTTGATTGTTCTGTTGTTTTTTCTGAGGCCAGGAGATCTCGGTGGTCTTTATGTGCCACTTATCCATTCCAGCCATGCGTATCACGATGCAGGAGGGCTGAGTGGAATCGCATCGGAGAGGAGAGGGAGAGGGAGACATGCACACTCTCATTTGATAAGCTTGTAGAGCTGACATTTAAAGCAAACTGTCTGCAGAGGCGTGCAGGGAAAAGTACAATGGAAATCACAGATAAAGAGTCCAGTGATTTCCACCTCTCTCCCTACTTCTAGTCTGCTACTTTCTGTCTGTCTGTCTGTCTTCATGACATTACTCCTCTCCATATCTTCTCCTTCCCTCAGTCTATTTTTTTTCTCTCCCAAATCTATCCCTAAGGCAGTCTAATTTTATTTAACTTAGCAAGTCAATTAAGAACATATTCTTATTTACAATGACTGCCTACCCCGGCCAAACCCTACCAACACTGGACCAATTGTGCACTGCCCTATGGGACTCCCAATCACATCCAGTTGTGATACAGCCTGGAATCGAACCAGGTTCTGCACTGAGATGCAGTGCTTTAGACCGCTGCGCCACTCGGAAGCCCCTCATGGTCCATGGTCTCAGATTGATAGATGACTGAAGGTGGTGTTTTTAAACATGCACAAAGCGGGACCCTCCATTTCATCTCACTAATACAGGAGATAGTGTTAGACCGAAGGCCCTGGTTGGTGTGAGGTGTCTCAGGTCACTCATTCCAGCCACCTGCCATAGCCTCCCCTACCCTACCCTTCTTCATGAGCATGCCTGTGTTAGCCTCACGGCTAGGCTTGACCTGCCTGGGCTTAATAACCAGCCGTCCTTAGGACACATCCTTAGCCTCTGTTCCGTTCCTTGGGGAACAAACCCCTTCTTAGCCCCACTGTAATGGCCTTTACCTCATTGTCCACTTTGATGATGGGCAGCTCACCGGATACCAGATGCTTTTTTGGTGGAAGTTTATTGGTAGGCGTGTGCTGTGGATGAAGGCTCTTACAGGCCAGTCACTTTAAATAACCTTTGAGATTAATTAACCAGGAAGTGGACCTCTGTGACCCCTAGTGGGGCGGCCTTCAAAGAGCAGCCTTATTGGAGCTCCCGCCACACTCCCTGCCTGCCTCCCTGTTATTGGAGCCCCCTGCCGGACCGCCACACTCCCTGCCTGCCTCCCTGATATTGGAGCCCCCAGCCGGGCCGCCACACTCCCTGCCTGCCTCCCTGATATTGGAACCCCCAGCCAGGCCGCCACACTCCCTGCCTGCCTGCCTCCCTGATGTTGGAGCCCCCAGCCGGGCCACCACACTCCCTGCCTGCCTCCCTGATGTTGGAGCCCCCAGTCGGGCCGCCACACTCCCTGCCTGCCTCCCTGATATTGGAGCCCCCAGCCGGGCCGCCACACTCCCTGCCTGCCTCCCTGATGTGGGAGCCCCCAGCCGGGCCGCCACACTCCCTGCCTGCCTCCCTGATGTGGGAGCCCCCAGCCGGGCCGCCACACTCCCTGCCTGCCTCCCTGTTATTGGAGCCCCCAGCCGGGCCATCACACTCCCTGCCTGCCTCCCTGATATTGGAGCCCCCAGCCGGGCCGCCACACTCCCTGCCTGCCTCCCTGATATTGGAACCCCCAGCCGGGCCGCCACACTCCCTGCCTGCCTCCCTGATGTGGGAGCCCTCAGCCGGGCCGCCACACTCCCTGCCTGCCTCCCTGATATTGGAGCCCCCAGCCGGGCCGCCACACTCCCTGCCTGCCGCCCTGTCTACCTACTGGTGGAGTGCATTGATCAGCCCTCAACTCACAGGCCAATTACTGGGGTAGAGAAAGCCAGGCAGGACACAGAGCCATCCGCCCGCCCACTCACACCACCTCTCTCTTTGAAGCTTCCTTCCAATTCATCAGGAGGAGAGGACAGCTGCTTTCCTCCATTAGATAAACATGTCCAGTCCTAGAGAGACTGGCTCAGGGGGCTCTGCTCCTGCAGATGGTGTAATGTGAGGAGGAGAGGTTTATGGTTACATATTAGAGTGCCACTTTCAGTACACTTTGTCGGCTGCTCTCTCTTCTCTCTTCATCCTCTCGTTCTTTTCTTCTACCACTCCTTTTCTTCTTTCCCTTGCCATTTTTCACTCACTCTCCCTCTCTCCCTCATTCCCTCCTCTCTTCTGAAGAGTTCCCGTGCTGTATCCCCGTGGTACAGGATTAACTCCACTCGTTTAGAGCCCACTCCGCTTCCACAGATGTCGGCTTTGAGATTGAAATGAGCTCTCCTTTGCAAAGCGAGTGAATTAAAATACATTTCAGAGAGGGGAAAAACACTAAAGAGAGAAGCTGAGGAGTTTTGCGGAGAACAAGACTCTGTTGGCACAGCGAGAGCGAACAGTTAAACGCATGCCTGTGTGTAAGTCTCCAGATGGGAGTGAGTGAGAGGAAAGGAAAGGAGAATGAGAAGAGGAAAGGAGAGAAGAGGAAGAGCATGTTTGGTCCTCAGAACCACCATGTAGCCATGCTGAGCTACAAGAGGTCTCGAGTCCATAGCAACTACAGTCCTCCTCATCCACTGAGACTGGGCTAGAGCTGTAGAATGGAGGAGTCTCAGAATGGAGTGGAGAGACACATCTGTTCCAGAGAGTAGTAAGGACCCCGGTTCATCTCCAGTCTACTGTTAGAATTGACTTTATCCTCAACAGTCAAAGTCGACATCCTGAATGCGCCAATACCCACCACCTCCTTCCATATTCAACAACCAACAACAGTGTTCTATCACTGTTTTGGATTTGTTGTTGGGTTCTCCTGCTGAACTGGAGCGTCTGTGTCAATTAGCAAGGTAGCGTGAGATGTTGACCGTGCTGTGTCTAGCAGCATGCTCTGTCTTTATCCTCTTTGAGGCGCTCCTTTGAGAAGCCGACTGAAAAGTAGAGAGGAGAGAACAGAGAGACACATCCGTGAAATGAATAAGATGAACAAAGAAGTCAATAAACGGTAGACACGGTTCTCCATGGAGCTTTCTCGTTCCTTCTAATTCATCTTGGCTCCGGCCCAAAAGCAGTGATTAAAGGACATCTGAAGTACTGGAATGGCTGCGCTATGTACATTTTCACGTTTGATTATACAACCAATTATGCTGCACTTAAGAAATGAAATAAACCCAGGAAGCTGTGAACAGAGAGTGTTACACATGCAAATGACCCTACGCCGCTAGCCCTCGTGGTGCCACACACTTATAATCTACTGCTAGCTAGCCCTGTGTTTCTGAGTGTGTTTGTAGCCACCTGCATGCCCCACCCACTTTGTTCTTTTCAGCCATCTATTTCCTGTGTTTGAGGGGTGCAAAATCCACTTGTCACTTACATCTCACTGGAAGTATTGCTTTCATTTTGCACTCTTTCCTACTCTTGCTTGTGCCATAACACCGTTGATGTTACGACAGTGGAAACGTTTGTAAATGACCTGTCAAACACACCATGGTAAATGGCTGAAATGGGCTCAATGGACTACATTGTCTTTCCGTTGCATATGAGTTCATTATAAGAAAAAAAGGGAATTTGTACAATACATCGTGTACCTGAATTCCCACCAAAATGCCTGACTCTATTCATAATTTTTCTGTGTCAGTAAAATGTTTTATCTGCTATAATTCAGTCAATATCTGATGGATTTTTTTTATGTAAAACGTTTGAAGTATCTTCATCCATTAAAAAACTGTTAGAGTCATCAGAATTATATTTTTAACCATTCAACCATTTTGGCAATAGTGTTTATGTGAGGAACAAACCGAAGGCCTACAGTACAAGGGGCGAGAGATACAAGAAGGCAGTTGAGGAAGTGGGCTCAGTAGAGTCAGGGTGACATCACCACATCCTGTCTACATTGACCTAACACGTCGTCAGCCGTACAGTCAGGCAGTCAGTCAGTCAGTCAGTCAGTCGGTCAGTCAGCACACAATGTTCTGTATACTTTTCAGCCTTTCACCACGACGTAGGTTGGTGGTGTACTGATGGCTTATCAGATCTCAGTCCTGTCATTTTCTCTCTACTGGCTGGGGGACAGATGTTATTGTGACTGTGTGGCCCCTGGGGGTGATCCGCTCTGTTTGGGTTGGGCCTGTATCTCCTGCTGCTTAGTGGCATTAGGTTTCTCTCCATCTCACCCTTCTCAGCCAAATTCAGCAGCAGTGGCAGCAGCATCAGCATCTCTAAAGTAAATAAAGGAAAGCAGTAGTGCTTCTAAGCGTTTGGCTTGCTCATTAAAAGCAATCTCCTCTAAACGGCGACGGGCCTCTGCAAAGCGTTGTCGTCAATGTTCTTCATTACGGATGAATTGATCCAGTGTCTTGCCTTTAAACATACCCCATGCCTGGACATAAATAACAGTCTGGCCACAGTGGCTGAGAAAAGCCTAATTAAGTTTAATCAATGCTACGTTATGGCCTACTCACACGTAATTCAATTCTTTAAACACTTGCTTTTTATGTTTGAAAAAGACTATTGAAATTGTAATGTGATTAGTCCGTGAGTCAGCGCTTCGCCAGAGGCTCCAGGAGAACGTGTGGATGTACTGTACGTGAATGGCAGCTAACGAATGGCAGTTAGTGCCCGCTATTCCTTCACTTTCCAGCCAAAAACGATTTCATGTATTAATCCACAGTCAATTCTCTTTCCATCTGTCTCTTCCATGGTATCTCATGACCCATTCACTTATTACTGATTATCTCCTATTCAGATCCCCAGTTTCATCATCAGGAAGGAATGAAAGAAATGATAATTACGTATAATGAAACTGATATCTATATCAATCAGTGGAAACGCACCAAAGGTGCATATCTGTTTCAATGGATTTCCAATTCCACATTGGATCTCCTGATGAAAAGAAATTCATCAGCATGTCTCGATGGATTTTTGGAAAGGTTCTCAGGCCCTTCCTCATTGGATGTTACTGTATGTGATAGAGATCTAGACATCTATTGAGTTTGGCCCATTGTTCTTCTCGAGGGCTCTGCACAAAATACTCTGTTATTGTTCAATGGAGAACTTTGACACTTCTCTATAGTTTAGACCATTGCATTTCATTACACCAATAGTCGGCATGTCCATGTATTGAAGCTACAGTATTTGTTCTGATTGTAGGCTGTGTTGATTTTGCTCGTGGCAGTCTGTGCATAGCAGGCCTGTATTACCCTAGCCTGTTTGATTACGTGCATGATATTGGTTTTCTGTGAAATCACTGAGCCAGCTGGCTGCTGAGCTGAGGCCAGGTAATGAGTACATAGCTATAACCCTGTTTGGCTCAGTCCTGCCCCAACAGATTGTCCATATACTGTAGCATTGTGCATCCAGCACATACCGTAGAGGTGGGAGAAGGAAGGTGTGCACTGGCTGAGCACAGGGGGCAGCAGGGAGGTAGAGATGGAGTGGGGGGGGGCTCAAATGGAGAGAAAAAAACCTCCCTGCCTCTCTTTTGCACCGCACAGTGTGCCTTTCTAAGTAGGACAGTAAAATGGATGGCCCATCGCTGCTAGCTGACCTACATAGAGACACAGACAAAATAGTTCCCTCAGCATAAGAGCTACAGTAGAGTGGAGCCCAGCCACTCGCTCCTGCAAAAACACGCATGCACACAGGAAACACACACACACCCAGAGGCGCATTTACCCAGAGGCACACACTGTATTCACACACACATGAACAAGGAAATACACACACAGGTAGGCCTAACAAATGCAAGCGTGCAAATATTCCCACAACGCAAACTGACACTTAGATAAATTCACTGTCATCACACACACAAGAAAAATGTGTTTAGATATGATATGTATATACACTCAGTGGGGCAAAAAAGTATTTGGTCAGCCACCAATTGTGCAAGTTCTCCCACTTAAAAAGATGAGAGAGGCCTGTCATTTTCATCATATGTACACTTCAACTATGACAGACAATTTGAGAAAAAAAATCCAGAAAATCACATTGTAGGATTTTTAATGAATTTATTTGCAAATTATGGTGGAAAATAAGTATTTGGTCACCTACAAACAAGCAAGATTTCTGGCTCTCACAGACCTGTAACTTCTTCTTTAAGAGGCTCCTCTGTCCTCCACTCGTTACCTGTATTAATGGCACCTGTTTGAACTTGTTATCAGTATAAAAGACACCTGTCCACAACCAGTCACACTCCAAACTCCACTATGGCCAAGACCAAAGAGCTGTCAAAGGACACCAGAAACGAAATTGTAGACCTGCACCAGGCTGGGAAGACTGAATCTGCAATAGGTAAGCAGCTTGGTTTGAAGAAATCAACTGTTGGAGCAATTATTAGGAAATGGAAGACATACAAGACCACTGATAATCTCCCTCAATCTGGGGTTCCACACAAGATCTCATCCCGTGGGGTCAAAATGATCACAAGAACGGTGAGCAAAAATCCCAGAACCACACGGGGGGACCTAGTGAATGACCTGTAGAGAGCTGGGACCAAGGTAACAAAGCCTACCATCAGTAACACACTACTCCGCCAGGGACTCAAATCCTGCAGTGCCAGATGTGTCCCCCTGCTTAAGCCAGTACATGTCCAGGCCCATCTGAAGTTTGCTAGAGAGCATTTGGATGATCCAGAAGAAGATTGGGAGAATGTCATATGGTCAGATGAAACCAAAATATAACTTTTTGGTGAAAACTCGCCGTGTTTGGAGGACAAAGAATGCTGAGTTGCATCCAAAGAACACCATACCTACTGTGAAGCATGGGGGTGGAAACATCATGCTTTGGGGCTGTTTTTCTGCAAAGGGACCAGGACGACTGATCCGTGTAAAGGAAAGAATGAATGGGGCCGAGTATCGTGAGATTTTGAGTGAAAACCTCCTTCCATCAGCAAGGGCATTGAAGATGAAACGTGGCTCAGTTGTGGCAAAATGGCTTAAGGACAACAAAGTCAAGATATTGGAGTGGCCATCACGAAGCCCTGAACTCAATCCTGTAGAAAATTTGTGGGCAGAACTGAAAAAACGTGGGCGAGCAAGGAGACCTACAAACCTGACTCAGTTACTCCAGCTCTGTCAGGAGGACACACACTTACACTAACACCCACACACTCACTCTTACACCCACATGCTTACACTAAAACCCACACACTCACTCTTACACCCACACACTCAGTAACACCCACACACTTACACTATTATACTGTACACATACACCACCACACACACACACACACACACACACACACACACACACACCACTTATGCTGCTGCCATACTGTTTACAATTATTATTATTATTGTCATGTATCCTGATACCAGTTACATTCTCCTAATCTCTGTCTACATGTACATACATGTACAAACTGATCCTCCAAAACTCCAGCATCTCTGCACATTGTAAATGTAGTGCTGGCGTCTATTATTGATCCTCCGCTGTCTAACCTATTCAACCCTCCATCTCACATCTCCCTGCCTCTTCACGCCAGCCTCCACACGCACACACAGACATGGAATAAATTGTAATGACAGAAATAATACAGATTTTTTTTTTGAATTTTGAAAAATAAATCTGCATAGCCTACATTGAAAGCCAGTAGGACAGCAGAACAGCTGAGGTGGTGTATTCTACAGCATCCCACTGCATGCTTTACCATTTCATTACATGTAGTTCTTATTTTTATGAGATTCTTATAGCTCAAAAAGCCCAGCAGTAAGACCAGCATAGGTGTGTGTGTAGAGATACGTCTAAAGGTAATTACTGTGTTACTTTGATTTTGTGTGTGTGTGTGTGTGTGTGTGTGTGTGTGTGTGTGTGTGTGTGTGTGTGTGTGTGTGTGTGTGTGTGTGTGTGTGTGTGTGTGTGTGCGTCCGTGCGCGTGTGTCCGTGCGTGTGTGTGTGTGTGTCCGTTTATCACTACACTGATTTGCCAGGCGATATGAATTAGCGCTTTCTCCTCTAATGGGAATGATTCAGGGGAATGTCACAGGAGCAAAATATATTGAGCTTTTTCACCCTCTTCTTTTCTTTGCTCTTAATTGCCTGGGAAAAAGGCAAGAGAGTGCCATTTCTGTATGCAGAGTCAATAGGGCTGACTACAAGTAATGTTAATAGACTCTCTGCTGCTCCACAGCCTCCCAGGCCAGTCTCTAAAGAGAGTCCTCTCCACCAGCCTCTTTAGGAGAAAACCAGGGGCTTCTTCTGTGCCAGTCATTAATGAAACCGTCCTCCTCTTCGCTCCAGGACTGAGTAAGAACGCTGACGCCACGGCCGCTCTATTTCCCCGGCAGCAGCTTGTGGCTCTGTCACCATGGTTATTCATATAGCTAACATACTGAAGTGCCGTGGTACACATGCTTCTGTTCATACTGTAGCATGCCTGTGTGTGTGAAATGCTTTATGTCAGCATTTTAGGGAAGACTAAGTGAACCGTTCTCATCATTCGTTCTCTTTCTGTCTCTGTAGTTTATTACTGGAACATGACATGCTTCCTAACGTTCTCCCCTCCTTTCCTGGACACTCGGTCATGGAGTGTTCCGGTGCTCCAGTGTGGGAATATGTGTGTTTGGCCGTGCTCTGGGTTTGTTAATGGTAATGAGTTTATAAATGAAAGGATTACCTGAGTGCTGTTTCCAGGGTCCTCAGTAAAAGCAGAGAGATGTGATGATCAAAGGCCTGTAATAGTGGAGCTGTGGACTCTGGGAGGCTGCCACCGTAGGTGTGTGCCCTACTCCCGGCTCTGATTGGATGGGTTAAGGGTTGGTCATGCATAGTGAGGTCAGAGCAGCCAATCATGAAAGGGAAGCAGTGGGAGGGGAAGGGGTAACTTGAGCCTGGCGCTCTAGCAGCCAGAGGGTGTGTGTGCATGCGCGCCTATGTGTGTTTGCGCGTGGGACAGTCTGTGTGTGTGTTTCTGGGGGTCAGAGGTCATCCTTCCCTTGGTTGTTCCACTTCCTCGCCTCTCTGGTGTTTGACACGGTGCGTTTTAAGAGCTGCGAGGCCTGCTGCATTCCTCCTCAGCAGACAGAACAGCAGCCTAGCTACCCAACCCTCATTAGATGCTCAATTTCGGTGAGTCCATGGGGAAAGTGGAGCGCAGATCATTAGCGATTTGGAGGGAGCGATTTGTTTTGCTCCACAAGTTGTTTAGCATTACATGTCTGTAGTGCTGACGATTTCTTAACTACCCTTAGTTTTAACATCTAATGTTGCCATAAATCATATGTGGCACTTATCCTTACGTGTGCTGGGGTATGAGTCATTCCTCTATATGAAGAGATGGTGTCTGCTGTTAGGGGTGTGTGTGCGATGCGGTGCCCACGTCTGTGTGTGTTTGGGAGTGAGAGATGGACCTGACCTCTGGCCATAACTCAGATCTCCCCCTCCTGCTGTTTCCGGATCCTGCTTCCTCTCCTTCTTTCTCTCTCTCTCTCTCTCTTTCTTTCTCTCTCTCTCTCTCTCTTTCTCTCTCTCACTCACTCACTCACTCACTCACTCACTCACACACACACACACACACACACACACCATCTGTCTCGCTTTGTGTCGGTCTCTGTCTTTTTCACTTCATGTCTCTGTCTCTTCTTTAAACTCACACACAGAGACACAAACTCAGGCACGACATATCTGTTTCTCCCTTGGTCCCTCTCCCTCATCTCCATGGTGTATATTGACCCCGAAAGTCATGGAGGTAATTGGAGTAACAGTATTGTCAAGACGATACATGTACAGTATCGTTCTTCCCCATGTTTTCCCTGCTTTCTCCTTCTTTTCACCCAGTGAAACATATTTGGACCTAGTCATTAGAGAGTTGTGGGAGGTCTGCTCCTGGTATTGATTCTACTGTCCAATCTCATTTATTTTACATGGCTTTTCCACTCCCAGGAGCTCACCAGGTATCTATGCTGCTTTGTGATGGAGGGCTTGGGTAAATAAGGCTTTGTGATGGAGGGCTTGGGTAAATAAGGCTTTGTGATGGAGGGCTTGGGTAAATAAGGCTTTGTGATGGAGGCCTTGGGTAAATAAGGCTTTGTGATGGAGGGCTTGGGTAAATAAGGCTTTGTGATGGAGGGCTTGGGTAAATAAGGCTTTGTGATGGTGGGCTTGGAGGGCTTGGGTAAATAAGGCTTTGTGATGGAGGGCTTGGGTAAATAAGGCTTTGTGATGGAGGGCTTGGGTAAATAAGGCTTTGTGATGGAGGGCTTGGGTAAATAAGGCTATGTGATGGAGGGCTTTGGTAAATAAGGCTTTGTGATGGAGGGCTTGGGTAAATAAGGCTTTGTGATGGAGGGCTTGGGTAAATAAGGCGGAAAATACCCATTGATTCCCTGAAGATCCATGTATTGATCCTGAAGAATCATCTTTTGTGTTCTTTGTTCACCCCTTCATCCCAGCATGGAGGTAAACCCCAGGCCTGTGAACTCAGTGCTCACTCTCTTTCAGAAACACAGACAGAGATACACACACGGACACGGACACACCATGGTAACCCAGTGTTTTCAGTCATAAGTGCCAATGAGCTCATTATGGACTGCACATTAAGAAGTGTTTCTGAGATGATGTCACCCTGTAATGGTGTCACTCTCTGTTCTGGGCGAAGACTAACGATGCTGTCCTATTCCACCAGCCAGTCCCTCATACAGATCCTAGTGTAGGACCTGATCGTGATCGTTTACAAAAGATACGTGATCGTATATAAATGTACGGTTTGAAATGAATATGTTTTAGTCAAATAATATAGCTGTTTTGGCTTCTTGCGGCCAATTTGCAGTCTTAAAAAAGAAAAAGTCTGAATGTTGTTGATGATCCCTGTCCTATACCATCGTTGGTCCTGGATGAGCATGATATCTCACCTCCTGCTGAGTATCTAAAGCTGTAAAAGATGGATGCACATATCTCGCTGCTCTGTGAGCCTTCATTTTCATGTAAAGAGGGATGACACTGGCACATCACTAGAATCTGTCTGCTCCACTGTACCCAGGGGATTGTGGGTATGCGCGCTGTGTGTGATCGCTCCACATAATGCAACCTTAAGAAAGTGTTAAAACACGTCCTACACATTAACCGAGGATAACATTTTCATGTGCTGAGGTCCACATTATTTTACAGCCTTACCCACATAAGCTAGTTATGTGTGTAAATGGTGCCACACACTCAGGGAAACATAACAGAGAAAAACGATTTAGCCTCATTTACAAATTCCCAGGTGCTAAAAAGAGCGAGTTGAGTAATATGTTAAAGTTGGATTTTAAACAGGGGCTGCCAGTTAAGTCAACTGAAAAGTAAAGTTTTCTGCATTTATTACAAAGTCCCCTTCAGTATCTGCCGGAAAATGACGATTGAAAACTCTCCGGAATGCTACAGCATCTGATTTGCTCTTGTTCTACTTCAAATACATTAAAGTGGCTCTGGCAGAATCAGCTTTTTAAGCAAAGGTCACTTGACGTTTCATTGATTTAGCATTTTAATGTTATTTGCGTAGCCTCTCTCTCTCTGCGGGGGAATGGCATTATGCAGGCAAGGAGAGTGTGTGTGCAGTGTGCTGTTTGCTGCTGGTGAGAGGCTGTGAACGCGGCCTGGGTGTAGCTCAGTGGAGACAGGGGGCGGGGCTAGACCTGCCACTCTCTAACAAGTATAAGATACAGCCAAGACCCCTCACCTCTGCAGCAGCCACCCAGCCAGTCAGCTACCCAGCCAGTCAGCCACCCAGCCAGTCAGCCACCCAGCCAGTCAGCTACCCAGCCAGTCAGCCACCCAGCCAGTCAGCTACCCAGCCAGTCAGCCACCCAGCCAGTCAGCCACCCAGCCAGTCAGCCACCCAGCCAGTCAGCTACCCAGCCAGTCAGCTACCCAGCCAGTCAGCTACCCAGCCAGTCAGCCACCCAGCCAGTCAGCCACCCAGCCAGTCAGCCACCCAGCCAGTCAGCTACCCAGCCAGTCAGCTACCCAGCCAGTCAGCCACCCAGCCAGTCAGCCACCCAGCCAGTCAGCCACCCAGCCAGTCAGCTACCCAGCCAGTCAGCCACCCAGCCAGTCAGCCACCCAGCCAGTCAGCTACCCAGCCAGTCAGCTACCCAGCCAGTCAGCCACCCAGCCAGTCAGCCACCCAGCCAGTCAGCTACCCAGCCAGTCAGCCACCCAGCCAGTCAGCCACCCAGCCAGTCAGCTACCCAGCCAGTCAGCTACCCAGCCAGTCAGCCACCCAGCCAGTCAGCCACCCAGCCAGCCACTAACACTTGTTGCCAGCCTTCACATTGAAAATCCATGTGTTGTCATTAGTCCGTTTAAAATTGTTTCAGCGAAGGTGTTGGCACCTCTCCCTGTCTCTATTGATTCCGGCTCCTCTTTAATAATCTCATAGAAGTGTAGTCCTGCTCTCCTGCCATGTTGGGGCAACAGAACAGGACTACCCACCCAGGATTACCAGACAGGAATGACACACCTCTATCTGACACCCTAGGGTGAGAGGAAGGGAGAATGGGGAGGATGAGTGGAGGGAAGGAAGGGGAGAGGGCTTGTGTGCCTGTAAGTGTTGGGTTTGTAAGTAGGGTAGAGGAGCGAGGGGTGGAAGACTAATATGGGGTAGAGGGTCAGACAGCCCCTGTGGGAGGGCCTGGGTTGGTGAGGGGTGTTGTTCTGTATTTCTGTCATCCTGGAAGACAATACAACCCAGCCAGCAGTAGAGAATATCCATCAGACAGTAGAGCCTGTTCACTGGTATCAGAGGCTCTGTGGTGGCTGTAGTGAGTGTATGGATCAGTGGGTTGTTTCTCTAATAGAACATTATAGGCTCAGGTTATGAATAACTCCCAGTAAGACTGAGCCAGACTCTCTGGTTGCAGGGAGTACTCTACATCTGCCATAATAAGGCAACTGGAGCTGGCTCTCCGACCTTATTGGATTCAATACACTGATTAGAATGTGGTTTGCTTTAAATGAAACAAAATAATCCTTAATTTACTTGCTCTTGCGTTTCTATATCAGTGTGTCATGAGTTTGTGTGGAAGGAGTGTGTGTTTGTTGAGTGGGCACGCAGTGAGATGTTTAGGTCAGCAGCCTATGATTTATTTAGTCTTAGTCTTGGGTGTAGTAGCATATCCAAAGTGCTGGTCTCCGCAGCTCCCTCTGTGGGCCAGTGGTGGTAGTGCTTGGTGGGTGGTGACGACGGAGGCTTGGCCCTGACCACACAGGGTGTAATAGTGCAGTGGAAACTGTGCTGTCAGTTAATAGAGGAGCTGCCTCTCTCAGTGTGTGGCAGTGGGAGAGAGTGCGATGACAGTAGAGCTCTCCTGCAGAGAGGGCAGGTGTGTTAACCCCTCTCCCTGTTTCTCTCTTTCTCTCTCTCGCTCTCTGCTCTCTTGGTCTGCTCACCCAGCCGCCACTCTCTCCTCCCGCACTCCGCTGTGACAAATGGCTCCTGACGGCTGATTTGTTGGTTGTCAAAAGTGGTCCTTGTGCCGCCGACGAGGGGGAGGTGGATCGAGCTGGAAAACAAGCTGCATCTTCCAATTTTCCAGCTCCCACCACCGCTTCTCAGCCTCGCCCACAGAAACACTCGCAGGCAGGCAGCCCACGGCAAGCCAAGATGTCACTTCTCAAATTGATATTCTCTCGGTCTGACATAGAATGCATCAAATTAATAGCTGTTCACGATTTATCAGCGTATTCATTCATTTTCATTCAACCTCAGTGATTCCCAGCTTTTCCTGGGTTTTGTAAGCTCCTTTTGCACTAGAGGTGTTTCAGTGACATCCTCTGGCATTAGTAATGACAAGGGAACTAGGAAAAAAGGGAAAAGAGGGTGAGAGAAAGACAGTACTTTTGAAACAGCCATAAAACCCAGGCGTTAGTTGGGAGGGGCGACCAACTTTCCTTCCCACCAGCTACCCCAGGATGTCCCGACGAGCTTCTAGAGGAAGTCATCCAACTTGGCCTGAGTTCTCTCCCATGACAGTAGTTAGAACACTGCACTTTCTGCCCTGCATAGACAGTTAATCTCCCCAACACTCCTCAAGGACATTAGAAATTCAAATCCTGCCTTGTCCCACATGCCCCTTGGCCATGTGGTTACAGTAACATGAAACACTAAACCTGCCCCTGGGCCATGTGGTGACAGTAACATGAAACACTAAACCTGCCCCTGGGCCATGTGGTTACAGTAACATGAAACACTAAACCTGCCCCTGGGCCATGTGGTTACAGTAACATGAAACACTAAACCTGCCCCTGGGCCATGTGGTTACAGTAACATGAAACACTAAACCTGCCCCTGGGCCATGTGGTTCAGTTTGGCAATGTATTAACCATATTCAAGCTAAGACTACATTTCATGTTTGACCCCTTGTCTTCTATTGGTGAATGAACATCCATATCTCTTCATCACATAGTCTGTTGGGCTCCATTATAATGACTGGATTATGGTGTGTGAGAATGACTATGTGTTTATGTGTTTATCCAGTGTGGCGCAGCGGTCTAAGGCACTGCACCTCAGTGCAAGAGGTGTCACTACAGTCCCTGGTTTGAATCCCGGCTGTATCACATCCGCCGTGATTGGGAGACCCATAGGGTGGCACACAATTGGCCCGGTTTTGGCCGGGGTAGGCCGTCATTGTAAATAATAATTTGTTCTTACCTGACTTGCCCAGTTAAATCAAAACATTTATGGTAATGCTTGTTTAAGCCCAGGCTGAGGTGATCTTTACTGTCTGTCTGTCTTCTGTATACAGTACTACAGGCTGCTTCTCATTCATTCCCACTTATTATTTTATTCCAAATTCTTTGTGTTTCCACACTAGCTCTTCCTTTCTAACACAATGCAATAGAAAATAATTTCCCCTTTGAACCCGCGCCATAAAGAAGGCAGATTGCTTTGTGCGTCAGCGATCAGAACAGCAGAGAAAAGAGCATAGCCGCTCCCTGGTGCGCCAAGGCTACAGTCGTCTTGTCTCATGGCCTTGTCTCCTTGATATAGGAAGGGGTTAAAGCTTTTATTTTATAAATACCTTCAAACATCCCACGGTCAATGATACATTCAGATATGCCGAGTCCTGCATTAACATAAAAACGAGGTCTTGTTATACAGTGAAATTTCAATGAAGCGAACACAAAATGCATTTAATGAAATTCAGATGCTAAGGCCCCTGCTCCCATGAATCTCATTAAATGGGCTTTGTGCTGTTTTTCCATCTTCTCTTTGTGGAGAAGGTCCTCCAGTGCCTCTAATAAGGTCTGAGATTTCATCATATTCTTGATTTAGAGAAGACAATGTCTGTCTTATTCAGTTGTTCCTCCCAGCGCTCACGCCATTCTGCCTCTCCAAAAGACAGGGGGCGGGCAGAGTTTCTCCATGCACCTCATGATAATAGCTGCATGGTGCATTTTCTTTTAATACTGAAGTTTGCGAACGTCCCCCTAACTCACTGTCTCTCTCTTCTCTCTCTCCCTCTCCCTCTCTCTCTCTCTCTCTCTCTCTCTCTCTCTCTCTCTCTCTCTCTCTCTCTCTCTCTCTCTCCCTCTCTCTCTCTCTCCCTCTCCCTCTCCCTCTCCCTCTCTCTCTCTCTCTCTCTCTCTCTCTCTTTCTCTCTCTCTCTCTGTACAGGATTCGGATTTGTAACTTTCGAGGGTGAAGACGTCGTAGAGAAAGTCTGTGAAATTCATTTTCATGAAATCAATAATAAAATGGTAAGTCTACTCTTCTTTTCAATTCCAGGTTGGTGTTGAAAGATTAATATTTGATTTCCTCTTTAATGGAGTGTTAATAGCTTAGAGTCAACGGTGTGTGTGGGGCGTAGGCATGTGTGTGTGTGCTCGTGCATGACTGTATATATACGTGTGTGTGTGTGTGTGTTTGTGTGAGTGTGTGTGTGGGTGTGTGCACGCCTGTGTGTGTGTGTGTGTGTGTGTGTGTGTGTGCGTACATGTTTGTGTGCACTCTGTGGGTCTCTGGGTTTCTGGGATGGGGTCGCGCAGTGGTGTGTACTGCCCGGTAACTGTGAAATTGTGTGTGTGAGTTCCGCCTGTCATGTTGAGGGAGTGGTGAGGGGAACCTGTCGCTTTCTTGCCCCTACATTCCCCAACCCATACAACACGCACACCTTGAGTGCTGGCCAGCCAGGGAGAGAGTGTTGCTGGGAGAGCGTTGGCAGAGGAAGAGTTCATTAACCAGGGATTAGAGCCTTCCAGGAAGCCCAGTAATGATCTAACTCACCACCTCTCTGCTGTTGTCTTCTGCTTCAAAGCACACAGTCGAAAGCTTATGGTCATTCCATCAGTTCAGCTCATCAGATGAATCAATTGAGCACGGCGTACTGTAGCCGTCAATGTTTCTGTCACACGTTGATAGATAGTAGACAGTTCTGAGTCTCTGTAGTAGCGGTTAGGCCCCTCCTGTCCCCCTATGTGTACACTGTGTGTAGTCTACTGACTGGGTTGGCCTGTGATGGGCTAGAGGGAATACTCTCTTCCTGTCACTCTACGGGCTGGGACTCCTCCCTTTACTATGTGGTCTCCTTCAGGGTCATAGACCCGAGTGACGGCGGTGGTGTAGTAGAAACAAGAGACCGACTCGTCCATGTATGGCCCTTACTTACCACAATCTTTGTAACAGTCCCTGCTGATCAGAGCCTCCCATAGGAATCACATGAGAAGAACAGAGAGGAAAGGAGACAGGTAGAGGAGAGGGGAGGGGAGGGGAAAAGAGAGGAGAGGAGAGAAAAGGGGGCGAGGAGAGAAGGAGAGCTGAGAAAGAGGAGAAACAGGCCTGGTTATCTGAGCTGGAGATCAGATATTGTAGTAATTCTGATCCCCCTCGTCTCCCCTCTTCCATCCCTCCATCCCCTCTCCCTCTCTTTCTCCGTCACAGACAAGCTGCTCCTTGAGCCCAGGGACAGACACAGTGTCTGCTTGCAGATCTATGAGACCAAGACAATGCTATCGATTTTTATATGATATTGCATCAAATGGTTTCATCGTTCAGGGAGCACCAAGCCAGGGCTGCCATTTCGTTTTCCCTGCAGTGGTTTGGAGAATTGTTCGTGCCACCCATCGACAGGCTGGATTGAATTGGACTAGCAGGGAATTGCATGAGATGGGTAACTTCAGAGAAATGGAGGAGAATAAAAAGCTACTTGAAATACTCCAGGTTATTTGTCTTGTTGAAAATAACAGAAGTTGATGTGCTGCACTCTCTCTGTGCAGTAATGAGATGGTTGAGCGTTTCTAAGACAACAGAGGAGAGGGTTAAACCGTTCCGGGGAGTTCAAGCAAGCTTCTTCCCATTTTCCTCTCTATTAGAATCCACTGGTAGAGCTTCAGATCAAAGCTTTATCTGAAGCATCATCTGCTAACAGTCTGTGCTGTGTATATTTGACTTGCTAATTCCATTCATCATCATTATTATGATTATTATTTAGTATACTCCTGTGGCAGGCAGGGTCCTGTATTCAGGCTGTTTTAGTGTCATCGTGTGTTTTGATGCCTCTCATCTCTGCTTCCTGCCATCTGTTGCATGTTGAACCCCTTCCTTTAATAGAGTATACAGTCAACTGTGTGCCAGGCGACCCGGCTCTGAGGGAATTCAGTAGAGATTGAAACACAGGCCACAAGTTCAGAGCGGTGGACGTTAGGGAAGGGTCTGCTGGTAAGGGTCAGATTGTGTAGGTGACGACAGAGCATGTGTCGCCCTCGTGAGGATTTCTCTCACGGCGCGACGCTGCCTGCCTTTGATGTCCGCTCTAAGCACACGCAGCCGCCCATAAAACATTCAGCAGGCTTTTCCTCTGCCGGAGACAGGGGGGGGGGGGTTGAACAGAACTCTCTTCAAATCCAAACGTCCCACTTTGGCCCCTTAGAAATCCGACAGAGTGCTGACATCTGGGAGAACAGGAAGGGGGCGAATGGAGGAGGGGAAGGAGGTTGGGATGGAGTGGGGGAAGGAGGAGGGGAAGGAGGAGAGGAAGGAGGAAGGGATGGAGGAGAGGAAGGAGGAGAGGGAGGAGGGGGGATGGAGGAGGGGAAGGAGGAGGGGATGGAGGAGAGGATGGAGGAGAGGGAGGAGGAGAGGGAGGAGGAGGGGAAGGAGGAAGGGATGGAGGAGAGGGAGGAGGAGAGGGAGGAGGAGGGGATGGAGGAGGGGATGGAGGAGGGGATGAAGGAGGGGAAGGAGGAGGGGAAGGAGGAGAGGATGGAGGAGAGGATGGAGGGAAAGCAGGGAAGATAAAAGGCTCAGGTTTTAACTTAGTATTACAGGAGGATTTTTGGGGGGGATTTAATATCTGAGTTCACCCAATTAAGTCATTTCCGAAATAGACCTATTACGCTCCTGTGATCTCAGATAATTCATGGATATCCACTGGACAGGACTCCCTGTAATGTTAAGAGTTTTAATAATACCTCCTGGTGCTATCCCTTTGATGTGCCCTCCAGTAGGCCTGCCACTCTGCTACTGACAGCACAGGCAGACAGACAGGCAGACAGACCACTCTTGGGAGTTTACATGAACTTCAGCACCTAGGTGAACCCTCCTCCCCCAAGTCTAGCTCATCATCTAGGGTCAGTGCACATTGAGATGTAATCTACCCATGGTGTGTGTGTGTGTGTGCTTGTGTGTGGACATATGCATGCCTGTGTATGTGTGTGCATGTGTGTGTTTGTGTACTGGGGTGTGTGTGAGTGGATCCTGGAGGATTTACTCAATCACCCAGGGTTCATGTGTGGAGCAGCATAGCTCTACACTAAGGACAGGATATTTATAGCTGGGTTGACGTAGCGGAGGAATGTGGATGTCCATCTGACTGAGTGAAACTACCCCATCCTCTCCTCTACTCTCTGCTGTGGTCTGCCCACTAGGGGGGCTCCTGGCCTCTGGTGAACCATTCCCTACCTTGCTGGGAAGTACCATGTCCCGGTCACCATGTCTCTCTCTCTCTCTCTCCCCCTCTCCTTCCATTCCCAGCCTTTTCAGGTCTGATTACTGTGGAGCCCCACAGGGCAGGAGCGAGAGAGTGATTGAGGAAATGGCCTGTTCTCTCTGTCTCAATGTCATCCTGATCACCAACTTCCTCTCTGATTGTTATAGTGTGAGTTTTGCCTCATCTGCGAGGCGGCCAGGGGGACAGAGGCTGAATGACAATAAGGTCTCACTTTATCTCTCTAAATATCTCCAGGTAGCCCTGTGTATCGCCACCTGCTGGTGTGTGTGATAGACTAACACCTGCTCTATGCATTAAGTTTACGCTGTCAAGCAGTAGAGGGGTGCTGATTGGGTAGCTTATATTATGGCCATTAGTCATTCAGCCACACCTCCTCATGGAGAGGGTTCCCTCAGTGTAATGGAGTAGAACCATAGTGGAACTATAGTGTTGTAGTGGAACCAAGAAGCTGCAATCAGCGGTCCTCTGAGATGGTGTTGTGTGGAACCGTGTGGAGGGAGCTGTGAGAATCTGCTAGCACTTCAGCGCCAGTGTGACATTTATCAAGAGGCATAGGTTGTCATTAATATGTGAGCTGGGCCTAATGGGCTGCTGTTGGGCTGATGAGCCTGATGGATGACTGGCAGGACGGCCAGGGACGATGAGGGAGGGAGTGACACACTGTCTGTCAGTCAGCAGAGCACACACACACACACACACCATGTTACATCAGCACGACATGCCACGCTGCAGCGCCTCTCTGACAGATGGGACCTCTCAGACACACTCTGCTTTAAGGAAACACTGAATTTGGGGCTCACTGGAACCCACTGTATTATTCCTCTTTAATGGCTATTCACATCTGAATATACTATCAGTCCCAATGTTCATTTTGGTTTACATTAATCAATGATATTCTCAATTCACAAATACCACCATGCAGTGATTTACAACTACAACCTTGAACACCTTGTCTTGTCTCTTTTGTCCCTCTCTTCCCGAGTGCCCTGTGTTTTGTTGGATCTGCTTTGAGTTAGTGTCCACTCTCCATGTCCAAGTAGAGACATAGCTTTGGCATACTGAGACAGGAAGGGAAACTGTGGCTCAGTGTGAATATGAGGAAACATGTTGGAATCTGGTGGTTTTAGAATTAGATTGGTAACAGTCTGTAATCTGCTGCCATTGGATTTGTAGCTATACTGAACAAAAATATAAACGCACTTTAAATGTAAAGTGTTGGTCCCATGTTTCGTGAGCTGCAAAAAGCTTATTTCTCTCAAATTTTATGCACAAATTTGTTTACATCCCTGTTAGTGAGCATTTCTCCTTTGCCAAGATAATCCATCCACCTGGCAGGTGTGGCACATCAAGAAACATTTTAAAAAAGCATGATCATTAAACAGGTGCTGGGGACAAAACAAAGCCACTGTAAAATGTGCAGTTTTGTCACACAACACAATGTCACTGTGATAACATGCGTCTTGGTGAGAGGTGTAGGAGTCAGGCGCAGGAGAGCAGGGATGTCTGAGGAGCGTGTTTAATAATAGTCCAGCAATGCAAATGGCACAGAACAAAAATCCCAAAACTACGCTCTCGAATAATCGTGCAAACACACGGAGGAACTAACACAGTTCCGACACTTTACATACACGTGCGTAAATGCGAAAAAAACAACAAACATCAAATACCATCGAACGCAATACACACAAGTCTAATCCTGCACGAATTACGGCAGGTAACAGCTGCCCTATATACCCACAGAAATCAAAGCAATTGAAAACCAGGTGTGAAAAGGAACACAGACAAAACAACCAGAAAAAGAAAAAGGGATCGGTAGTGGCTAGTAGACCGGCGACGCCGAGCGCCGAGCGCCGCCCGAACAGGGAGAGAAGTTACCCTCGGTAGAAGTCGTGACAGTACCCCCCCCCCCCTGACGCGCGGCTCCCGCAGCGCGACGACGCCGGCCTCGAGGACGACCCGGAGGACGAGGCGCAGGGCGATCCGGATGGAGGCGGTGAAACTCCCTTAGCATAGGAGGATCCAGTACGTCCTCCACCGGCACCCAGCATCTCTCCTCCGGACCGTACCCCTCCCAGTCCACGAGGTACTGAAGACCCCCCACCCGACGCCTCGAGTCCAGTATGGACCGAACTGCATACGCCGGCACCCCCCCGATGTCCAGGGGGGGCGGAGGGACCTCCCGCACCTCATCTTCTTGAAGCGGACCAGCCACCACCGGCCTGAGGAGAGACACATGAAACGAGGGGTTAATACGGTAATACGGGGGGAGCTGTAACCTATAACACACCTCGCTTATTCTCCTCAGGACTTTGAATGGCCCCACAAACCGCGGACCCAGCTTCCGGCAGGGCAGGTGGAGGGGCAGGTTTCGGGTCGAGAGCCAGACCCGGTCCCCCGGTGTCGGCACTGGCCTTCTGCCGTGCTTCGGCCCGTTTAAGGTACCCATGGGCGGCCTCCCAGGTTTCCCTTGAGCGTTTCACCCAATCGTCCACCGCAGGAGCCTCGGTCTGGCTCTGATGCCATGGTACCAGGACCGGCTGATAGCCCAACACACATTGGAAGGGCGACAGGTTCGTAGAGGAGTGGGGGAGTGAGTTCTGGGCCATCTCCGCCCAGGGGATGTACTTCGCCCACTCCCCTGGCCGGTCCTGGCAATACGACCGCAGAAACCTACCCACATCCTGGTTCACTCTTTCCACCTGCCCATTACTCTCGGGGTGAAACCCAGAGGTCAGGCTGACCGAGACCCCCAAACATTCCATGAATGCCTTCCACACACTGGACGTGAACTGGGGACCCCGATCAGAAACAATATCCTCAGGCACCCCGTAGTGCCGGAAGACGTGAGTAAACAGGGCCTCCGCCGTCTGTAGGGCCGTAGGGAGACCGGGCAAAGGGAGGAGACGACAGGACTTAGAAAACCGATCCACAACGACCAGGATTGTGGTGTTGCCCTGTGACGGTGGCAGATCGGTCAAGAAGTCAACCGACAGGTGTGACCAAGGCCGCTGTGGAACGGGAAGGGGTTGTAACTTCCCTCTGGGCAGGTGCCTAGGAGCCTTGCACTGAGCGCACACTGAGCAGGAGGACACATAAACCCTCACGTCATTGGCTAAAGTGGTCCACCAGTACTTCCCACTAAGACATCGCACCGTCCTCCCAATCCCCGGATGACCAGAGGAGGGGGATGTGTGAGCCCACCAAATTAACCTGTCTCTAACCTCCAGCGGAACATACACCCGTCCCGCTGGACATTGTGGTGGAGTGGGCTCAACACGCGATGCTCGCTCAATGTCTGCGTCCACCTCCCACCTTACAGGTGCCACTAGACAAGAAGCCGGGAGGATGGGCGCAGGATCAATGGCCCGCTCCTCCGTATCATATAGTCGGGACAGTGCGTCTGCCTTAGTGTTCTGGGAGCCTGGTCTATAGGAGATGGTAAACCTAAATCGGGTGAAAAACATGGCCCACCTTGCCTGACGAGGGTTCAGTCTCCTCGCTGCCCGAATGTACTCTAGATTACGGTGGTCAGTCCAGATGAGGAAAGGGTGCTGGGCCCCCTCAAGCCAATGTCTCCACACCTTCAGGGCTCTGACAACAGCTAGCAGCTCCCGATCCCCCACGTCATAGTTTCGCTCCGCCGGGCTGAGCTTCTGAGAAAAGAAAGCACAGGGGCGGAGCTTCGGTGGCGCACCCGAGCGCTGGGAGAGCACGGCTCCAACCCCAGCCTCGGATGCGTCCACCTCCACTATAAATGCCAAAGAGGGGTCCGGATGCGCCAGCACGGGAGCCGAGGTAAAAAGAGCCTTCAGGCGACCAAAAGCCCTGTCCGCCTCAGCCGACCACCCCAGACGCGTCGGCCCCCCCTTCAGCAGTGACGTAATGGGCGCAGCCACCTGCCCAAAACCCCGGATAAACCTCCGGTAGTAGTTGGCAAACCCTAAGAACCGCTGCACCTCCTTTACCGTGGTTGGAGTCGGCCAATTACTCACGGCTGCAATGCGGTCATCCTCCATCACCAACCCCGATGTGGAAATGCGATATCCAAGGAAGGAGACGGCCTGTTGGAAGAACGAGCATTTCTCAGCCTTGACGTACAGGTCATGCTCCAACAGTCTCCCAAGTACCCTGCGCACCAGAGACACATGCGCGGCCCGTGTAGCGGAATAGACCAGAATATCATCGATGTAAACCACCACACCCTGACCGTGCAGATCCCTGAGAATCTCATCCACAAAAGATTGGAAGACTGCTGGAGCATTCTTCAAACCGTACGGCATGACGAGGTACTCATAATGGCCGGATGTGGTACTAAACGCCGTCTTCCACTCATCTCCCTTCCGGATACGCACCAAGTTATATGCACTCCTGAGATCCAGTTTTGTGAAAAACCGTGCTCCGTGAAATGACTCAATCGCCGTGGCAATGAGAGGTAGCGGGTAACTATACCCCACCGTGATGGAATTTAGACCTCTATAGTCAATGCACGGACGCAGACCACCCTCCTTCTTCTTCACAAAAAAGAAACTCGAGGAGGCAGGTGAGATGGAGGGCTGAATGAACCCCTGCCCCAGAGATTCCGATATGTATGTCTCCATAGCCACCGTCTCCTCCTGTGACAGGGGATACACGTGACTCCTGGGAAGTGCAGCGCCTACCAGGAGATTTATCGCACAATCCCCTCGTCGATGAGGTGGTAATTGGGTCGCCTTCTTTTTACAGAAGGCGATAGCCAAATCGGCATATTCTGAGGGAATGTGCACGGTGGAGACTTGGTCTGGACTCTCCACCGTTGTAGCACCGATGGAAACTCCTACACACCTGCCTGAGCACTCCTCCGACCACCCCTGTAGAGCCCTCTGTTGCCACGAAATCCTGGGGTTGTGACGGGCCAACCAGGGGATCCCCAACACCACCGGAAACGCAGGAGAATCAATGAGGAAGAGACTAATTCTCTCCTCATGACCCTCCTGCGTAACCATATCCAGTGGAGCCGTGGCCTCCCTGACTAGCCCTGACCCTAATGGTCGGCTATCTAAGGCGTGCACTGGGAAGGGTTTATCCAGCTGAACAAGGGGAATCCCTAACCTGTTCGCTAAACCGCGGTCAATAAAATTCCCCGCCGCGCCTGAATCTACTAGCGCCTTATGCCGGGAAAGAGGGGAAAATTTAGGAAAAACAATCCATACATACACGTGACCAACAGGGGGCTCTGGGTGAGCCTGGTGCCGACTCACCTGAGGTGTCCGGGCAGTGCTCGGCCTGGCGTCTCGACTCCCGGGGGGACCCCCCCAGCACCGGTCAGCAGTGTGCCCTCTGCGACCACAGCTGGCACAGGAAAGGCCCCCTCCTCCGGTCGCCCTCGCTGAAGCACCTCCTAGCTCCATGGGTGTTGGAGTGGTGGAGCTGGGAGATGGAACTGACAGAGCCCGATCTGGACGTCCGCGGGTCGCCAGCAAGTTGTCCAACCGAATGGACATGTCGATCAATTGGTCCAAGGACAGGGTGGTGTCTCTACAGGCCAGCTCCCTACGGACGTCCTCACGCAAACTACACCTATAGTGATCGATCAAGGCCCTGTCGTTCCATCCCGCGCCAGCGGCCAAGGTCCGGAACTCTAGAGCAAAGTCCTGAGCACTCCTCCTCTCCTGCCTCAGATGGAACAGCCGTTCACCCGCCGCTCGACCCTCAGGTGGGTGATCAAACACGGCCCGAAAGCGGCGGGTGAACTCTGGGTAGTGGTCCCTCGCCGAGTCAGGATCGTTCCACACCGCGTTGGCCCACTCCAGGGCTTTACCTGCGAGGCAGGAGACGAGGGCGTTCACGCTCTCACCCCCCGAAGGAGCCGGACGAACGGTCGCCAGGTATAGGTCCATCTGGAGTAAGAAGCCCTGGCACCCGGCCGCCGTCCCATCATACTCCCTCGGGAGGGCGAGTCGAATTCCACTGTGCTCAGGCAATGAAGGAGAGGGTAGTGGTACTGGTTGGGGTGTAGCTGATAACGGTGTGGGAAGGCCACCTCTCTCCCATCTCTCCATCGTCGCCATCACCTGATCCATGGCGGTCCCCAGTCGGTGTAACACTGCCGTGTGGTGTTGAACTCGCTCCTCCACGGACCCTGGAAGTGCGTCCGCTCCTGCTGACTCCATAATTATATTGGTGCAGGATTCTGTGATAACATGCGTCTTGGTGAGAGGTGTAGGAGTCAGGCGCAGGAGAGCAGGGATGTCTGAGGAGCGTGTTTAATAATAGTCCAGCAATGCAAATGGCACAGAACAAAAATCCCAAAACTACGCTCTCGAATAATCGTGCAAACACACGGAGGAACTAACACAGTTCCGACACTTTACATACACCTGCGTAAATGCGAAAAAAAACAACAAACATCAAATACCATCGAACGCAATACACACAAGTCTAATCCTGCACGAATTACGGCAGGTAACAGCTGCCCTATATACCCACAGAAATCAAAGCAATTGAAAACCAGGTGTGAAAAGGAACACAGACAAAACAACCAGAAAAAGAAAAAGGGATCGGTAGTGGCTAGTAGACCGGCGACGCCGAGCGCCGCCCGAACAGGGAGAGAAGTTACCCTCGGTAGAAGTCGTGACAGTCACAGATGTCTGAATTTTTGAAGAAGTGTGCAATTGGCATGCTGACTGTAGGAATGTCCACCAGAGCTGTTGCCAGATAATTGAATGTTAATTTTTCTACCATAAGCCGCCTCCAACGTCATTTTAGAGAATTTGTCACTATGTCCAACTGGCCTCTCAACCGCAGACCATGTGTATGGCGTCATGTGGGCGAACGGTTTGCTGATGTCAACATTGTGAACAGAGTGCCCCAATGTGGTGGTGTGGTTATGGTATGGGCAGGCATAAGCTACATACAACGAACACAGTTGCATTGTATCGATGGAAATTTGAATGAACAAAAATACCGTGACGAGATGCTGAGACCATTGTGAGGTCCATTTTCTTTAAGGTATCTGTGACTAACATATCTGTATTGCCTGTCATGTGAAATCCATAGATTGGGGCCTAATGAATTGATTTGCTCATATGAACTGTGACACAGTAAAATCTTTGAAATTGTTGCATGTTGCTTTTATACTTTTGCTCAGTATAGATGATTCCCCTCAGCATGTTGTTACTCTAGTGAAAATGGTTTCACTAGATATTAAGACCTGAGAGGTGCTGTACAGGAAGCAGCTGCTCCAACTCTGAGTTAGGGCTGACCTTGTCAAAGTGACAGGATACAAGTCGTGTTTTGAAGTAAAGCTGGTCTAATGTGAGTTGCTGTAGCACAGATAGAAATACTGGCGGAGGCAGGGAAATGTCAGAAGCAGGGAAGTGTATTGAGAGATAGAGAGAGATAGTTAGAGAGAAAGAGAGAGAGGGCGAGAGAGAGGGTGGGGGGGGGATATAGATGTGTGTGTGATGGGGGAAATATAGATTTCTGTCTCATAGGTGAAGCTACTTTAAGTGTATCAATAATGCACATGGTCTCATGTCTCTCATGTAATTTAATTCAAGTTACTGGGAGTTCTGCTGTCCTGGTTAACCTGGGCCTTTCTGATACCTTTCAGCAGCAGAAGCGTTTGTCCCTCCTGCCATTGCCAGTAGTATCAGTGGTTGGAGGGAGCCTAGAAGGGAACAGTGAAGTGGATCTAGATGATGTGGATGCTGTAGTGTTGATGGCAGGTTGCTGTTGCCCTCTCTCTTTGACAAGAGTCATTCAGTCATCCCTCTAATCGAAGCAATGATCTCTGTTCTCTCCACCACCCGCCTCCCAATATGAATGCATAATGAACACCTATCAAGTAGTGGCTCAGATCTCTAGATGGGAGTAGTGTGCCGTTAAAATAGGCCCATATTGGTTTTAGTGAACTGCTCCAAGGTAATGTTCTTAAATGTGTCATTTATGATATTCCTCAGTAGAGAATGATCACTGCCGCAGGGATGAATTTTCCGTTAGTAGTCAATTTCCCAGTCGGGTCCCCTGACATGGCCAACCAATTACTGTAGTGAGCAGGCAGGCAAGCAGGCAGGCAAGCAGGCAGGCAGGCAAGCAGGGAGGCAGGCAGGTAGCGCTGCTTCCAGCCCACACTGACTGGAGCAGGGAGGGAAGGCTATAAATTACAGGCATGCCTCCATGTACTGTATGGAAATAGGGAGAGGTGTTGCTGGAGGAACTGAATGTTGAAAGATATTATGTACATTGAATCCACATTTCACCCATATTGTTTTAGATTGATGTAACGTCATTTAGTCCAGAATTTCAGTTAAATAACATACCGGGCGATCTTGATGTTCTGTGATACATCTTGATTATGTCAAACTCAAAAACCCATGTCCCATTGCTGTTAGGATGTATATGAACATGAACATGACAGCCAGATCGTGACAGATCCAACGATTACATGCCTGCTGTGAGACAGTCACTTAAAGTTCAGTATACTGGCAGATAGAATGTGCATTATGTTAAAAGCAATGACTCTATATATGAATGGACAAAGCCATTGATCACGTGACACCCTTCATTCCTATGTGAAGACTCAATAGCACATTGAAACCAAATTAAGTCAGTTAAGATGACGTCACATGGAGACATAGGGGTTTTCTTGTTTTGGTAAAAGTACCTCCTCCGTCCTCTCTCCTCCGTCCTCCCTCCTCAGTCTTCTCTTTTTCGTGACCCAGAAACCGTTAAGTGGTTGAGTGGTCGAGGAGTTTGTGAATTTGTTAGTACGGAAAACGGTCCTCCCGTCCTCGATAGCCTCCTTTTGGCGAAGAAGCACAAGTGTATCCTACCTGAGTCCTTCACAGAAGAGTTTTGAAATCTGCCACACATCCTTTAATCTATAAAATGTCTTGCACAAATTCGTTTTTATCCCTTTATACATTTATTTTGGGATTCCACCCTGCAAACGTAATTTGCCTGATGACGCGTGATTGGATATGGATTCTCATTTCATACACATTTTTGTCCACTTACCCTCTCCTCGCCGCCTCTCCTCGATTACCTTTAAGCTTTTTCAAAAGGAGTCTAGGAATGACGGAGGAGAGAGGATACAGGAGTTGAGCAAATCTAATTGAGAAAAGCAGTTTGAGCTATTCCAGGAAGGGACATTGCAGGCTAGCTCAGTGCTGCCCCCTCTCATTGAATAACTCAAGCTGAAGGCCGAGCTACTGCAGGCTGCCATTAGCAACTAAATTATCCCTATGACTTCTTCTGTGTGCAATTTTAAAATAATCGGTTCAAGGACATACATCTGGTGTATTACAAGCAATTATTGGTACCATGACAGGTGCCGTGTGTTTTTTATGCACATTGCGCGTAACATAGTGACCCACCATTATTGCATCATACAGCCATGAAACAGGAAGCGATTTTCTTGCTGTCATTTTCCCCCAAAATCTTTGTGATCGCTTTTACCATGTCCCTTGTTCAGTACAAGCAGCTTATTTTGCCTCTCATTTCATGATTCAGTCCTTTGAGGAAGGAAGTCATCCTGTGCTCTCTGGTTCAGTACTCTTTGTGTGGCTGTGCAATTGCATACGCCAAAAGGAGGTGCCATATCTGTGTGTGCTTCCTTCATGACAGATTTACTTTGGGGAAAAGTGTTTGGTACCCTGCATCTGAAAGGTCTGAACATCTGATTATGGAGAACAGGTTGTCCTGACAAATAAACGATCATCAACGTCCCCTAGTCTGCTCTTTCTTCTCACCTCTCCTCTCATAGAGTTACAATAGTAGAGATGCAGAATCACTAAAACCTTTGGTTAATAGGTGGAGCTGTGAAGAGGGTGTTCTCAAGATGGTCTACTGCCGTAAAAACGATCCACCATAAATAATGGACGTATTATGTAAGCTACCATTGTTCTTTACTGTGACATTATAAAAAATTATGCTTTTTTAATATGTGATCGACCGCCTGGATTCGGTCTTATGTAGCAAAATTTGAAATTGTGTTTTTTACATTGGATAAAAGTAGAGACACAGAGCTACAAAATGGTATATCATACACTGCATTTGAGGAACAATGGGAAAGTCATTCTGCTTTGAAAGTTGATAAACTTTTGAGAAAATGGCCTTTGAATGTTTTGGTACTTACTGGAGAGCTCTTCTTTGTCTACACCCATTCAGCATCGTTCACACCCTCTTAGTTTGCTCCACCAAACTCTTTAAGGGTTTATCTGAGCGTTCTGTCCTAACAGCAGTCAAGCACTCAAGCTAACTGGCTAACAGTTGTCGAAATTAACTATTAAAATGGACACGCATAGTGGAGTCTTTTGTTAAGACATATAGCTTGCTAGCTATTTTATTTATTTATTTTTATTTCACCTTTATTTAACCAGGTAGGCTAGTTGAGAACAAGTTCTCATTTGCAACTGCGACCTGGCCAAGATAAACGCATAGCAGTGTGAACAGACAACAACACAGAGTTACACATGGAGTAAACAATAAACAAGTCAATAACATAGTTGAAAAAAAAGAATATATATACATTGTGTGCAAAAGGCATGAGGAGGTAGGCAATAAATAGGCCATAGGAGTGAATAATTACAATTTAGCAGATTAACACTGGCGTGATAAATTATCAGATGAACATGTGCAGGTAGAGATACTGTTGTGCAAAAGAGCAGAAAAGTAAATCAAATAAAAACAGTATGGGGATGAGATAGGTAAATTGGGTGGGCTAAATACCGATGGACTATTTACAGCTGCAGCGATCGGTTAGCTGCTCAGATAGCAGATGTTTAATGTTGGTGAGGGAGATGTTGGCCGAGGTTGGAGTAGCCAGGAGGAAGGCATGGCCAGCCGTTGAGAAATGCTTGTTGAAGTTTTCGATTATCACGGATTTATCGGTGGTGACCGTGTTACCTAGCCTCAGTGCAGTGGGCAGCTGGGAGGAGGTGCTCTTGTTCTCCATGGACTTTACAGTGTCCCAGAACTTTTTGGAGTTAGAGCTACAGGATGCAAATGTCTGCTTGAAAAAGCTGGCCTTTGCTTTCCTGACTGACTGCGTGTATTGGTTCCTGACTTCCCTGAACAGTTGCATATCGCGGGGACTATTCGATGCTATTGCAGTCCGCCACAGGATGTTTTTGTGCTGGTTGAGGGCAGTCAGGTCTGGAGTGAACCAAGGGCTATATCTGTTCTTAGTTCTGCATTTTTTGAACGGAGCATGCTTGTCTAAGATGGTGAGGAAGTTACTTTTAAAGAATGACCAGGCATCCTCAACTGACGGGATGAGGTCAATATCCTTCCAGGATACCCGGGCCAGGTCGATTAGAAAGGCCTGCTCGCAGAAGTGTTTTAGGGAGCGTTTGACAGTGATGAGGGGTGGTCGTTTGACCGCGGACCCGTAGCGGATACAGGCAATGAGGCAGTGATCGCTGAGATCCTGATTGAAGACAGCAGAGGTGTATTTGGAGGGCAAGTTGGTCAGGATAATGTCAATTAGGGTGCCCATGTTTACGGATTTAGGGTTGTACCTGGTGGGTTCCTTGATTATTTGTGTGAGATTGAGGGCATCTAGCTTAGATTGTAGGACTGCCGGGGTGTTAAGCATATCCCAGTTTAGGTCACCTAACAGAACAAACTCTGAAGCTAGATGGGGGGCGATCAATTCACAGATGGTGTCCAGAGCACAGCTGGGAGCTGAGGGGGGTCGGTAGCAGGCGGCAACAGTGAGAGACTTATTTCTGGAGAGATTCATTTTTAAAATTAGAAGTTCGAGCTGTTTGGGCATAGACCTGGAAAGTATGACAGAACTTTCTCTCTGCAGTAGATTGCAACTCCTCCCCCTTTGGCAGTTCTATCTTGACGGAAAGTGTTATAGTTGGGTATGGTGGCCTTCCTTAACCAGGATTCAGACAGGGCAAGGACATTAGGTTTGGCAGAGTGTGCTAAAGCAATGAGTAAAACAAACTTAGGGAGGAGGCTTCTGATGTTGACATGCATGAAACCAAGGCTTTTTCGATCACAGAAGTCAACAAATGAGGGTGCCTGGGGACATGCAGGGCCTGGGTTTACCTCTACATCACCCGAGGACCAGAGGAGGAGTAGGATGAGGGTGTGGCTAAAGGCTATCAAAACTGGTCGCCTAGAGCGTTGGGGACAAGGAATAAAAGGAGCAGATTTATTGGTGTGGTAGAATATATTCAGGGCATAATGTGCAGACAGGTGCGGGTTCGGCGGAGGTAAGCCCAGGCACTGGGTGATGATAAGAGAGGTTGTATCTCTGGACATGCTGGTTATAATGGGTGAGGTCACCGCATGTGTGGGAGGTGGGACAAAGGAGGTATCAGAGGTGTGAGGAGTGGAACTAGGGGCTCCATTGTAAACTAAAACAATGATAACTAACCTGAACAACAGTATACAAGGCATATTGATATTTGAGAGAGACATACAGCAAGGCATAAAGTTATCGCAGGTCTTGATTGGGAGAGCCTGCTAAAACAACAGGTGAGACAACAACAGCTAGTCAGCTAACACATCAACAGCAGGTAAAATGGCGATGACTAGGCAGAGAGGGTCGGATTAACTACACACAGAGCCTGAGTTCGCTGCTGGGGCCGACAGATAAAACATAAATAAACAGAATGGAGTACCGTGAATAATGGACAGTCCAGCGGGCATCAGCTATGTAGCCAAGTGATCATAGTGTCCAGGGGGCAGCAGTAGATGTTTAGCTAGCTAAACAATGAACCATAATCACTACTCATGATGTTACTACCCTGCATGAATCTGCAGGTAGCTAACCAACCAGGTTCAATGTTAGCTAGCTAACATTAGGCTATAACTAGCCAAGCAATTTGCTCTGAGATACAAATAATAAGATCATACATGTAACATTAACTAGTGAGCCAGCCAGCTAACGTTAGATAGCTAGCTAACAGTACACTTGAAAATGAATTTGTCAAAATTAGAAACATGTCATATCTAAAAATGTAGCTAGCTAGACTATCTTACCCATATACATCATGGTTGGACGCTTCTCCTTGTCACGGATGCCATGGTTGCCCTTAGTTTGAAGATGTAATCCGGAGACAGGTGTTTTATGCATCTCCTTAGCTATCATACTCTAATTCCACTGATTTCAAAGCTCGGTCCTTGAGAAAGTGGAGCGCAACACTCATGCAGTTCTACTAAGCAATATACATGTTTTAAAAGCCACGTTAGACAGGATTACCTACACATACTAACCAGCTCAAATAGACAGAAACATGCCATATGGCAGACCAATCCGAGCTCATCTCTCGGTATGTCCAGCCCACTCATTATCTCAGCCAATCATGGCTAGCGGGAAGGTTGCTGTCGTTTTCTGTGGCTAAACCAACTAGGCTCATAATTAAATAATTGTATTCGTATTTACAGATGGCATACAAGTTTGTTATTAAGGCACATGAAAGTTCACATGTTCCAGAAGTCATTTCTGGACAAAAAACACATTTAGATTTTTTTTTAAAGATTACGTTCAAACGGCTCTCGTGTGAAGGAGTAACCTGCGACATACGCCTAGTTTCCTGAAACGGTTCACATACTGTATATGCAAATTGCGTCTGATTCTGTTGGTTAGAATGTCTTGACGCTGTTAAAGTGTGATGATGTTTGCATTGAGTTATAAGTGATTTCACCCTTTAAACAACCTTTAGTGTAAATATTCAGCAGTCAAATGGCTGTGAGCTCATTTTTCTTAAGTGAATAATCCCATGGCCTGTGCCCACAGGCTTGACATCACTCAGCTGACTGACATTTTCACACCATTCATTGCTTTTTACTGTTCAGCTGGGAATTGGAAGGCTATAGTGGATGAATCACGCTGTTTCCCTTCTCCAGAGTGCTAGCCCTTTTAAGTAGACTGATATAATCCACTCTGTAGTGGAGTGAACGCTGCCGCAACGTAGCCCACCCCACGCCCGCTCCACGGCACGCATCCCAGAGGACAGCATTGCTGCAGGCCTGATACAGGGCTGACACGCCCACACAGCTCCCTACAACACCCACAAGGTTAATGGGAATGAGAGATCTATTGAGAAGGTCATGACCGCTGGATAAATCCTGCCCTCTCAGTCTGGCAGAGTCAGCTGTGTTTCAAAGATGGGGATGCTTACTAATACGTCCTTATCTATCTAACTGGGCCGTCGTAGCAGCACCACTACAAGGAGAATCAGAGGCAATGCTTATGGCCTATAGATAGTGGAGGTATCTCTGTCTGTCTGTCTGTCTGTCTGTCTGTCTGTCTGTCTGTCTGTCTGTCTGTCTGTCTGTCTGTCTGTCTGTCTGTCTGTCTGTCTGTCTGTCTGTCTGTGTGTGTGTGTGTGTGTGTGTGTGTGTGTGTGTGTTCAGGAGGGAAGAGGATGCTATGAGGCAGCCTGATTGAGAGTCTCAGGTCTGAGTAGTGATGTGAACTCTCCTCTTGGCCCGTCTATCCAACCACGTCTTTCTGTGTTGCCCTCACACACTAGCCGCCAAGCTCTCGGCTCATTTTTAACAGACGACAGGATAGGAGAGGAGAGCTATTCCCCTGAATAACAAACCCACTCCAACCAGACCTGACTGACTCACAGCAGCCAGCCCGGGGATTCACTCCCCCCCAGCCCATGTGGTTGGTGGATGGCCCAGCTACCTGGATGTGACAGTGGGCTGTGAGGTGTGTATGGTGGGGGAGGGAGGGACTGGAGCTGCTGGGGAGAAGAGAGTGGTGTACCTGGCACTTCCTGTGCTTGTTCCTGAGCTCCTGTCCAGCTGAACACCACCCAGTCAGTCAGTCGACCACTGAACAGAAAGTGTGTGTAAGCATGTGAGGGTGTGTAGATGTTTGAGGTGTGTGTCTGTGCATGAGCCCCAGTCAGTGTGTAGGTGTGTGAGATGTGTGAGGTAGATGTAGGTGTGTTAGCTCCAGTCAGGGTGTAGGTGTGTTAGCCCCAGTCAGTGTGTAGGTGTGTTAGCCCCAGTCAGTGTGGAGGTGTGTTAGCCCCAGTCAGGGTGTAGGTGTGTTAGCCCCAGTCAGTGTGTAGGTGTGTTAGCCCCAGTCAGTGTGGAGGTGTGTTAGCCCCAGTCACTGTGTAGGTGTGTTAGCCCCAGTCAGTGTGTAGGTGTGTTAGCCCCAGTCAGTGTGTAGAGACTTTTAATAGTCATATTTGTACTGCCTGGTTTCTCTCCACTCAGTATAGAGGTCATTCCCTGACAATTAGACTGCTAGTGTGCACTCTCCTGCTCTGCTTCCCCTTCCTCCTCAACCCCTCCCACACCTTACAGGTATTTAAGCTCCCATTTGCTTTGATTGGAAAATGATGGCAGTCTGAAAATTGTCGCTCTCACAGGGTAGGAAGCGTAGAGGCACAAATGGGGGTGAGAGAACAGAGCAGCGTCGCTAGCTAGGAGGACAGGTGCTCTGTGACAGCTACAAAGTGCTTTGCAGCGAACGAAGGGACAGTGTGTTTCTATGGCCTCTGCTTCTTTAATCGACTAGCCCTCCAACAGCCACTAATCTTAGTGGTCTAACACTGCAGCTTTTCCTCTGGAGATAGCGAGGCATCACACTAACACAGCAGCCTTCATACTAACACAGCAGCCTTCACACTAACACAGCAGCCTTCACACTAACACAGCAACCTTCACACTAACACAGCAACCTTCACACTAACACAGCAACCTTCATACTAACACAGCAACCTTCACACTAACACAGCAGCCTTCATACTAACACAGCAGCCTTCACACTAACACAGCAGCCTTCACACTAACACAGCAGCCTTTACACTAACACAACAACCTTCACACTAACAAAGCAGCCTTCACACTAACACAGCAACTTTCACACTAACACAGCAGCCTTCACATTAACACAGCAGCCTTCACACTAACACAGCAACCTTCACACTGACCAAGCAGCCGTCACACTAACACAGCAGCCGTCACACTAACACAGCAGCCGTCACACTAACACAGCAGCCGTCACACTAACACAGCAGCCTTCACGCTAACACAGCAGCCTTCACGCTAACACAGCAGCCTTCACACTAACACAGCAGCCTTCACACTAACACAGCATCCTTCACACTAACACAGCAGCCTTCACACTAACACAGCAGCCTTCACACTAACACAGCAAGCAGCCACCATCCACATTTGTACACCACAACTATTAATCTAACACAGCAACCTTCACACTTAGGCAGGGGCAACTTTTATTCTAACTCAGCAACTCACGCTGTATAATAACACTGTATAATACCAGGCTGTTTCTACAGTGGAGGATCAGTGAAGGAATGGTAATGTTTGCCTGGAGCTTGTCAGAGCAGAGCAGAGGTGCAGCCCTGGCCATTTGCATTTGTATGGATGCTGGGGTTTACCTGCACTGTGCAGTGGTATCCAACCCAGCAGAGGAGAAGCAGCTTATATTGTGCAGTGGGCAGGAAGACATGCATGTGAATTTGAATAGCAGAGAGAGAGAGAGAAAGAGAGAGAGAGAGAGAGAGAGAGAGAGAGAGAGGCCCTGTTAAATCTGAGGCTGTGGGTTAGACACGAAGCCAGGAGGCAGACAGACAAACAGATGGACAGGCCTAGGGCCCAAGCAGGCAGTGGAGCAGACAGATTGTGCGGCGCAATGAACAGGCTCGGCCTACCAAAAAGAAGAGCAGGCGATAGACACACGGCACAGACACGCCAGCCCTGTCAGCCGAGCCAGTCACACAGACACACACTCCTGTATATTTCATAAAGCCCAGATAGATGTGTGGTAAATAGGATACGGCTGGAGATGACTTTCTCACTGGTGTGGATGAACCCCCCCCCCCCCTTCCCTATCAGTCTGTCAGAGTGGAATGTTATTTCTGGTCTGATCAACCCCCCCCCCCCCCCCCCCCCCTCCACCACAGACACCCCTCCTAGACAGGTCCTGCTCTGTTTACCCCAGCTGCTCCTCTCTGAAGGATTGAGATTGTGAAGCTTGTGAATTTGTGTGTGTTTGCATGTGCTTGTGTGTGTGTGTGTGTGAGACTTTGTGTGCGTATGTGTGTGATACTTTTTGTGCGGATGTGTGTGTGCCCGTGCTTGGCATGTGTGGTTCCATGTTTGTGTATGTCTATACAGATATATCTGTGTGCATGTTCTTTAGCGAGAACATTGATGTATTTCTCTCAGCGGTGTTGACATAGAGTACATTATTTATTTTGTTGCATATACATGTTCATACAGGCTTGCTGTATTGCTAGTATTTAGACCTGTCACATCTACCAGCTGATAAGCATTGTGTTGGAGGAGAATATGTTAGACATAAGAGGGCAGAACTAAGTGTGTGTGAGAGCAGAGAGTAGATGGCAGGAGAGATAGAGAGGGGAGCGAGAGAGAGAGAAATAGCGCAAGAGAGAGACCCACAAAGAATTCACATTTGAATAAACTCCCATATCTCTTGGGTGAAATACCACAGTGTGCAATCACAGCAGCAGGATTTGTGACCTGTTGCCACAAGAAAAGGGCAACCAGTGAAGAACAAACACCATTGTAAATACAACCTATATTTATGTTTATTTATTTTCCCTTTTGTACTTTAACTGTTTGCACATCATTACAACACTGTATATAGACATAATATGACATTTGAAATGTCTTTATTTGTTTGGAACGTTTGTGAGTGCAATGTTTTACTGTTCATTTTTTATGATCTATTTCACTTGCTTTGGCAAGAGAGAGAGAGAGAGAGAGAACGGGCGCTCCAGGTGGAATGGGCTGGGTACTGTAGAGCAGATGAGCACACAGAGGCAGAAATTTGAATTTGACCAACCTGGCCTCAGCATTCACTCTACTGTCTCTCTGTCTCTCTCTAGGAAGACTGACAAGAATTTGAATAAAAGGACAGAAAACAAAGGCATTCACTGAGATGATGGGGGCTGTCTAAAGTGTTTGTGTGGAAGTCAGGGTGGAGGATTCTTTTCTCTCCATATTCCTCAGTCTACTCCTGAATGTTAAGAAGGTCTGCCAGGGTTAGAATAGACATGAAGCCTCTCCACTAGCAGGTGACTGTGGTGCTGGGCAATAGAAAGTGGCTACAGGAAGACATTTTCAAATAATCAATGGAGACATCATGTTTGGAGGCTCTTCTACAACTATCCTGATGCACCAGTAGTTTCAAAAGGCACTGGAATACTCTGAAGGATTGACCTTGACCCACACAAGCAACAGAATTGTTCTGTGAGTCCTACTGGAATCTGGATATGTCCTGCCCAGTCCCATTCTTCTCCCTCCATGGGGCCAGTAGGACTGATTTTTCATTTTTTTTCCCCACTGTGTCCACAGGTAGAATGTAAGAAGGCCCAGCCCAAGGAGGTGATGTTCCCACCAGGCACGCGAGGGAGGGCCAGGGGCCTGCCCTACACCATGGATGCCTTCATGCTGGGGATGGGCATGCTGAGTGAGTATGGACCAACACTACTCCAGCAAAGTCCAGCACACTACTCAGTCTCGCACGGTAACATTCCCTAACACTCACTCTCCAACAATCGTGCAGGTCTCTGATTCATTGTTTTTTTTAAGTAATAAAGGAGAAGCAATGTGCTGGTGATATACAGTGTCTTCAGAAAGTATTCACACCCCTTGACTTTTTCCATGTTGTTGTTTTACAGCCTGAATTTAACATGAATTAAATTGAGATTTTGATCACTGGCCTACCCACTGGCCTACCCCCTGAATGTCAAAGTTTAATTATGTTTTTTTATTTTACAAATTCATAAAAAATAAAAGCTTAAATGTCTTCAGTCAATAAGTATTCAACCCCTTTGTTATGGTAAACCTTAATGCGTTCAGGAGTAAAAAGTTGCTTAAGTCACATAATAAGTTGCATGGACTCACTCTGTGTGCAGTAATAGTCATTCAAAAATCATGTTAAAAATGATCTAATTTCTGTACCCTCCACACACACACACAGTACAATTATCTGTAAGGTCCCTCAGTCTGAGCAGTGAATTTCAAATACAGATTCAACCACAAAGACCAGGGAGGTTTTCCAATGCATCGCAAAGAAGGCACTTGTTAGTAGCTAAAAATAAAAAAGTAGATGTGGCAAAGTAATTCACTTTTTCTCCTGAATACAAAGTGTTATGTTTGGGGAAAATCCAATACAACGCATTACTGAGTACCACTCTCCACATTTTCAAGCATAGTGGTGTCTGCATCATGTTATGGGTATGCTTGTCATTGTTAAGGACTGGGGAGGTTTTCAGGATAAAAAATAATTGGAATGGAGGTAAGCACAGGCAAAATCCTAGAGGAAAACCTTGTTTACTCTGCTTTCCACCAGACACTGGGAGATGAATTCACCTTTCAGCAGAACAATAACCTAAAACACAAGGCCAAATCAACACTGAAGTTGCTTACCAAGATGTCAGTGAATGTTCCTGAGTGGCCGAGTTACAGTTTTGACTTAAATCTACTTTGAAATCTATGGCAAGACCTGAAAATTATTGTCTAGAAATGATCAACAACCAATTTGACAGGACTTAAATCATTTTAAAAATAATAATGGGTAAATGTTGCACCATCCAGGTGTGGAAAGCTCTTAGAGACTTTAAAGACTCACAGCTGTAATCGCTGCCAAAGGTGCTTCTACAAAGTATTAAGGGGGTGTGAATACTTATGTAAATGTTCTATTTCTTTATTTCATTTTCAATACATTTGCAAAAATGTATTGAGTCTAACTAATGTCTCGTGAGATAGAGGAAAATGTACTCAGATTAACTGAGCTCCACATTGAGCTCATCTAAGGTGTGCCATTTCCGTGTCCACAAGTGGTCTATTTTCCTGGCGCTGATGAGTCACGGGTGGTCCTGGGCGTAGGGAACAGGGCACCACATTACCGGGATAAATGGAGAGGAAAATTGAGGTGATGTCATATTATGGATTCATCACTCCGTCTGTGTGACCCCAGCAGTGGGTAATGACAGGGACACAGAGGGGTGTCATGGAGGGCCCTCATCTGTGGGCAGCCAGCTGTAGCTGTACCTCTTCTCTCCTTTCCTCTTCTCTCCTTCATCATCATTCAGCTCCCCATCTCTCTCTTTCCTCACCTCTCTGTCTCAGGGCGAGGGGTTGCTAAGGGCATGACACTGATATTAGACTGATTTTGCTGATGGTTTATGGTAAAAGTGGCAGTAACACCCGTAAGTGGTTCTGTCAGCACTGTCTAAGTAGTTCCCAGTCCAGATTTTGTCAGTTTGAACTATTTAACAAGCACAGTGAACTTTTCGGAACTTATTACGGATCAATGCGTCACTATGGATGAGGGGAAAAACAGTCTGCTCCGGAGGGAGAATAGGGGCAGAGGAGGCGGGGAGTGCTCATGTGAGAATATTAACTGCCAACTTATTTGGAGACACTCTTATCTAAATGAAATTGGAAAAGCCAGGACAGCGAAACATTCCTTTGTATAATTTGCATTTGGAAAAAAAAAACAGAGCCAGGCTCATTATTTAAGGAACTGTAAGGTTCTTATAAGCCAAATCTCATTAAAACTTGCCCCTAGTTCCTTTGTTTACTGCACCTAATCTAGCCATTTATCTTTATTGTGTTGTGCCCGATGTATGTTTGCTGAAATTAATACAGATTTGAGCCTGGGCAAGTATGGGTGTACCAGATGGATAATTGATTTTGAAGTGAATCAGAACTGTTGAGCCATAAAATAGGTACATTAGCATGCATATTAATAACCCAAATAACAGGGCCTGGAAACAGCCACCGGGCCAGATCCAATGACAGACTTTATTTACTGAGATGGCGGGCGGCAGAGATGCTAGGTTCAACACAGCAACACGCCAGAGTAATGAGTTTCCTTCTTCTCCTCTCCTCCTCCTTCTCTTCTCCTCCCTCTTTTTGTCTTCTGTCTTCTCCGCTCAGACTCAGATCCCCCTAGTGTATATGCTCGTACCCCTACCTCTGTTAACAATGACACGTTGCATATACACACATGCAGGCTGCTTATTGGGGTGTCTGAATTATGTGTCCTGTTTAAAGTAACTGTCCAGTATTTATGACTTACAATATGAGTGAAATTGTTTTCCTTAAAAAAAAATGTAATTAACTATGTTAAAAAAGCAGCTTTTCTGTGTTGGAATGGTGTAGGCGTACCTCAACAATATAATGGTGTGGGTGTACCTCAACAATATAATGGTGTGGGTGTACCTCAACAATATAATGGTGTTGGTGTACCCCAACAATATAATGGTGTAGGCGTACCTCAACAATATAATGGTGTGGGTGTACCTCAACAATATAATGGTGTGGTCGTACCCCAACAATATAATGGTGTGGTCGTACCTCAACAATATAATGGTGTTGGTCTACCTTAACAATATAATGGTGTTGGTGTACCCCAACAATATAATGGTGTTGGTGTACCTCAACAATATAATGGTGTGGGTGTACCCCAACAATGTAATTGTGTTGGTGTACCCCAACATTATAATGGTGTGGGTGTACCCCAACAATATAATGGTGTGGGTGTACCTTAACAATATAATGGTGTGGGCGTACCCCAACAATATAATGGTGTGGGTTTACCACAACAACAGAATGGTGTGGGCGTACCCCAACAACAGAATGGTGTGGGCGTACCCCAACAACAGAATGGTGTGGGCGTACCCCAACAACAGAATGGTGTGGGCGTACCCCAACAACAGAATGGTGTGGGCGTACCCCAACAACAGAATGGTGTGGGCGTACCCCAACAACAGAATGGTGTGGGCGTACCCCAACAACAGAATGGTGTGGGCGTACCTCAACAACAGAATGGTGTGGGCATACCCCAACAACAGAATGGTGTGGGCGTACCACAACATCAGAATGGTGTGGGCGTACCCCAACAACAGAATGGTGTGGGCGTACCCCAACAACAGAATGGTGTGGGCATACCCCAACAACAGAATGGTGTGGGCATACCCCAACAACAGAATGGTGTGGGCGTATACCGGTCATAAAAAATATTATTCTATTATTAATATTTTGTAAATGGTCTGTTACAGATACAATTTTAAGGTGAAATGTTTGGTGTTTTTTCTCCCATTTATGCACCAATACAAGTAAATGTCAAATCAAGAACATTATTTGGGTATGAGTTAACAGAATATTAACTTTTAAAAGTGATATTTTCAATGGACAGTTACTTTATACGTCTATGAATGTGTGTCAGACTGTGGAGATGAGTGGGTGTGTGAGAGAGTATGTGTGAGGAAAGTTTACATTTTTTCCCTCTATGGGCAAGTGAGTGCGGTTGCTCTGTATGCCCCTGATATGCTGTAGCCCTCCCTCCATGTCCTGAGGCAGCGGCCCATGTGTCAACAGAGCGCCACAGAACAGTATTCACGCCATGCCCTTTAAATACCAGCCCCTGACCCCCCCACTCCCTGCCATGTAGATGTGCCTCATTTAACTCTCTGCTGGGACAGTCAGCACATACTACCTAGTGAACTGCAGCAGGAGGCCCAGGGCAAACACACACACAAATACACTCACACACACACAGACACAGACACAGCAAGGCCGGTGCCAGAACGAATCAGTTGGATGGGCATTTGATTTCCATAGGGGGGACAGTTTTTTCACGGGACCTCCTATGTGTGGACGTGCTCCATTCTTTTTAACAGTATGCACAAATAATCATTTTGTTGTTGTCAGTACAAAAGGTCAGTACAAAATCATCACAAAAGCAATAATGGCATTATAATGACTATACTGAACAAAAATATAAACGCAACATGTAAAGTGCTGCATGTTTCATGAGGTGAAATAAAAGATCCCAGAACATTTTCGATATGCACAAAAAGGTTATTGCTCTCACATTTTGTGCACAGATTTGCTTACATCCCTGTGAATATTTCTCCTTTACCAAGATAATCAATCCACCTGATAGGTGTGGCATATCAAGAAGCTGATGAAACAGAATGAACCTTACACAGGTGCAACTAGGTGACAATATTGTTGACAATATTACCGCCACATGGGCAGTCATGAGTCATAACTGCAGTAAAATTCCATGTGACATGGTAATCTCCTTTTATGCACTCTGGACATGCTTTGGTATTACCCAACTTACTAACTACCATCAGGTCCTAATGGCCTGGTACTCCGGGCTCTATTGTCCCTCTTTAGAGACACCACAAAAATCCTGAATTAAAATGATGATTGTGCCATTATACAATGCATAGCCTAACGCATATTACATTACGCAAGGTAGAAAAACATAAAAACAAAACTGATTTAAGATGTCTTTGGTACATAATTGGTCTAGCCAATACTCCAAAATGAAACAAATTTAAGTAAATCACTTTTGAGTGTGGACCGTACTATGATGCATACTGGATGGACTGGTTACCTTATGCTACGCTCCAGACTTTCTATCCATGAGTCCGGGAGAGAACGTATAGCCCTAGGCGATGCTGTAGGTTCATTGATTGTGCAGGGCGGCTTACAGTAAGCCTACAATTAGTGCATTTGTATTTGATTTTGAATAGCCTAATAACAGGACATTGTTTATGTTTCCATAATTAATAGGGTGACACATTCCCTTCAGCTTTACAGAATATCACCAACATGCGTTTCCATCCCCTCTCTCCTTTATTCCTTTCTCGAGCGCGCATATGGCTGTCAACAGTTTAGGGAAATATGTTTCATTGCGAAAACACATTACTATTGATGTTCCTGAACAGATTTCACTTGGTTTCCCAAATTAAGCCCTGGGTAGCTGCAGGAACAAGGTTGGAGATCCCATGGCAAACAGAGTGCGGACGGAATATCACCTGTCGGGCCAGCGAGATCATGCTCCTCAAACAGTGGTTGATGCTTAGAGTGAATTAAGTGTTCTTCTATTTATTCATCAGCTGCTCATATGAAGCACGTTAAAACCGAAGTAGCTTACAAAGTAGACCGGCGGAAAGCGTGGCCTCCATTTGCTATTCGAATGCATACAGATGGCTTGTATTTGTCCCCCTGCCCCTTTGATAATGGGCCATTCTAAAACAAAACTAATTTGGCATATTAGTAAAGATTAGATTCATTTGAGAATAGTCTGATTGGTGAAAATATGATCACTTGATGAGAGAACAGCTGTGAAGCCTGAGGCAAGGAACAGAGTGCAAGGTTTTTTTTTGCTACTTTCTCAAATAGTCAAAAGTCTATAGTCACATCATGCAGCCCATATATGTGTTGATTCCTAAGACATTCTAAAAGGTTTGTATCATTCACAACTAAAGTTGACAAATAACTCTAAATCTAGCACATAGGATCTATGATCACTTTTACACTCAACATAGACACTTTATATGCGCACTCGCTCTGTAATGGGAAACATTTCGGTATGGACCTCGCTTTATGCACGGGAGCATCGTCACGCTGAAACAGGAAAGGGCCTTACCCAAACTGTTGCACAAAGTTGGAAGCACAGAATCATGTAGAATGTCATTGTAGACTGTAGGGTTAAGATTTCCCTTCACTGGAACTAAGGGCCCTAACCCGAACCATGAAAAACAGCACCAGACCATTATTCCTCCTCCAACAAACTTTACAGTTGGCACTATGCATTCTGGCAGGTAGTGTTCTCCAGGCATCCGCCAAACCCAGATTTGTCCGCCGAACTGCCAGATGGTGAAGCGTGATTCATCACTATAGAGAACACGTTTCCACTGCTCCAGAGTCCAATGGCGGCGAGCTTTACACCACTCCAGCCACACTTGGCATTGCGCATAGTGATCTTAGGCTTATGTGCGGCTGCTCGTCCATGGAAACCCATTTCATGAAACTCCCAACAAACAGTTCTTGCGCTGATGTTGCTTCCAGAGGCAGGTTGGAACTCGGTAGTAAGTGTTGCAACCATGGACTGATGCCTTAAGAAGGAAAGAAATTCCACAAATGAACTTTTAACAAAGATGGTTGAGAGAATGCCAAGCGTGTGCAAAGCCGTCATCAAGGCAAAGGGTGGCTACTTTGAAGAATCTCAAATATAACATATATTTTGATTTGTTTAACACTTGTTTTGTTACTACATGATTCCATATATGTTATTTCATAGTTTTGATGTCTTCATTATTATTCTACAATGTAGAAAATAGTAAAAATAAAGAAAAACCCTTGAATGAATAGGTGTGTCCAAACGTTTGACTGGTGCTGTATGTGTGAAATTAGTTTAGGTATTTTTTAGGTGAAATTTCGAGGCAATTATTGGGGTAATTATCAACTTGGCATGGCACCTTCAACTATCGGGAGAACTACGTTCGTGAGAAGCAGGGGCAATGGAGGAAAACCATTAAAAAAATGATGTCCTCTTAAAACTGGTTATAACACCAGTTCTGTTTGTGATATTAAGATTAAAACTAAGACGGTGTGTTTTATAGACTGATTCAGAAAAAGTCAAGGACAGAGGGGGGCATGACTTTAAAAATGGCAGAGTAATGTTTTTTTTAAAGAATGAACAGTCCAAATGACTGCTTTAGCAGTTCTAGTGTGAGTTTTATAGGAAATACATGTAATTTAACTGTACAAATGTATGACCTTTTTAATGTGGTATGAACACAACCTGTCATGATGGTTTCATCTGATTGTCAAACAAATCACTTATAAAGTAGGTTACCTTTGCACGTTCGTCCAAAATAGCCTTTTAGCGAGCCCCTCTGTCTGACAAAAAAAGAGAAAGACATTGCCATACTATTTTAGTCCAGACAGAATCAGATACATGGGCTACACTTACTGAGACAGAGGAGCGCTCTTTCGCTTGCTCAAATACTTTATCTGAGATTGATGCATCTTTCCGTCGTCTCGCGTCTTGGTCAAATAAATTGTCAGTGGTGTAAAGTACTTAAGCAAAAATACTTTAAAATACTACTTAGGTATTTTTGGGGGTACTTTACTTTACTATTTATATTTTGGGTAACATTTGCCGTTACTTCACTACATTCCTAAAGAAATGTACTTCTTACTCCAAACATTTTTTCTGACACCCAAAATAACTTGTTACATTTTGACAGGAAAATGGTCCAATTCACACACTTATCAAGAGAACATCCCTGGTCATCCCTACTGCCTCTGATCTGGTGGACTCACTATACACAAATGCTTCATTTGTAAATTATGTCTGAGTGTTGGAGCATGCCCCTGGCAATCCATAATTTAAAATAAATAAATAATAATTGTCCCATCTGATTTGCTTAATATAAGGAATTTGAAATTACTTATACTTTTACTTTTGATACTTAAGTACATTTTAGCAATTACATTTACTTAAGTATATTTAAAACCAAATACTTTTAGACTTTTACTCAAATAGTATTTTACTGGGTGACTTTCACTTTTACTTGAGTCATTTTCTTTACTTTTACTCAAATGTGACAATTGAGTACTTTTTCCACCCCTGTAAATTATCATTATTTAAATATTTTTTAATTTGGACGGTCATGGAGGTACAGTAGGGCAGGCCTGGCCCTTAACGCCTGCCCTGACACACACGCTGAAATATTCCCACCAAACTCCATGTGGTTTGTTCAATCACAGTTTAGGTGATGGTATTTTTCTATATTGACGGGCCAAATTCTGAAGCAATGTGTGTATTATCATTGTCATCGTAGAGATAATGATGCCATCACTTCCCATGATATCACATCATTGCCAAATTCACAATGATCCACCTCTGACACTTCTCTTTGTGTTCAGTGATTTGTTTTCTCATCAGTCCCTAAGCTGGTCTAGCCTCTCATATTTCGTTCCTGCAGATCAGGTCTCCCCTCATCGCCCCTCAGTCAGAAGCATCTTCTCACTTGTTCAGGATTAAATTGAGCTTTGTCATGGGCAGCAAAAGGCTGATTGGATATTTATTACCCAGACATACATGTTTCTTTCCCCTGGAAGTAGAGAGCTGGCCTCTGAGCTGTCCTCTGTCTCTGTCACAACACCCCTGGTCTGGTCTGGGGTGATGCTGAGAATTGACAAGGCTTAGCTGTGGGAAGCCGATTTAAAGTGTCCAGTGACTATACTATATCCTATTTCTGTAGAAAGTTAGTTGCAGCGTAAACTCGAGAGAGCAAAGCTGTTTGACATAATGGAGACTTTCACAGGGGAACAGCGAAATAGTTTATCAAGTTAGTACTCTGTGATAACCTTAACACAAGGCTATCATGGTGTGTGTTCTCTATAAAACAAAGATATCCGAGTGGATTCTAGTGATTTGCTTCTGGCTTGAGGGAATCCCTTTTTACTGGCTAATTTAGACAAAGCTTTGGCTGGAGATGATAACAGCTTTTTATGACAACAGATAAAGGCTTTGAAATAGCCTCGCTTTAAAAGGAACAGTATGTTTGCGATGATCAAACTGATCTTCCTTGATCTGTCCTTCGATCAAACTCACTCACTTACTCACCTGTTCACACACTGTTCACACACTCAAATTTCTCAATATACAGAGGGATACACACACATGCACACAAACACACACACACACAAAAACAGAGACACACACTCAGCTCTCACACACATCCCGAACACACACTTTCTCAATATGTTCCCACAGCTGCTGCTGTTTGAAAGCTGTCCAGATAATTAACTTGTGGACTGGTGGACTGGTGGTTGTAATGAGCGTCTTGACAGCAGAGGAACAATAAATAAACTTTGTCTTGTTGGCCCGACGGGTCTGCTTCAGCTTTACTCAGCCCCCTCACACACACACACACACACACACACACACACACACACACACACACACACACACACACACACACACACACACACACACACTCTTATCCATCTTCCATCTGGCTGGGATTGATACTGTGTGTGTTTGTGTTCAAATCAAATTGTATTTGTCACATATGCCGAATACAACAGGTGTAGGCCTTACAGTGAAACACTTACTTACAGTGCCTTGCGAAAGTATTCGGCCCCCTTGAACTTTGCGACCTTTTGCCACATTTCAGGCTTCAAACATAAAGATATAAAACTGTATTTTTTTTTGTGAAGAATCAACAACAAGTGGGACACAATCATGAAGTGGAACGACATTTATTGGATATTTCAAACCTTTTTAACAAATCAAAAACTGAAAAATTGGGCGTGCAAAATTATTCAGCCCCTTTACTTTCAGTGCAGCAAACTCTCTCCAGAAGTTCAGTGAGGATCTCTGAATGATCCAATGTTGACCTAAATGACTAATGATGATAAATACAATCCACCTGTGTGTAATCAAGTCTCCGTATAAATGCACCTGCACTGTGATAGTCTCAGAGGTCCGTTAAAAGCGCAGAGAGCATCATGAAGAACAAGGAACACACCAGGCAGGTCCGAGATACTGTTGTGAAGAAGTTTAAAGCCGGATTTGGATACAAAAAGATTTCCCAAGCTTTAAACATCCCAAGGAGCACTGTGCAAGCGATAATATTGAAATGGAAGGAGTATCAGACCACTGCAAATCTACCAAGACCTGGCCGTCCCTCTAAACTTTCAGCTCATACAAGGAGAAGACTGATCAGAGATGCAGCCAAGAGGCCCATGATCACTCTGGATGAACTGCAGAGATCTACAGCTGAGGTGGGAGACTCTGTCCATAGGACAACAATCAGTCGTATATTGCACAAATCTGGCCTTTATGGAAGAGTGGCAAGAAGAAGAAAGAAGAAAGCCATTTCTTAAAGATATCCATAAAAAGTGTAGTTTAAAGTTTGCCACAAGCCACCTGGGAGAAACACCAAACATGTGGAAGAAGGTGCTCTGGTCAGATGAAACCAAAATGGAACTTTTTGGCAACAATGCAAAACGTTATGTTTGGCGTAAAAGCAACACAGCTCATCACTCTGAACACACCATCCCCACTGTCAAACATGGTGGTGGCAGCATCATGGTTTGGGCCTGCTTTTCTTCAGCAGGGACAGGGAAGATGGTTAAAATTGATGGGAAGATGGATGGAGCCAAATACAGGACCATTCTGGAAGAAAACCTGATGGAGTCTGCAAAAGACCTGAGACTGGGATGGAGATTTGTCTTCCAACAAGACAATGATCCAAAACATAAAGCAAAATCTACAATGGAATGGTTCAAAAATAAACATATCCAGGTGTTAGAATGGCCAAGTCAAAGTCCAGACCTGAATCCAATCGAGAATCTGTGGAAAGAACTGAAAACTGCTGTTCACAAATGCTCTCCATCCAACCTCACTGAGCTCGAGCTGTTTTGCAAAAAATGTCAGTCTCTCGATGTGCAAAACTGATAGAGACATACCCCAAGCGACTTACAGCTGTAATCGCAGCAAAAGGTGGCGCTACAAAGTATTAACTTAAGGGGGCTGAATAATTTTGCACGCCCAATTTTTCAGTTTTTGATTTGTTAAAACAGTTTGAAATATCCAATAAATGTCGTTCCACTTCATGATTGTGTCCCACTTGTTGTTGATTCTTCACAAAAAAATACAGTTTTATATCTTTATGTTTGAAGCCTGAAATGTGGCAAAAGGTCGCAAAGTTCAAGGGGGCCGAATACTTTCGCAAGGCACTGTACAAGCCCCTAACCAACAGTACAGTTTACAAAAAAAATAAGAATAAGAAATAAAAGTAACAAATAATTATAGAGCAGCAGTAAAATAACAATAGCGAGGCTGTATACAGGGGGTACCTGTACAGAGTCAATGTGCAGGGGCACCGGTTACTTGAGGTAATATGTACATGTAGGTAGAGGTGTGTGTGTGTGTGTGTGTGTGTGTGTGTGTGTGTGTGTGTGTGTGTGTGTGTGTGTGTGTGTGTGTGTGTGTGTGTGTGTGTGTGTGTGTGCATCTCTATACAGTATACTGAGATCTGGCCTACTTTCCCCTGTCTTTCCAGGTATGTTTTAACTGGTAACTGTTCAGCTGACATATTGCTCATTAGGGCCGGCCCTGACCCAAAAAAAGAATGGTCAACCGATAGTTGTCTGTTCTTTCAACCAAACGTTTGGTCATAATTTTTAAACGTGTATTTTTCGATATATAGACACACCCTATGTTTGAATAAAATCAACTTTATGTAGGCTACTGTGCTTGTCTGATGCTTTTAAAAATGAAGACACAAAAATGACTAAAGAGGGAGCCAGAGATTAATATATATATTAATAAACAGAAGAAAAAATCCTGTTCCCGACCCTCCGACTGCCCGCTTCTGCTGGTCCACTCCTGAAGTTGCCGGTAATAGGCTACACCAGTGGTTGGCAACCTTTTCCATTTGGAGTGCCAAGTTATCGTACCATTTCTACTGATCTGCGTGCCAGTTATGATTTTCATATGCACATTTTTGTGGAACAGTTTCATTTAATTTATATTAAAGTCTTCATGTCTCAAAATCAATGTAACGTGGTTAATCAACAATCTATCTAAATGAAAATGATACAAATCAAAAAATGACTTCTATTGCCATTGCCAATATGTAAAAATAGCCTACATAAACCAACAAATAAAAACATTGCAGCCTGCAGGCAGAAAATATCCTGATAAAAATAAATATCCTATAAATCACATTGGCTACGCATGGCCTGTCTGAAAATAACTTGAAACATTGCATCAGATATTTACTCCAGCTTAATCATGCTAGCTAACTTGCAACATTGTTTAAGCTTCGGACAGACAGACACAGCTGTAGACTCTTTGCGCATGGGATTGGAAGTAATCAGATAGGCCTATTTTTATGTTTCCACTGGACATTTTTTTCCCCCTTTCATGTTGTGGTTATCGAAAGGGAGAGAGCCGGAAATACTTTTAAATAGGCTACATTGAGGAACTATTGGCACATTTTGTAATGTGTGCTCCCTCTCCGGCCTCTAGGCCACCAGGCTGCTCGTTATGGCACACACCTGTCCCCATCGTTACGCGCATCTGCGCATAATGACACTCACCTGGACTCCATCACCTCCTTGATTATCTGCCCTATATATGTCACTCCCTTTGGTTCCCTCTCCAGGTGTCATTGTTTCTGTTCCTGTGTCATGTCTCTGCGTTGTTTGTGTTTCTTATTTTGTATTATATTGTGTATATTTATTAAAACACTCACTCCCTGAACTTGCTTCCCGACTCTCAACGCACATCGTTACATATTTAGTCACAGTAATCTCCTTCTTATATACTCTATACATGCTTTGGTACTACCCAACTTGCTAGCTACCATCAGGTCCTAATGGCCTGGTACCCAGACTCATGGATAGAAACCTTTGCGTGCAGGCCAAGTAGCCTAGGTCTAATTCTATGCGTAATCCTGTGCGTGTCCTTACTCAAGATTGTCTTTTGTTTGGAGCGCTCCTGTCAATGAATTAATTGACAACTCATAAGAGGAATGAAATAAACCAAAACTTTTTTTCTCACAAGTGAAGCCTTGGTTGTGTGCTCTGCAAACAACATGTCCACTCCTACAATGACAACGGTAAGACTGTAATAATAATATATTGAATGCGTTAACAGAAATTACCGTAACCAAACAAACATTGTAGATTAGAAATTACAGGAATTAACAGTAAATGTAGGCTACTACTGGTGATACTGGTGGGCCATCCCTGCGGCCTCTTCAGTGGATTAGTCCACTGAGACAAGTGTGAATCAGACAGTTGTCTCGTGTGCCATAAATAGTTTTATATACAATACCTGTCAAAAGTTTGGACAGACCTACTCATTCAAGGGTTTTTCTTAATGTTTTACTATTTTCTACATTGTAGAATAATACTGAAGACATCACAACTATGAAATAACACATATGGAATCATGTAGTAACCAAAAAAGGGTTAAATAAATCTAAATATATTTCATAGTTCGTATATATATTCGTCAAAGTAGACACCCTTTGCCTTGATAGCTTTGCACACTCTTGGCATTCTCTCAACCAGCTTCATGAGGAATTATTTTCCAACAGAAGGAGTTGATATGCAGAGCACTTGTTGGCTGCTTTTCCTTCACTCTGCGGCCCAACTCATCCACAAAGCATCTCATTTGGGTTAAGGTTGGGTAATTGTGGAGGCCAGGTCATCTGATGCAGCACTACATCATTCTCCTTCTTGGTCAAATAGCCCTTACACAGCCTGAAGTTGTGTTTTGGGTCATTGTCCTGTAGAAAAAAACAATGATAGTCCCACTAAGCGCAAACCAGACGGGATGGCATATTGCTGCAGAATGCTGTGTTAGCCATGCTGGTTAAGTGTGCCTTGAATTCTAAATAAATCACAGACAGAGTCACCAGCAAAGCACCCCCACACCATCACACCTCCTCCTCCATGCTTCATGGTGGGAACCACACATGCAGAGATCATCCGTTCACCTAGTCTGCGTCTCACAAAGACACAGCAGATGGAACCAAAAGTCTCAAATTTGGACTCATCAGACCAAAGGACAGATTTCCACCGGTCTAATGTCAATTGCTCGTGTTTCTTGGGCCAAGCAAGTCTCTTCTTCTGATTGGTGTCCTTTAGTGGTGTTTTCTCTGCAGCAGTTCGACCATGAAGGCCTGATTCATTCAGTCTCCTCTGAACAGTTAATGTTGTCTGTTACTGGGACTCTGTAGCACACGCTCCAGCAGGTATATCTCACTGGTCATCCCCAAAGCCAACTCCTCCTTTGGCCACCTTCCACTTCTCTGCTGCCAGTGACTGGAACGAATTTCAAAAATCGCTGAAGCTGGAGACTTATATTTCCCTCACCAACTTTAAACATCAGCTATCTGAGCAGCTAACCGATCGCTGCAGCTGTACATAGTCCATCTATAAATAGCCCAACCAATCTACCTACCTCATCCCCATATTGTTTTTATTTACTTTTCTGCTCTTTTGCACACCAGTATCTCTACTTGCACATCATCATCTGCTTATTTATCAGTCAGTGTTAATCTGCTAAATTGTAATTACTTCGCTACTATGGCCTATTTATTGCCTTACCTCCTCACGCCATTTGCACACACTGTATATAGACTTTCATTTGTTCTATTGTGTTATTGACTGTACGCTTGTTTATTCCATGTGTAACTCTGTGTTGTTGTTTGTGTCGCACTGCTTTGCTTTATCTTGGCCAGGTTGCAGTTGTAAATGTGAACTTGTTCTCAACTAGCTTACCTGGTTAAATATAGGTGAAATAAAAAAAATGTATGTGCCAAGAGTGCGCAAAGCTGCAAAGGGTGGCTACTTTGAAGAATCTCAAATATAAAATACATTTTGATTTGAAACTTTTTGGGTTACTACATGATCACGTGTTATTTCATAGTTTTGATGTCTTCACTATTATTCTGCAATGTAGAAAATAGTCAACAAAAGAATAACGCTTGAATGAGTCGGTGTGTCCAAACTTTTGACTGGTACTGTATATAATTGCCACTTCGCCACAAATACAATCTCGGTCGGCCAACAGCTTATCCACCAAATAATCGACCAGTCTACTAAACGGGGTCAGCCCTATTGCTAATTTCCACACTTTAAGAAATTCACCAACCATGACAAATGCAAAGAAATAAACAGACCCAGAATAACTGAGCCCCGTCGTCAACATTCTGCGTCAGCACTGGTAGCTACGAAAACCACAACAGATGGCAAATTAATTTTGAAATGACACACACACTCATTTTAAAGCTGTGTTTTTATTTACATATATATTATTATGATTTTAGTTTGCATATTAGATTGCGCTGCAGCACATGATAGATATACTTACAGTATATCATCCAAGCCAATTTGGATATTGATATGGTTCACAGTTATTTTGTCCTAGAGCCTCATCAGTCACCATCAGGCTGGTGGAACAGGGAAGGTACAGGCTATTTATTCATGCTAAGCCATCATGACAGCTCTTGATGCGTGGCCTTCCTCAGTTGATTGGTTGATTGATTTGATATACTTTATTTTGGGGTATGGAAAATACAAACATTTGGACCCAGAGGATAACTCATGAAAGCATTATGCAAAGTTTTATATAAATGTATTCCCAGTGTAGTCCACATATTTGCATGTCTATATCCCTCTTGCAGAGGCAGAAAGCATTGACAATGCCTCCGTGGTGTAAAGTACTTAAGTAAAAATTGTTGAAAGTACTACTTAATTCGTTTTTTTGTGGTATTTGTACTTTACTTTACTATTCATATTTTTGATTACTTTTACTGTTACTTCACTGCATTCCTAAATAAAAGCATGTGTTTTTTACTCCATACATTTCCCCTGATACCCAAAAGTGCTCATTACATTTTGAATGGTTAGTAGGACAGGAAAATGGTCCAATTCACACACTTATAAAGAGAACATCCCTGGGCATCCCTACTGCCTCTGATCTGGCGGACTCACTAAACACAAATGCTTCTTTTGTAAATTATGTCTGAGTGTTGGAGTGTGCCCCTGGCTATCCATAAAAAAAACAGAAAAATATTGTGCCGTCTGGTTTGCTTAATATAAGGAATTTGAAATTATTTATAATTTTACTTTTAATACTTAAGTATACTTAAGTATATTTTAGCAATTACATTTACTTTTGATACTTAAGTATAACCAAATAGTTTTGGACTTTTACTCAAGTAGTATTTTAATGGGTCACTTTTACTTGAGTCATTTTCTTAAAGGTTCTTTACTTTTACTCCAGTATGACAATTGGGTACTTTTCCACCACTGCAGTGCCTTTTTGCCGAATTAAGTTCTATAATGTGTTTTGTACCTTTTCTTTCTCAAGGTTACCCGAACATTGTGGCGACGTACGGCCGTGGATACACTGGATTCGCCCCGAGCTACAGCTATCAGTTCCCTGGTAAGTTCTCTGCTCTTCACATGTCTGTCTTACAGCCCTGTTTAGCTCACCTCCCTCCCTCCATCACACACACACACACACACACACACACACACACACACACACACACAAACAAACACACCAGATAAGCTGTGGAGTGAGTGATAAGTGTGTTACGTGTCTGGATTTCTGAAACAGCCTGTTGAAAGCTGCAGTATGTGGTGTAAATAGCTTACTCTTTTTAGCCCGTGTATGAACGCCACCATGACCAAACGGCTAAAATGGAGGAGGGATTTTCAAGCCCTCAGCCTCACTCCCAATGTATGCAAATCCATCTGCCGGGAGGCAGAAAAATGGCAGACGTACACACAGTCACACAGAGTCAGATTGGAAGTATTTTTATATCCAGCCCTATGTGCATCAAAAACTAAAATTAGTTAAAAGCGTTGACTTAGAGCCGGGTGGGTCCCGGTTGATGAGCCCAAATTGAGCACATGTTGTGTGAAGGTGAGCAGCTGTACCTGCAGCCTGCAGTGGGAGACAGAGCGGGGTTGCGGGTGGGGCCCTCTGGCCAGGGAGATGTGGCGCTGTGATACAGCACGCCTCAGGCAGGCATCCTGTTGATTTCATGCTTTATTTAAGCACTTTACACAGAGTCTGTTTGCCGTGCCAGACATCAGTCCCGCCACTGATAAGGCAGAATGGGAAATGTCTGACAGCAGCTCAGATCTATGTAATAGGTTTTTGAAATAGGGACAAGGATGGACAGGGGTGGGGGGGACACAGGTGTTACCACCCTGGGGTCAGACATAATAATTTGTCAGAGGTGCCTGGGCTGAGAGCTGTAGGAGGACAGGAGGACTGGGAGGGAGAAAGAGGAGGAGGATAGAGGAAGGCCAGGAAACAATAGATTACTCATCTCTTCTTTGTAGCAGGGTCCTACCAACATGAAATATGTTCAGACATGAGAAGGGCCCGATGGAAATCTGCAGGGATGATTTCCTGCTAACCTATACCTTTACATCTGTCTGCATATAGAACCAATACAACTCTATGTATGGTAGAGGTAATTTTGGGCTTTATTTGCATTAGTTTCATTTGCTTTTGTATTCCAAATCTCTTCAATGGGACATTTTATTGTGAGATTTGACCTTTTACCAAATAATACAGAATCTTCTGGCCCTAGACGTGACATGATGAAGCACATACTGCATGTTGTTTATGACACACTTAGGGCCTATAGATGTTTTAATGCAGGAGGTTGGTCGTGTTAAACTTTATTTAAAGGGCATCATAAAGCTGTGCAGTTGTTCAGCTGTTAAAACGGCCACCAGTCTCCAGGCCTTTGACAGGGTAATTGGAACTTTTGAAGTATAAATCAAACTCCATGTTAAATGCTCTATCCCTAGGCCAAGTATTGATCATGTTGCCTTCCCGTCTGTGGATGGAGCGATGAGAGTGGGGTGAATTGTCAGGCGCTAGAGAAGCTAGTGATGTGACCAAGCCCTGAGAAGGGGATTGAAATATCAGCAGCCTGTGATTATTCCCCCTCATACATACACGGCCTGATGTCAATGCGCGCACCTGGGGTAAACCCGACTATCCCTTCATTATACACACACAGCACCTTAACCAGAGGGGCAATTTCACCTTCTTTACATCCCCCCTACCACGTCCCCCTCCCTGTCTCCCACCAAAGGCTATCTCCGCCATATATGCCAGCCTCCACTCTCTTCTCCCTCCTGCCTCCCACATGACCCCCCTGCCTCCCTCCCTGCCCCCCCTCCAAAACCCCTGCCTTCCTCTGTTTTCTCTGTCTCCTCCCAAACTCCCTGTCTCTCTCCTCCCTCTAAACCACCCCTATTTAGAGGACTACTACACTTCCACTAGGCCTCCTGCCAGTGTCATTATTGTAGACTGGATAGGTATGAAAGCACAGGCCCATGTGGAAACCTGTCTCCTGGTGTCTGTGGGGCTGGGGTAGAAACCTTGGCCCCCACCCAGCCAGCTTCAGATATGATGATACACTGATGTTGCAGGTCTCTGGTCGGTAGATTGACTCAGTGGAGGCATGGGAGATGTAGGGATGGGGAGATTAAGATATGGGGAGATGAAGAGATGTGGAGGTGGGGAGATGAAGAGGTGGGGAGATGAATAGATGTAGAGATGAAGTGATGGGGACTTGAAGAGATGGGGACTTGAAGAGATGGGGAGATGAATCGATGGGCAGATGAAGAGGTGGGGAGATAAAGAGGTGGGGAGATGAAGAGGTGGGGAGATAAAGAGATGGGGAGATGAAGAGATGGGCAGATGAAGAGATGAGGAGATGAATAGATGTAGAGATGAAGAGCTGGGGAGATGAAGAGATGGGGAGATGGGCAGATTAAGATATGGGCAGATGAAGAGATGGGGAGATGAATAGATGTAGAGATGAAGAGATGGGGACTTGAAGAGATGGGGAGATGGGGAGATGAAGAGATGGGCAGATGAAGAGATGTGGAGATGGGGACTTAAAGAGATGGGGAGATGAATAGATGAAGAGATGGGGACTTGGGGAGATGAATAGATGTAAAGATGAAGAGATGGGGACTTGAAGAGATGGGGGGATGAAGAGATGGGGAGATGAAGAGATGGGGAGAGGAAGAGATGGGGAGAGGAAGAGATGGGGAGAGGAGGAGATGGGGAGATGATGAGATGGGGAGAGGAAGAGATGGGGAGATGAAGAGATGGGGAGATGAAGAGATGGGGAGAGGAAGAGATGGGGAGATGAAGAGATGGGGAGATGAAGAGATGGGGAAATTAAGAGATGATGAGATGGAGAGATGGGGGGATGAAGAGATGGGCAGATGAAGAGATGGGGAGATGAAGAGATGGGCAGATGAAGAGATGGTCAGATGAAGAGATGGGCAGATGAAGAGATGGGGAGATGAAGAGATGGAGAGATAAAGAGATGAAAAGATGGGGAGATGAAGAGATTGGGAGGTGGGGAGATGAAGAGGTGGGGAGATGAAAAGATGGGGAGATGAAGAGATTGGGAGGTGGGGAGATGAAGAGGTGGGAGATGAAAAGATGGGGAGATGAAGAGATTGGGAGGTGGGGAGATGAAGAGGTGGGGAGATGAATAGATGTAGAGATGAAGTGATGGGGACTTGAAGAGATGGGGACTTGAAGAGATGGGGAGATGAATCGATGGGCAGATGAAGAGGTGGGGAGATAAAGAGGTGGGGAGATGAAGAGGTGGGGAGATAAAGAGGTGCGGAGATTAAGAGATGGGCAGATGAAGAGATTGGGAGATGAATAGATGTAGAGATGAAGAGCTGGGGAGATGAAGAGATGGGGAGATGAAGAGATGGGGAGATGGGCAGATTAAGATATGGGCAGATGAAGAGATGGGGAGATGAATAGATGTAGAGATGAAGAGATGGGGACTTGAAGAGATGGGGAGATGAAGAGATGGGGAGATGAAGAGATGGGCAGATGAAGAGATGGGGACTTGGGGAGATGAATAGATGTAAAGATGAAGAGATGGGGACTTGAAGAGATGGGGGGATGAAGAGATGGGGAGATGAAGAGATGGGGAGAGGAGGAGATGGGGAGATGAAGAGATGGGGAGAGGAAGAGATGGGGGGATGAAGAGATGGGGAGATGAAGAGATGGGGAAATGAAGATAATGAGATGGAGAGATGGGGGGATGAAGAGATGGGCAGATGAAGAGATGGGGAGATGAAGAGATGGGCAGATGAAGAGATGGTCAGATGAAGAGATGGGCAGATGAAGAGATGGGGAGATGAAGAGATGGAGAGATAAAGAGATGGGGAGGTGGGGAGATGAAGAGATGGAGAGATGAAAAGATGGGGAGATGAAGAGATTGGGAGGTGGGGAGATGAAGAGGTGGGGAGATAAAGAGGTGGGGAGATGAAGAGATGGGCAGATGAAGAGATTGGGAGATGAATAGATGTAGAGATGAAGAGCTGGGGAGATGAAGAGATGGGGAGATGAAGAGATGGGGAGATGGGCAGATTAAGATATGGGCAGATGAAGAGATGGGGAGATGAATAGATGTAGAGATGAAGAGATGGGGACTTGAAGAGATGGGGAGATGAAGATATGGGGAGATGAAGAGATGGGCAGATGAAGAGATGAAGAGATGGGCAGATTAAGATATGGGCAAATGAAGAGATGGGGAGATGAAGAGATGGGCAGATGAAGAGATGGGGAGATGAAGAGATGCGGAGATGAAGAGATGGGGAGATGAAGAGATGGTCAGATGAAGAAATGGGGAGATGAAGAGATGGGCAGATGAAGAGATGGGGAGATGAAGAGATGGGGAGATGAAGAGATGGGGAGATGAAGAGATGGGGAGATGAAAAGATGGGGAGATGAAGTGATGGGGAGATGAAGAGATGGGGAGATGAAAAGATTGGGAGATGGGGAGATGAAGAGATGGGCAGATGAAGAGATGGGCAGATGAAGAGATGAAGAGATGGGAGATGAAGAGATGGAGAGATGAAGAGATGGGGAGATGAAAAGATGGGGAGATGAAGAGGTGGGGAGATGAAGAGGTGGGCAGATGAAGAGATGGGGAGATGAAGAGATGGGCAGATGGGGAGATGAATAGGTGGGGAGATGAAGAGGTGGGGAGTTGAAGAGATGGGCAGATGAAGAGATGGGGAGATGAATAGATGTAGAGATGAAGAGATTGGGACTTGAAGAGATGGGGACTTGACGAGATGGGGAGATGAATAGATGAAGAGATTGAGAGATGAAGAGATGGGGAGATGAAAAGATGGGGAGATGAAGAGATTGGGAGGTGGGGAGATGAAGAGGTGGGGAGATGAAGAGATGGGCAGATGAAGAGATGGGGAGATGAATAGATGTAGAGATGAAGAGATGGGGACTTGAAGAGATGGGGACTTGAAGAGATGGGGACTTGAAGAGATGGGGAGATGAATAGATGTAGAGATGAAGAGATGGGGACTTTAAGAGATGGGGAGATGAAGAGATGGGCAGATGAAGAGATGGGGAGATGAAGATATGGGCAGATGAAGAGATGGAGAGATGAAGAGATGGGCAGATTAAGAGATGGGCAGATGAAGAGATGGGGAGATGAAGAGATGGTCAGATGAAGAAATATGGGAGATGAAGAGATGGGCAGATGAAGAGATGGGCAGATGAAGAGATGGGGAGATGAAGAGATGGGGAGATGAAGTGATGGGGAGATGAAGAGATGAAGAGATGAAGATATTGGGAGATGGGGAGATGAAGAGATGGGGAGATGAAGAGATGGGCAGATGAAGAGATGGGCAGATGGGGAGATGAAGAGATGGGGAGATGAAGAGGTGGGGAGATGAAGAGATGGGCAGATGAAGAGATGGGGAGATGAAGAGATTGGGAGGTGGGGAGATGAAGAGGTTTGGAGATGAAGAGGTGGGGAGATGAAGAGATGGGCAGATGAAGAGATGGGGAGATGAAGAGATGGGGAGATGGGGGTGGCTGGTAAAAGAGCAGGTGCAATGTTTCCTTCCTCCTTCTGATCAGACAGGAGGAAGAGGGCGCTGCGGCAGTGAGAGGTGAAGCGTCAGGCAGGGCGATGGTGGAAAGTTAACTTTTCACTCCTAGCTAATCCCCCCTGGCTTTCCCTGTAAAACGATCTTCTACTCCTGCCTCCCCGCTACCACCACACAGCGTATTCCTCTTCCAGGCAGCCCGTCTCTCATAGTCCATGACCTTGATGTAGAACATGCAAGGTGAAAACACATTTTCTCGGTCCTTGTAGCTTCCAGGGATTTGCAGTAATCTCGGTTGCTTGGGAGGTTAAAAATGGATTTTGGCCAGAGGAGTGGAGCTCATTTTGTTTTGAAGCACCCACTGTAAGACAGAGAGGAAGGGGATAGAGTGGAGCTTGGAGAGTGTTGCATATGGCTGCATATAGGCCACTGGCACTCATTTGCCTAATATCTATGTTGTCTTTGGATACATGAGTGGTTTTATGGTGTCGTTAGTATTGCGCAAGTCATTGAGTTTTTTATTGACGTTTTGTGTCAGTATTTGATTGGATGGACTGGCTTGGTGCAGGTGGCTTTGTGCTGTACGCTGGTATTGACCTCTATTGTGATTGTGAAGTTTTATTTTAGGCACTGTGATAACTTTAATATGATCAGAAATGAATTTAGAACGGTTTGCTGGCATAGAGGACCTACTGTAATGTAAGGAGCTAATTCTTTACTTACAGTGCATCTGTTGGTGGACAGATTATCTGTTTTTTTCACACACATCTACACGATCACTGAGGTGGTGTGTGTGGAGCAGTTTTGTGGCAGAGTACTTTTTTTACCGTGTGTTTCCTGGCCTTGTCAACACATCCTGCTGTTTTCACAAATATCAGCCGTGCCAGCTCTGTTCGGTGGCAGATAAGAGTACTGGAGACCACAGTATGCTACTGTACCGTCCGTCCCCTGCGTATTCTCCAACCCACGTCCCCCTCTCTCCTTCCACCACCTCTACCAACACAGCCAGTCACTCAGCAGCCCAGAGCACTCCCTCATTTCTATGGGACAGAAACAGACGTTTGAAAAATCAGGAGTGAGCATCTCTCTCTGTGTTACTATAAACTTGCTCCAATCCAGCAGGGAATACAGATCGCCAGAAACCCTCCTGAAACTCTCAATAAAGACATGGACTAGACCGGAGAGACAGAGGACCAATCTTGACCAGGGGTCAAGGGGTCAGGTGTGAGAGTCTTCCCCACCCTAGCTGCCATGGCGTCACCTCCTCCAACCTGACCCTCATCATCAAAGGTGATGCGAGAGGAAATAACATCCGCCTCGTCTTCTTCACTTTCTCTGTTTTATTCTCACGCTGAAGCGCTGCGATGTCATTATGGAGAGAAGCCATCTGGAAGAAGTGTTTGGGAATGCCAAGCTGGCAACAGTTATTGTGTTCTCCTGCATAGATGTCTCCCCCATTTCAGAGATGAAGATTCTTCCGGCTTTCATTTCAGCGATGGCTGCTGTTTGAATCCCTGGTGTGTATTGATGTGTACGTAGACATATACACACAAACACATGCTTAAAGAGGCTGTGAAAATAGACCAGTCGCCTTCACCCCTTCTTCATGCAAACATAGGCACGCAACACACACACAAATTACCTTGGTTACACACACACCACATACACGAACACACATTTAAGTTATATATCAAACATAGCCATGCATAATGTATGTACAATCAAATCCCCCCCCCCCTCCCACACACACACACACACACACACACACACACACACACATCCTGACCCTAGGCCAGTGTTCTCATTAAAAGCAGGCGCTGCGTGGACTTGACATTCTGACGTGCGATGTGGAAAGAGATGGTGGAGGATGGAGGGGGTTAAATGCACATCCATTCTAATGGTACTGATGGGTAGACACCTCGCCATAGCCATCTACTCAGCCATCCGTTCCAGCCAGCTATTTACAGCATTTGGTTTACTTAGTGTAGATTGTGTGTGGGGGGGCAACTCTCTGTGTGGGTATGGGGATGAGATGAGAGTGGTTATGAACTCTGATCCAGGTGAATAAAGAGAGAGAGAAAAATTGGGGGTCTGTAAAGAGGGGGGGGGGGTGGTGTCTGTTAGCAGACTGCCTGACACCACACTGACTCACAGATTGTCTCTAATTGGAAAGGCTGCTCATTAACCCAATGGACGTGTGGAGGCAGTGGCATTCCACGAGTCACAGGCCTTAAAATAGGGCATGACGAGCGACATCATCTGCACACTCACACAGCACTTCTCTCCGGCCATGGTTCTGTCATCGTTAACTCTGGTGAAACTGCAGGTCTGACGTCAGTCTGCAGTGCGGTGTCACAACTTATGTATCTCTGTGAAGCCCTGCAGGCTGGTCCCAAATCAGCTCCACTACTCTGTGTAGTAATATGTAGACCAAGAGCAGGCCCTGCAGCCTGGTCCCAGATCAGCTCCACTGCTCTAACTGTGTCCCTCCTTTCTCTGTAAACACATGCTGCAGTCAGAGCCCAGTGCAGTGTGCTGTTGGCTGTCCTAGCAGGGCTCTGCAGGCTGTGTGTCTATGCGGAGCCACACAGGGTCTAATGGATAAGGCATCTCCAGCCCAGTGTGTGTGTGGGTGGGTTGGGAGGGGAGCCACAGCATCTCTGTACCTGGCTAATGCTCAGTGACATGCTGGCCGTATGGATGGCCCAGCCCTGAGCTGGTGGGAAAAATTAAGCCCCAAAGTCTTAATCCTCAGTGTGAGCTATAGACAGATCAGCAGTGCAGCCAGAACGCAGCAGCCCACTGTGGAGCTTGATGCCCCAGCGTCTGCTATGGTTAAGATGAGCTGCTGTGACAGAGGCAGACAGAGGAGACAGTGTTGCTGTCAGCCCAGTGTCCTATATTGCAGGGGTTCTCAAAGTGGGGTCTAGGTAATGCAGGGGGTACGTGACGAGATCTCAATATACACTGAGTATACAAAATATTATGCTCTGTCCATGAGATAGACTGACTAGGTGATTCCAGGTGAAACCTATTGGTCACTTATTAAATCCACTTCAATCAGTGTAGCTGGAGGCAGGTTAAAGAAGGATTTTTAAGCCTTGAGACCAATGTTCCCTCTAAGCTGCACTTAGGACTGCCTCGCAGAAGAAATATCAGTGCGTGCAGAGAAGCACGAGATTGAACTTTCTAGAGTTTTCCCTGTACTCTACACAGATCGGTGCACCATAACCAATCAGAGCTGCAGTAGGCCTATATGCAAATAGACCATTCCCATCTATGGATCTATGCCATTCACTTTGAACTGGACTGTGTTTACAGCATGAGTGGTCGTGAGTAGATACACTTGTTTTGAGGTCAAAGCGAGAGCTACATGTAGTGTGCACATTTGTACATTTGTTCTTATCCTTTGCTAGTTAGTGAGTTATTAGCCCAGATAATTTGTAGTCAGCAATGGGGTAGTGATTGCTTCCTACAAGAGCACAAAACGTGAGCATTTCTAGGCATCTTTGAAAAGCGAGTCAGGTAAAGAGCTATTTTTTGTTTTAAAGGGGCAGTGATGTATTTTGAAACAGGTTTGACAGGCAGAGGGTAGCATAACTTGTCTGATTCTCTGTAATAATGGTATGGGAATAATAATGCATTTTATTTTGTAAAGTGGTTTCTTACATCAAAGAACACAACAACATGTTCAGTCACCTCCTTGTCTGAAGGACAAGTGGATAAACAGGTTAATGTCAAGCCCTGCATGTTTTTTCAAAAGTCTCATTGAATGTAGGCCTACATTGAACATTTATCATTGGCTGCTACTGTAGGCTGAATGATACAACAGCTATTTCCAAATGTTATGGAATGCATTTTCGCCATTGGTTTTTATGGTAGGCCTACATTATGATCAAATAGCCACACTGTTAAAACTAACTAAAGGCTTGTACAGAATTTTCACAACGCTGGAAGCAGACCTGACATTTTCTCAGCGGTTACATCAGCGGTTACATTTTTTGTATCGCTGCAGAATGCTGTGGTAGCCATGCTGGTTAAGTGTGTCTTGAATTCTAAATAAATCACAGACAGTGTCACCAGCAAAGCACCCCACACCATCACACCTCCTCCTCCATGCTTCATGTTGGGGACCACACATGTGGAGATCATCTGTTCACCTACTCTGCGTCTCACAAAGACACAGCAGTTGGAACCAAAAATCTCAAATTTGGACTAATCAGACCAAAGGACAGGATTTCCACCGGTATAAAGTCCATTGCTCATGTTTCTTGGGCCAAGCAAGTCTCTTCTTATTATTGGTGTCCTTTAGTAGTGGTTTCTTTGCAGAACATTAACCATGAAGGCCTGATTAATGCAGTCTCCTCTGAACAGTTGATGTTGAGGTGTGTGTCTTACTTGAACTCCGTGAAGCATTTATTTGGGCTGCAATCTGAGGTGCAGTTAACTTTAAGGAACCTTCACCTCTGCAGCAGAGGTAACTCTGAGTCTTCTTTTCCTGTGGTGGTCCTCATGAGAGCCAGTTTCATCATAGCGCTTGATGGTTTTTGCGACTGCACTTGAAGAAACTTTCAAAGTTCTTGACATTTTCCGGATTGACTGACCTTCATGTCTTAAAGTAATGATGTACTGTCATTTCTCTTTGCTTATTTGAGCTGTTCTTGCAATAATATGTACTTGGTCTTTTTCCAAATAGGGCTATATTCTGTCACAACACAACTGATTTGCTCAAACACATTATGAAAGTCCAAATTAACTTTTAACAAGGCACACCTGTTAATTGAAATGCATTCCAGGTGACTACCTCATGAAGCTGGTTGAGATAACGCCAAGAGTGTGCAAAGCTGTCATCAAGGCAAAGGGTGGCTACTTTGAAGACAAATTTTAGCTAAGGGATATACAATGTAATATTATTAATCTACAATTTATTTTCTTAACCCTGGGCAACATGGGCCTGGGAGGCTCACAAGGATATTGGTATCCACAGTACTCCACCAATTATCAATTGTTCCAGGGAAAATCTCACTTTTGAAGGTTCATGTTCTGTAAACTCATACCCAAATAATGTTGTTGACTCGTCATATACTCGTATTTGTGGCCAAAGCATGAATAAAGAATCAAAACAAAAAACTAAAACGTGTATCTTTAACAGAATGTCTGTAACTTGCATGAAGATTTCTAATGACCAGTATATTCCCACACCATTCTGTTCTTGGAGTAAGCCCACACAATTCCAACACAGAAAAGCTGCTTTTTAACATTCTTAATTACCATTTTTTTGGAAGGGAAAATATTTGACTCATATTGTAATGAATTTATATGTCATATTTTGAAGAAATCTGGAAACACTGGACAGTTACTTTAAGCTTTAAAACTGCAAGTTTTTCTATTTGCCTCATGGCAAAATGTGTAGAATTGGAGGAAATTAGCTTGAAAACTACAACATTTTCTCTCCAATGCCAAGCAGCGTCCTTTAAAATGTTCCTTCCTAGGGCCCAAGACTTGGTTTGTCCGGCCATGCACTGCAAGTCATGGTAAAACTCCTTTTTTAAAATGTTTAATCTCACTCGAGTTGTGTTCTGATTATGAGGGTGCCCCTGATGAATTTGCTAACACAAAAGGGGTCCACAGGCCCCAAAACATTTGAGAACCCCTGCTCTATTGAGCTACCAGACTGGAACAGAACCTCCTCTGCTCTGCCTCTGGCTCCGACCCTACAGGAGAGGAGAAGAGGAGAAGAGAGCAATATGTTGATGTTATGAGACTGAAGAGTCTCTTCTTCTTTCTTCTTGAGGCCAAACACCCACCAGGGTTCCAAAATCAGCAAGTGCCCTCCTCCAGCCTCCTCTCCTTTTTTCTTTCCTCTCCTCTCTTCTGTCCTCTGGATAGCACTAATGGTTCTCCAGTCCTCTATAGCCTCTTCTCCCAGCGCAGGGCTCAGCAACTACACTCACTCATTAATACAACACAATCCCTCCCCACACTGGGCCTCCATTTTGACTCATACATTGTTTATGACTTCCTCAATCAGTGGCAGGTCGTATAGCAGAATTACTGTATAACTCACTGAGTGCTCAGAGCCTGACTATGCCAAGTACAACCAATGTATTACTCTCACATTATTGAGAGAACTGTTTCGCCTTGTATTGAATGGCAGTAAAGGTGTAATTGTGTACCATAAAACATGGTTTAAGCAGTGGCGACAGTGATGAGTGTGTAGTATGCCTGCTACACACTAGCGTGCACACACACGCACTGCTCCTGTCCCATAGAAATATACACCCCTCGGCTAGGGGATTAATCTGAGCTCTGAGTTGCGTTGATGACCTGACACTTTAAGCTACTCTCTTTCATCTTAGCATACCTCAGTTTGTTCCCCTTGTCTAAGTTTGTTCCTCCTTGGTGTGCGGAGAGGACCATTAT